>NC_091020.1:31098000-31410000 GCF_041296385.1 Aphelocoma coerulescens
GCTGTTAAGCTAATCTGGTGCATCTAAATGGGCAATATATATTGAATCCATGCTCCATTGATCATAATTATTGTGGTGCCCTTTATCAAGTAACCATCTTAAACCATTATTTAGAGATCATTTTGCTTTCCATTACTGTCACTATATTGCAGAATTTGCTAGGAATTGGAGGCTGTGTGATAGAGGGGTGTGCAGCTGTATTAGTCTGGAATCTGCTCCTGTTATCCAACAATGTTTCTAAAATGAGAGACTTAGTGCCGTATTCACACAACTTTTGGGCAGCCTTTAACTTCATTCTGGAGTGACAAGTCACTCACATAAGCTTTGTTTGCTACATAACTCCTTCCCACCTCGAATTCTTTGCGTATTTCCCTTAAAATCAAATAGCCCTTCTTATGAAAGTACAGCCTGTATGTATTGAAAAGCATTTCTTAAGATGTAACCGAGAGTTACTAAATGGCTGCCCTACTGTTCTGTGTGTTTGAAATGATTTATGAACCTCCACAAAATCATTACTGCTCTTTAGGCTATGTGAAAGAAGGAAAGAGCAGTATTTAATTCTCAGCTGGCCCTCTCAAACTGTGCATCACACAAACAATAACATAATTGCACAAAAGTCAGTCTAGGAACATCTGAAGTTAATTCAAAGTACAGTATTTTCACAAGTACTCAGAAAACACCTGGCTTGTTTGCCTTGTAAGAAGATTAGAGGAACACAGTGAGAAAGAGGAAAACATGGTTCTTAATGAGACCAGCATCATTTTAGACTGAATCCCTATCCCAAGGCTCTCAAAGTAATGCACCTGGCATGTGCTGCATGCTGTGATATTAATAGATGTATCAGGAACACAGGTGTTTAAGCTGATATTTGCCAGTTTAACCAGGTGGTAAGGAGATTTTAATGTCTCACAAAAGTAAGAGGATGGAAAAACAGAAGTTTCAGACACTCATCATCACTGTTAGACTATGAAACGGTACTAAACATGTTGGATATAACTAAATCAGCATTAATCTTCTGACTTACAGCGAGGTGCGCAGCATATTAAGAGATCAGTTCTACTCTTGATCAGAGTTTGTCCCAGGCCTTAACACTGAACTGTGGGAGTCCTTATGAGCAGGCTGGATACTCAGGAGCCCTTTGTATATCACAACACAAGTGACCTCTGGAAAAAATTCCGTAACCTTTCGAAGCCTTTTTTTCCCCATCTGTAAAATGAAGATAATAACCCTTCCTAATCTCAGGAGTTCTGAGACTTTAATTGATTATTAGCATTTGTATAATCATTTTGAGCTCCAGAGGATGTATATGCAGTGCATATGTAATGTAACAGGTACACATCCTGCTCAGCCGTGGGGACAGTCATCAAGCCTTATCTCACTGGGGCTTAAGGTCAAAGGCAGAGAGAAGGCACCTGAACCTGATAAGGGCTTAAGTGTTACAGGAGAACTACTTACATTCTGAAGAAGTCACCTCTATCACTTTCTTCTTCTTGCCTCTAATCTGCTCTCAGATGCTGTGTCTGCTACTATCGGGCTATGATCTCTCTCTTTCTCCATGCCTGAGGAGAGCATATTGACTAAACTGGGTAGGCAAACCAGGGCAGAAAGTGCTTAGTGCCCTCATAGACAACACCAGCTATGAGTTTGCTTACTTCTTGTCTCTGTAAAACCTCTTCCAGCCTCCTTAGCTCATTAAAAGCCCAGGTGGAGGAAAGAGAAGAAATTAAATTAATTTGGCTGACCAACTCTAATATTGCTCAGAGAGCAGGTAAGCTGTTTCAGTGTTCAGACCACTCATAGATACAGATGGGCAACCAAACTTCTGATACAATTTCAAAGCTTTGTTACTCTGCAGCCACCCTGGGTGTACATTGCACCTAATGGCATAACTGCAAGCAGGACAAAGTACCTTCTGTTTGTGCACGGTTCTAACAGAGGTATTTGGGTGCTAACACAAGTATTTGCAGCATTCAATGCTCTACAACTGACATCTTGAGATCTGAAATATTTTTCCAGTTGCTCTGGCTGTGGAAGTCAGTAAAGCAACCCCTAAGGATCTATGAAAGAAACTGTGAGGTCTAGGATCAGGTGTGATTGGTGGTTTAAGTCAAATACAACAGAGTCATTTGATCACTACATTTGATCAACATTTGATCACTACTTTCATGTACTTTATTTTTAGCTCCATCTGAAACTGCACTGTCTATTAATATTTCTCAGCTGCATTAGAGTGGGAAGTACCACCCACTCATTGTGACTGTACAGAAGAAAGGGAATATGGACCATTCAGAATGAACTGTTACCAGTGTGAGATGTAGCAAAACAAAGTTTCACAGTCTCCTGAAGTCTAAAGGCCAGTGTTCACAGATGTAGAAGAGTAGCTTTGACAGACCATTGGTCTCCTCTGTTACACTGGGCAGCTTGCAGAGCTTTTAACAGAACTTTGCTGTGCTCTGAGGTTCAGTGCCTTCCACAATATTTCCTCCACAGGGACTCTGTCTGAAGCATCTCTGTCTCTTTAGAGCAAAATATATATTTGCCATGTATATAAGTATGACTTCCCTCCAGATGGGGCAGGAGTTGCAATCAATAACTTTCTCCTGAAAATTTTGCTGACAGAATATGATCCAGAGAGATGTTTTGTACAAACTGTCATTTTGTTCCACCATAATGGTGATCAGGAGTGCCACGATGCTTAGTAAGGAAAGACGATTATTTAATATAAGGACTCGTGTAAGGGAGTGTGCTTCACTGTGCAACAATTTGTACCTGCCTAGGTTAGGCTAAGCCCTGCTCATTTCCAATTTCTTCTGGATATTACATAATGTAGTTCCCAATTTTGCAGTTCAAACCCTTTCTAGTTAATTTGAACTTAATTGTCTTTAACAGTGTAAAATGTGTTTGCCTTTCTTCTTCCACCTTTTAGAAGGGGAGAGTCCTTGAAAATATCAAGGAGACAGGAAAGGCAAACCTGGCTCCGCCCCGCTGTGAATCTGCTGCTCTGTTTTTTGGTTCTTTACCAACTCAAGACATTCCAAGATACTCTGTAAACTGATTTGCAAGCAAAACTACTTTGCCACTGTTGCCTATTTTAAGCAGTCTTTGGAGGCCTTACTCACAGTCACATCCAGGTACCCTGTGCCTATAAAAGCATAACATGTCTAAACATAAAATAGAAACTTGTTTGTGAACAAACAACTCAACTCCTTAACTACCCCACAAGAAGTAGAAAAATCAGAGCATTTATGCAGTAGGGTGGGGGGGAATCTGAAGAACAATCATGTTGACCTTGAAAATATGACTCAAAATTACCCTGGATGCTGAGCAGCCAATCATCACTGTGTTTCTTTAAACTTCCAAGAGGTTAACAATAAAATTCAAATTAAGATCTTTATTCTGGCCCAAGATTGGTGTTTGCAGATTGCTGCTTATCAGGTTACATCAACTCCTGCTCTGCCATGCCACGCAGCAGATTCTACAAGGTGTAGTGTTGATGGACGGGAACAGCCCCTTGAGGCTCAGCTCATGTGAGTCATTAGAGAAAGATTTATTTCTCCTTCACTTAACAACAAAGGAGGCTTCCCACATGTGATTTTAAAAGTGTTTACATTGAATGTATTGACTAAGTTTGATTAAGTAATTGAAGTCGCATAATTAATACCATTAAGAAAGATTAATGATTTCTTGAACAGATAAGAAAAATTATGTCTTCTGAAATAAAGTTACATATGTAAGTTAAAAATAAGAGAATGCAGTCAGTATCACAGGTAAAGCAAAGTAAAAAACCAAAATGACTGTATACTTCCCAGCAAATACTTAGTTTGTATTTTTAAATTTTTCTCCAAAGCTAAGCTGTTTCTTCTTGTCAAAGTATAAGTCAATTATACTGTAGCACAAAAAGAAATCTGCAGTATTTTACTGTCATTGTTGGTAATTTGTCCCTTAGGGTGTTAGTATTCATACATAATTGCATATTGTCTCTCCCTGTAACATTTTCTACTTTCTTTCTCCGTTAGAACAACATAAGAATTATTGCATCCATGGGTTTTAGCAAATTATCCAGCTAACTTGATTTACATTCTATTCACAAACAGAATTACAGAAGGGAAAAATAAATTGCCTTTGTTTTTTTCCTTAGCTATCGTTTGGCCCTGAAAGATTAGAGTTTGTTCTTTTTTTTTTTTTACTTTGTGTGAGCTTTTTTAAAAGTATAAACAATGCAGACCATGTCTGGTCTTTCAAGAGAGATTCACTCAGTGATTGCAATATCATCATTTACAATTGTGTTCCCCTATTTTTGCTTAAATACTAGACATGGCAGCACGATGTAAAATTTCCATCCTCTTAAACATGGGTACCCTGGTGAACGTGCTGTCCTAAGCTTTGGTGGATTTCTCATCTCATCTCAGCAGGCTTCAGGATGGATGGAGCAGTGACAAGTGCCTGCCTTCAGGGCTGCTGGATCATAATTCAGGGGCCTCCTTGGTTCCCAGAGCTTCCAGACCCTGCAGTCACCAGTCACCAAGAAGCAATTCTCTTGGTGAAATCTTCTGAGGATACTTAGATTATCCAGGATAGTAAACATGCAGGTTAATTATGAAAACCTGAAGAAGGGCCTTATCAACTTCTCGAGATATAGGGCAAGAGAACCGACGTTGAAATTTGATGTACGTAAGGTAAATGTGTTGTGATGAAAATGGAAAAATACTTAATTTTGCATGTACTGAAATGAATTCTTGTTTGTCTGAAAGCATGAGGAGCAGTGTTAGGGTTATAATGAGTAGTTTTGCAGAAATATCTGCTTAAAGCCAGACCCCCGTCAAAACAATTAACTGGATATTACAAGGAAAGGAACAGAGAACTACAGAGGAAATAGAATCATGCCCCTTTGTGGATTCAGGATGTACACAACAGGATGTGCAGACCTGGAGAAGGCCTGAGAATGGTGACACAGATGGTCACAACTTTTCAGTGATTTCCATTTGAGTGGATTTTGAGCTCAGCCTGGAAAGGCTGCTCTGGTGTGTGACCTGTGTGGCCAAACAGTGGTGACCTTGGCAGGTCTTCTGCCTGAACTGGAAACCTGGAAATCTCAGGAAGCAAAGATTTGAGTGTGAACACGAACTGCAGAGCAAGTGGAGACCCATTTGGCACCACTGTTGCTGCTGAACTGACAGGCAGGAAAAAGAGGAGCCTGACTGTAATTAACAAAGCAGCTTAACTACTAATACCTTGGTAATGTCCCTCGTATTGTAGATGAAAGGCTCAACTGGTAATTTGAAATGAGAACAAACACACTGAAAGAATGGTGGCTGTGAGAAAAAGGAGTACATGAAAACAGCAATTTATCCAAAACAGCAAGGTTCTGGATGTGCTTACAGGGACTTCTGTGGATTCTGGAATCTGCTTTTGCAACTGCTTTTCAGAGGCTTAAGCAGGTGAACTGAAGTTTCATGCAAGTGATGCCTTTTCCTGGTTTTAAAATCAGGAATCAAACATGGTTAGAAGGGAAAAAGGGGGTTTACCTTGGTATTTATTTTAAGGATCTTTAGGTGCACCATGTCCAGGTGGAATGTGCTGAAATGCACACCACAATGCACACCCCGAAAGATCTGGTATAACATTATAGGTCTTACTAATTAGCATATCTATCAAAAATTCCCCAGTGAGAGGCTTGAATGTGCCCCCCTCCCCAAGGAACCTTCTCCTGGATGTTTCTATCTTGGTTTACAGAATGTGTTCTGGAGAGGACCTTGGGCTCTGGGGCTTTCTGATCCCTAACTATGAAGCTTCTAAGATGTTTAGTCTCCTAGCTTGACAAAATAAATCTAAGAATGTAGGCTAAAAAGCACTAAGAATACAAAAAGCTATAAAAATATATATAAAAGGGGGATAAAAAAGGCAAAAAAATCATCATGGCATCACAAGTCTTGCTCAGTACCTCCCAGAGCAGTTCAGACAGGTTTTTACCATTATGGAAGCACCACAAAAAAACCACGCACACACAAAAACCAACCAAACAAAAACCCAAACAAAACAAAACAAAACCAACCAAACAAAGAAAATGCTCTTTGAAGGGGTTTTAGAGCATACATCTGCATCAATCAGACAAATTAATAAAAATACAACTCTTGTCTGGGAAATGAAAAAAATTAGCACATTTTCAGGTGGGAATTATACTGGGGAAAAAAATGCTTTTGCCAAACAGAAACCTCACAAAACTCTAAGCAGGAAATATTGTTTTTTAGACACAGAGGATGTCTATACAGAGCTGCTTTGCTTTACTGCAGTGAAATTGTACTGTATTGGTACTTTAGACCCCACTACTTCTTATTGCACCAAATGCTGGTGGTATCATTGCAAAGTAGAAGAACAGGCTGAGGAGACTAACCAAGCAGACTTAAGCACAAAAGGTGTAGGAAGACCCCCATTTTCCAGTGGATGTGATATTCCAGGAGACCAGTCCATCCCACTGTGTTATGCAGAAGTCCCAGGCTGTGTCCTCACCCTGTTGATTTGGCTTCCTGAACCTTCCTTGCAAGGCACTGACACTGGGCAGCAAATGCACTGACAGATCCCTGGGATCTCATTGAGTGAGGTGAGGCTAAGCTGATGACACGATGCATTTCCATTTTCTGTTTGGTTGCTGTTCTTTGTACATTATGACACTAGGGAATTCCCTTTATGAAGAATTGCTTTATACAGAGGAAAAGAAATGTTTTCATGTGTCACAGATGTAACTTTTGGGGGCAATACATCAATTTTCTGATAACTCTACAGTACAGTAAGTGAATCCCACCTCATGGATGCTGTTGGCCAGCACAGGTATATCATAGTTATCATAGGTAAACCAGAGAATTGTTTCCTGAGGTAGAAAAGCAATGAGTCTGAATCTGACAGGTAATTCCTTTCCAGATATCAATCCAGAAATTATTTGTTAATTTTTTTTTTTTTCCATTTTGAAATCCAGATGATGAATTTTCCAGCATTCCAATTCTCTCTGCTAGACTTGCTGCTCTTGTGGCTTAGTGGCTCTTTGTAGTCATTGCCCATACAGCATGGGCTATGTTTGCTTAGCTCTCCTTCTCCTCTTCCATTTCTCATGAATAACAAAACCACAGGAATAGGCTGAATGTCTCTGGAATCATTCAGGTAGCAGATGAACTTTGAGTGTTGACTTTTTCACCCTCACAGGCATTGTCCATTTACTTTCTTCTTATATCCCTGCTCTAATTTGTACAAAGCTATTTGTGATTAGCTGGCATTTACAACCAGGTATTGATTTTTTTATTAATTTATAAACAGTTCAAACAAACAGTGGTAGTCAATTCTAGGAATAATCCCCCAGGAGGTTAGGAAAGATACAGACAAGTGCACAATCCATAGGCATTGCACAGTGCATTAATGGGGTAAGATTTCTGATGTCTGTGTGTATGTTCACAATCTCCCTTTGTCTATGTACTGAAGCTGGTAAATACAAATGTTACGGGAGTGTTTTCAGCATTTTAAATGATTCCACCTCATATAAAAAGCAGCATGGCTATTCTTTAGAGATGTGCTGGCAGGTGACAAGGGATTTCCTCCAAACTTAGGCATTTTTGAGGAAAAAGAGGCCTGTGTTAACCACACTGAACACCAAATGCCAGAGGCAGAAACAGAACAGGTACTGCAGTGTCTTAGCTCAGAAGAAAGGAAGGTGCCAGCTGGGGATCCCCCGAGCTCATTCAAGGCTTTTCAGGGACAGAGTGGAACACACACCAGTCCAGTGTCACAGGGGTGGAGCTCCTGAACACCTTCTGCTGGACACACACAGTGTGTGGCTGGGCAGGCTGCAGTAAAGAAAACATTTACATGTACATGGGTCTTTCTGTAAAAACTCTAGAGCTATGACAAGATTTCTTTCTCCACGTGTCAAATTTCTCTTTTTTTGCTTGTATTGATAAGCATTCCCCAGAGTGAGGACGTGGCATGTCTGCTGGGACATTTGTTTCCAGGAGAACTAAACGTACTGAAATGGGTGGTTTTATTAAATTAGTGTTTCACAGGAGAAATACTTCATTTTCCTTAAAAACATCCACGTCTATTTTTGAATAGCAGTAAGAAGGGTTTCAGTGGTGTGTCAGCCTGAGTGCTCTTGGGAGAACTCGCAGGAATATTCAACTTAAAATGAGGATCATGCCATGCCTCACTATAAGACAGACTGCACAGGGGACCCTTCTGAATCCATAGATTCTGAATCCATAGATTCCAGATGGTTGTGAAAGGAAAGCACCTTATTATTCATAGCCTCTCCCTACTGCCCTCTCCTGAAGGTTTGACAAATTAGGTGCATTGATAAATAGTAACAGTGTCTTATGCAATGAAATGTCCTGTGAATGTAGGAGAGGAATGCTTGCAAATGATTGTGAGAATCATCTGAATTAAATAAAACCACCATCAGATAGTCCTCAGTGACATGCTAGGGAATGTTATTAGTCAGAGTCCAGCAGTCATGTGGTATTTAGAATCCTCTGGTATTTCAGTGACCTTTTATAAGGCAGATTGCATGGAACAATTAATTTATTTCATGGCCATCCCATTGTATCCAAGATAAAAAATGTTAGTCAAAGCCAGGTGTCCGGATCAGAGCCATGTATTGCATTTCAAAACCCATTGAATGGAAGCTAATTTCAGCAATTTGCATGAGAGCCTTTTGCTATCACTTCTACCATAGTATCAGTGTCAGCTCAATTTTCAGAGCAGCTGTAGCTCAAACACTGACCTGCTGCCTATTACAGTAGTGTAATGAAGTGCAATGGACTAGTAATTATTCTACATTACTGTAGATCAAGTAACATGCAGCTTTCAGTTATCACAATGGAATCCCAGTTCTTGCTCAAAATGAGAAAACTGACCATGAAGTTGATTTAAGGGTGTCATCAAAAATTACTTTCAGAGCCTGCAAATGTACTACTTATTTCCCAGATAGCATCTGACATTGCTGTGCAAATGTCCCAGAGTCACTGCATACTTGAATAAACTAGTTTCAAATAACTAAGTGAGGAGTTCTATCTGAGAGGCAGGAGTAAATTGAGATGGGATGTTCTTAAAATTTCTGGTAATGCAATTGCATTAGGCAAATGATTTCAATGTCTCCTTTCTAGCACCATCTGTGAAACATCCCAACAACTTATTCGTGAAATCACGGGGATTTTTTTTCTATTGCTGCTTATGAAATATTGAGCATTATGAATTCGACTTAAAAGCATGGCAAACTGCTCACTACCTGCCTGTACAATCGTGACCTCAGCCTGCCCAGATCATAATTCTTCCAAAGAATGAGCCATGATTGTCATAACCTCTACATTCCTTCCCCAACCCTCTTGATAGGACCATCTCAAAACCTGCATTTAGCCCTGCCTTTTGGAGGGTGAGAACCTTGGAGGCAACTCACAGCACAACAACATGGAACACTGCGTGGGACAAGCAGGGGGACAAGGGCTCCACAGTAATCAGGTTTTGTCACCCAGTACTGACACATTGCCTTGGAGTGAAAGGATGGCAGATCTCCTCATAAGTAATTTGCATTTTCTGTGTAGGCAACAGGCAGGGAGTGTTTGGAAGTGGGCTGTTCACTTTGATTTTCCAATTTCTTGCTCAGCTAACTATTACCAGTAGTTGCTTAGGAAGTTGTGTTGCTGCAGAGAGAGGTAATTATTTCTATTTCTTAAGCAAATTTTTAGAAAAGTCTCTTGGCACATCACCTTCAGTATCCAGCACGAAATTTTAGCTCTTCCCTGCCAGAGGTAACAGGATATTGAAATATATGGAACAAGCAGACTGGAAAGTTTAACTGTCAAAAACAGTCAATTGTGTCAGGGGTAAAATCAAATTAAGTTATAAAAAGGTAAAATAATCCCTGCAGAGCAATTTTTTAGAATCTGGGTGGTTTGTTTTGGGGTTTTATTTTTTCCTAGAGCAAGGAGAAAGGGAATGTGGCTTAGATTTTCACTTTTAGCCCACACAGAATTCACACACAGTAATTCAATTCAGGTAAGAGGCAGTACAGGATGTCTGGATGAACACACACTCCTTTCTTTGGGACAGAATGGGGGAGTGCTGGGATGGAGGGGACAACACAGTTTAGGGGAAGGTACAACAAGGCAGAAAACTCAGAAGAAAGTAAAGGCTCACAGAATGGTTTGGGTTGGAAGGATCTTAAAGATCATCTACTTACAACACCCTGCCATGGGCACGTTGCTTATAAGAATCCTAATTCCATCTTCCTTGATAAAAAGATATGGGTGACAGTGTATCAGAAAAATGTCTTTCAAATACAGAAAATGAAGAGAGGAGCAGTTGATCTCCACAATAACAGCTGCACATCACATTTAGGTAAGAGTTTCAGGCTGCCTACAACTCTCACATTTCCAGGGGAG
The DNA here is from genome assembly GCF_041296385.1 of Aphelocoma coerulescens. Taxonomy (NCBI): domain Eukaryota; kingdom Metazoa; phylum Chordata; class Aves; order Passeriformes; family Corvidae; genus Aphelocoma; species Aphelocoma coerulescens. The sequence continues at coordinate 31,108,419 of NC_091020.1, forward strand.
TATAAAACCTGAACTCCTGGTCTTGTAACCCAGCAGGATCTTTCCCTGATCCAGCTGATCCTGGTCACAGGTTGAGTGAGGAACCCATGAAGCAAGAGCAGCCATGGGCCTGAACTCCAGAGGTAACCAAGTCTCAGGACAATCTTTAAGGCATCAGTCTGTCTGTGTGTCCATCTGCCCCTGGCTCTACCCTGTGGTATCAATGTGAAAGGGCTTTAATTACTTGCAAATTAAAATGGAGGTGAATACTTGGGTAATGCTAGAAAAGAATAGGAATGTCAGCTTACAAGTCCATCCCAGACTGGAGGGGTTTTTTTCCTCCTTTTACATTCATCTTTTATAAATCACCAGGATGACTAGGGTTTAGAGCAGATTTTAAAGAAAGAGTCCATTTTAAGGAAGTATCTTCCTGTTTTCTTTAAATGCAGAGTGGCTTATTTCTACTGTTTTGAAACCTTAATTCTAGATGTGACAATATTCCAGTCAGAGGCACATCAATATGACAAGGCTAATGTGTCCAACCAGAAGAATTTACATATGGAGAATTGACTTTTTCAGTAAACAACTCATTAATGAGCCATCAAAACTTGGTTGTAGCAACTATTGCACGACTAGTCACAGTAAAATAATAGCAATCAGAAGAGAAAAGCTAATTTTGCATGTTTCAGGTAAAAGAAAAAAATTCATCACGTAAACTTTGTTACAAAAGCATATTTGCCACCACTTAATATGTATTATTCACTGGCACTAAATTATGATTCCTAATCAGGAGGGTAACAAGGTGTTTTCCTGTATAAGATTTAGCTAAACCTCTAGGGTTTTTAATCTGTTTTCCTAACAAAGTTTACTCAGAAACATTGGCTCTGTTCTGACTGTCTGGAGACCCCAAGTCTCCCTGTGTAAACTGAGAGAGGCTCCCCATGCTGGCTCATGCTTTTATTATGGGAATCACACTAAATGTGATAATTTTAGAGAAGTGTGTGTATTCACTGTTCCATCAACTCCTAATGGTGCTTCCCTGGCATCAGCAGAATACGAATTAAGAGCTTTGGTCTAACTTTGAGGCCACTCCTCACACACAGGAATGGCCTCACTGGGCTCCCAGCAGAAGATACACCTAAAATATGGCAAATTGCAATGGATAGTTTTACCTGCCCTTTTTGAGAGAAATAGCTGAAACTTCTGTCTTCATCTCCTCACAAACTGTGCTCTGATTATAGAAGCTGAGGGTCCAAAGTCAAGCATTTGCCTTTATTTGCATGACAAAGTTCCTGTTGGGCCATAAGGAGTCTGTCATGGGTAAATCTAGAGGTTATATCTCAGGGGGTTGTAGGTAGAGGCCAACTTCAGCAGTGGATGGGAGCTCCACATCTCCTAGAGAGCACACATGGGGATTTCAGGGTTTTGAGAGAGACGACTGAAAGGCTGCTATGACCTTCTAGTGCTCTGATGAAAGCCTCTTTGCAGAACAGGTAGTTTAATTCAGCATCCATCTATATGCTGTCAGGAGAGAGCATTTGAAAATGTAGAGATGCATATGCCTTTTTTTTTTTTTTTGGTCAGTCTCTCTATTTCTGTTGACTTGAATCTGCTAATTCCTATCTGCCAAAAATTTGGCTCATGAACAAGACATATTTGAAATGTAAATCTCTGATGCAAATAACCAGAGATGATTGGGAATCTCTTATCAGGATGATAAATAATTTCTTTTTTAAGAGTATTTTTTTTCCCCAATAAAAATGCAGTTACTGCCAGATCAGAATTTTCTACTGGAAAGTTTTTGTTTCACTGAATATTTGCAATTTCCACAGAAAAAGGTAATTAACTGTTTCATTTGACTTGGAACATATTCTAAATCACACATTCCCAGATTGGTTGGAGTTTGAAGGAACCTCTGGAGATCATCTGGCCCAACTCCACTGCCAACACAGGCTCACCTGCAACAGGATGCATAGGGTCATGTCCAGGTGGGATTGTGTCCTGAAGGAGACTCCACAGCCTCTCTTGAGCAGCTGTTCCAGTGCCCAGCCCCCCTCACGGTACAGAAGATTTTCCTCATGTTCAGATGGAACTCCCTGTGTCTCAGTTTGTGCCTCTTGCCCCTCGTTCTGTCCCACTGGAGAGGGTCTGGCCCCATGCTGTGGACACCCACCCGTAAGATTTTGTACGTATTTATGAGATCCCTGTTCAGTTGCCTCCTCTCCAGGCCCAACAGCCCCACTCCCTCAGCCATTCCTTGCAAGAGAGATGCTCCAGTCCCTTCATCATTTTTGCAGGAAGTCTGGGCTGCAGGGAAGGACAGATCCCAGTTCCAGTGCAGCAGTGCCTGGCTCCCATACACTTCCAAGAAACCCATTCCTGATGCAAGACATTTTGGGTTGTTTTATCAGCGACTGGAGTAAAAAAACACATCCGTTTCAAAAGTGCTGAAAGTTTCATTCTGTTAGAGGAACACCCAAATGAATCTGTTTGTCATTTCCGAACTAGAATTAATGTGGAATTTCCATCCCGCACACACAAAAAAAGTGAATCTTACTTCTACTCCCGTTTTAAATGGAGAGAAAGGCTAAAATATCAACATTTCTCCTGGGATAGAAATGCTGTACTTGCTATATTCTGTAAACAATTTTGAATAGGACACTGTTTCAGTGGAGATCACATTCTCAAGTGCATGATTTACAGGCTTATGGGGGTATTAAGCTTCAAATTAAGTGTCTGTAAGGATCTTTTTCTCACCTGAAGAGTCCATGATTTTAACATAAACTAGCCTAAACTGGCAGAAGATGAGCGAAATCAATGTGACAGAAAAGGGTAAAATAACATGGCACCTGATAAACGTGAAATTAGCACCTAAAAACTGTAAAGATCCAGGATGACACTAAATGCTTCATCTGAGAGAGCAAACTGGCTGCAACTTTAATGCCATGTCACTGTCTCCCTTCTCACTTTGTTGTACATTCCCCTCTAGTGGCTGGTAAAAGATTTATGGGAGGAAATTCTTTTGAGAGCTAAAACCAAATTTGCAAAGGGAAATCAAGGGGAATTAGAGATTTAAATACTTTTAACAATCTAAGTAGGGGGTTCTTACCTCATGCAGTGACAAAAGTCACCCTCCCCCTGTGCTCCAGGTAGAGATCAAATTGCTCTTTTGGCTTGAATAATGTTGATTACACCTAGAAAACAAAGGCTCTACTCCATGTTCGGTGCAGCTTGAGGGTGGGAGAGAGAATTAGGGTGAAGAAGGAGTTGGAAAAATTCTATATTGTATACGTTTAAAAAGTGTTAACAGTCGTTTTTTGGTCCTTTGGTTCTTTGTTTGGTTGGGGTTTTTTTAAAAATAGGGTTCAGTAGCCTTATGGTAGTGGTTGTTCAGCTTCCATGGGGGTTTTCTGTCTGTGCACCTTTGTTTGCTTAGGTGCTCTGGGCTTGAATTCCGTCTGTGTCTCCTAGATTTGGGGATTGGGGTCTGGAGTGTGTTTTCTGATTCTGAGTGAAATTACAGTGTTTGCTCTGAGCACTTCCACTCCTCCTGCTGGCTGCTGTGGCGCACCTACCCAAACCAGGGAAAGGAGCAATCCCAGGGAAAAGTCACCAACCAGCTGAGCTCCGTGGCTCTCCAGCTGCTGGCTGGAGAGAGGGACAGTGTGCAGGCAGCCTGTGGGGTACCTCAGGAATCAATGATCTTTTGTGAAAGGGTGCTGACCTCTGGATTAAACCTTGACTTTGGATTTGCCCTCTGAAGTGTGATCTGGGCTGTGGGTGGCTGGGAGCGCCTGGGACACATTCCCGCTGCTCCCCTCTCAGGTCCAGCTCCACTGCTGCTATAACTGCAACAGGCGACTTTCAATTTCACCATTTCCTTGGCTACTCAGGACTTAAATTCACCCGTTTTTACTGAAAATACAAATATACTTTGTTCTCAGTATGACTACAACCTGTGTTGGCACAGGACTGTCGGTGTTTTGGTGCCAGCAGCCAGCAGGGTAAGTGGCAAAGCAGGTTTCTGTAATTCCTCCTAGAGCAAGCAGAGTGAGCCAGGCTCATCAGCAGGAGGATGTCCCTACCACCTTCCAACTGTGTTTTCAAACAACATTTGGGAGTGATTTATGCTGCGTTGTGACACTGGTACCATCTGTTCATCATCATAAGTATGAATGAAGTGATAATGAAGAAAATGTTCTAAGCAGCTAACACGATGATTACACTTTAATAACATAATTTTGGCATAATTTGGATCTTCAGCGATCTCCAAACACTTCATTTCAAAATCTAAAGGTCTGGAGCCTTCCTGCAGCTACACAGAGCTCTCCTCTGGCTTTTAATATCTAGGAAAGAATAAAATTGATCTTGAAGTGTGTCTGAGGTCCTGCCTCACCTGTCTGCTGACACACTGTCTCCTACATGGCATCTGCTGTTTGCAGACTCTTGATTCATTTCCTTGCCTGCTTCACCTCTGTTTGGAAGCTTCTCAGAACAGACTCAATATCTTCCCAGGGTAAGAACCATCTATTCCTCCTGCCAGGGGTTTCCACCTGACTTATGGTTCTCTTACAGGAAAACAACAGGAACTGTCCATTCCAAGTTTTATCAGGGCCCTTCAGTACCTTTTCAATGGAAAGTAAACTGGGAATCCAGAGAAAGCACAAAAAAAGTGGTGACTTTGCATTAGATTCAGTGAAATTTCAGAAGAACAAAAAAAAGGGCTTAATTTTTGTTAAATTGATAAAAAGTCATTTTAGATTGGTGTTAAAAGCTTTTTATTTCAAAATGGAAAAATAAAACTCATTGCTTTAAAGCCACGGATTGAAATGAATATTTTCTTTTGGGTCTAACAGAAATGTCTCAGTTCAGTGACCAAATGCAGAATTTTGATTTTTCTTCTTGGTTGTTCCAGGAGGGAATATCCTGACCATCCACAGCAGCACTAGGCCCTGCAGCACTGGGGTGAGAGGTTATTTTTAAGAGCCCTACTAAGAGCAGACCTGGTGAGACAAGTCTGAAGTTTCCTCCTTGATGCCAAGTCACCATAACTGTCCCCTCCTTGTGACCCTTCCATCAGATGCTTCTGAAAGACTCCATTTCATTGTCTCTTGGGGCCATTCAGGTGCTTTCTCCAAGTCCATCTCCCACATTAGAGGGATGGTCAGAGTAAAACACTGGGGAAAACATTTGGGGATGCACAGATTCAAAGCTTCTGGACAGAACTGGAGGTACCCTGAAATCGGGATGGTTTTGCCTCTGTTTGCTCAGCCTGTGGCAGCTGAGGGCCCAGAGCTGCAGCTTTGCACAGGACTTTAGTTCCTGCTGCCAGTTGTCAGAAACTGGGTGACTGGACCAGGTCTCTGTGATGGTTCTGTTCTTTATTGCAGAGGATCCTGACTGTCCCCCCAAGCCTTACGTGCTTCAACCCATGGTGTGGCAGTGATGCAACCATGTGAGCAAATGTGCTCAGCAGATTTTAGACCGAAAAACACACCCAACAACACATTCCTAGGAACTTGTGAGCTGATTTCTTACGCCTGCAACAGCGTTTCTTTGCTGCTCAAGTAGAAATGCTGTCTAAATATACTGCTTTTTCTGGGGTATTTTTTACTAGTGGGTAATCTTTTAATATCTGTATGGCATCTTGTTACCAGTCTGATACAGCACCTTGCTAGAAGGAAAACTGCTGGTTTTGGGGTTGGTAGTACAGCAGCAGAGCTGCCATCCAAGCTGATCTATTGTTCAGTTAGACTCCACTTAGCTGAGGATATGATCAGAGTGACTAACAGGAACAAGAAAGAAGAAGCATAAAGCAGATTTTTATGTTGCCATTTTTCTTTCTTATATTTTCATCTTTCTGTCAATCTTTTCAAAGTGAATATGCTGAAAAGCAGGGAAGAACCCACATGAAAAGGGGTGGTCCTGAATGGGTCTTGTGTAACCCACTGGCTGTAGTTGCTGAGAGGATTCGTGCGTGTTGTACATGACTCATGGAACAGCTATTCCTGCACCAGGTGGTTAAAACTCATCAGTGACGTGTTTACAAGAAACTCATCCTTAATCTTTCTCACCACACATGTGGATCAATGGATCTGCAAGAGGAATCACGATTCTAGTTTACATTATTTCACGGATTCTGGCGCCACCAAAAACAATTTCATCCCCTCTTTGGGCAAAAGCATTTCAGAAGACTACCAGAGTCTGCTCTCATTTATCTTCCAAGCTGGAGAGCTGCACAGAGGATGTCCCTTCAGCCCAGAGGAGCCTGAGTGCTCAATGCTCTTGATGCCTTCTGCCTCCACCCATCTGGGACCAGGAGAGCTGGGGAATGACACTGAAGCTATGCTCTACCCAGCTTGTCCTGAGATTTCCATACAAGGAGGCTGTGCTGTTTTCCACTTGCTTAAGGCCACTACCATTGTCACAATGTAGAAAGAAAAATACATATGTGTAGATCAAAATCTAGAAAAAAATGTAGGTGACATCTGAGGAAAGCCTGAGGTTCCTGTGTGGAGGCACAGAGCCATAGACACAATCAGCTTCCCAGAAAAGGAATGGCATGAAGAGGTGTTAGCAAATACTCCTCAGTGATTTAAAGAAGCAGAAAAATAAATGAGTAAGAACCTACAACCTGAGAGAACTCTGTAAGACATAACAATGTTGGTGGTGTACAAATATCTGTCCTAATTTATTTTTAATCATTAGAAGGAAAAGTGGGGGAGAAAGGGAATAGCAGTCTTTGCCAAGTGTTCAGTGACTCATATACCTGATTCCCAGCTGCACCTAACTCATTATCACTCTTGTGAGTATAACACTTCTCTGCAAATGCTCCAGCCACTTAGATTTTTGAAGAGGGTTTTTCAGCAAGGATAGAATGTGATAAATGCAATTTAAACAAGCCACTTAATCAACATATTTATATTAGATAATAGTATAAGCAAAGTGAGTAAGTCTTCCACACAGAAGCCCTCAGGAAGTCTCTGTGGAAAAGAAAACACAGCAAGATCACTCCTTTTACAGCCACCCCTTTAAATATTTCTCTTCTGGATGGTGGGTCTGTGTCCTCCATGCCCAGAATGGGCAGTCAGGACAGGTTGGTAAGACAAAGCTCATGGGTGGGGAATTCACACTTGGTGAGGATTCATCTACTCATAACTATTGACTGTAAATTTCTGGGAGAATGAGTAAAGGGGGTCTGGGAAAAACAAAACCACTTTGATTAATTTTATAAATTTTATTAACATTTTGTTAATTTCTAGGAAGATTGTCTCTGGGAAACTCTGTCTTTCTCCCACACTGTTAAGTGTGCCCTGAGACCATAGACAGAATATGGAACAAATCTCTGTACTCAGCTTCCCCCATCCTAATGCCCATGGGCCTCAGGAAAAAGTTCAAGAAAGAAATCTGTGCAGGTGGAGCTACCAAAAATGTCAGTGAAAAAAAAAAATCTAGCTTTTAAAATTATATTTTCAGATCAGAAATAGGAGATGATCCTCCCATTGGGTGAGGAACAGGAAAATAGAGACAGAATTTTTATTTTAATTATTCATCTTACTTAATCTGAGAATTTAAGTTGATCCTCATTTTACAGAAGCTTGTGGAATCCCTAATTTGAGATAAGGTCTGAGTGGGGATCAGAGACCCCAAGCAGAGTGCTGATGGAAGTTTAAGCTGACAGAAATATAAAAAGAAACAAATGGGCTTTGCCATTCAGAGTATGTAAGCAAAGACCACAGCTCTGGAGAGAAAACAAGACAAAGTTACAGTAAAACAATTCAGAAACCACAGACTTCAGGAAATGCAGAGGAAAAGGTGAAGCTCCAAGAGGGGACGGAGTGAAAGTAGAGATTGTTTTCCAGAGGTATCCTGAAAGTGTGAGCAGACAAGCACAAACCAGCCATGTTCTGGAATTTTTTGTCTTTTTGTCTGTGTAAGAAGCTAAATCCTGACTGCAGATATAAAATTTAAAAAAAATAAAATATATGTAATTTGCACAGATGAGAAGAATTTGTGGGAAATGTTAAGGAGACAGCTACATACAGTGATGGAATATTACACGGAGCCCTTTTCACTTGTGATTCCAACACTGCTGCACAAGCTCACTGCTCAGGAGGTCAGGAGCTGTGCTAAGAATTTTGAAGAATAAATTTAGTCACGTTGCAAACAGGAATGTAGACCTTCGTTAGAAGCAGTGGGCAATTTCTGAGCTAGATATGGAGAGAAAGTGTCTTTCAGCTGCAGGGTTCTTGAAGATGTGAAATAAGAGCAGGATGTGATGAGCAAAACACACAAGTTCCTTTGAAGATTTGTGAGACAGGGCAGCCCAGCTCAGACTGATCGAGACATTTTGCTATGCATGGTATATTGTCACTTCTCTATATTATTTTCTTATTATGAATAAGAGCTAAGTCAAATTAGCCTTTTATGAGATTTAGGGTGAAAAATGTCATTACCTGAAACATTGCAGCTAAAACTAAGTGTTAAATTTATCTGGTGAGCAGCCTGTGGGAAACTACAGACCAAGCACTCCCTCTCAATCACAAGGACCTTGCCTCTGGAGCATGTGGAGCAACTTGCTCTTCCATCAGGGATGTTTCTGTGCTGCAGCCCAGGTTTCTCCGGCATAACTGTGCGAGTATGGAGACTCAATCCCCTTCCCCGGGAGATCCAGAGTGGACCTGTCACTCTCTCTGTGAGCACACATTGTCAGTGGCTTCACCACACCCAGGACTGGGCCTAAATTCCACCTTTCTGCCACTCTTGTCTCCCCCACACGTAACATTTGCATTTGTAGGGCAGTAACAGCTGTCAGCCACTGATGGCCACATCCCAGCTCTGGGCCAGGTCTATGGTTTCAGAGCTCCATGCACACTTGCCATATGGACAATCCTGCAGTAACGTGTCTCCTAGACTATCGTGGGCTGGAACTGGAAGTTCATATGGAAATATTTTTTTGTGTGTGTGCCGGTTTTGCCAAACGTCCTGTTTTAATTATTCATCTCGCCTCATGAATAAATGAAAAGGGGAAACATCAAAAGTCGCCAAATACTCTGTGCTGGTCACAAACACTGAAGGTTTCTTTTTAATGTACAATCAGAAAGTTGGATTAAGATTCACTCCTTTGATATGCAGCTGATTATTTTTATTAATATATAAAAAAGAGAGAAATTCCTGTTTCCTGCAATTAACTGTATTTTTTTTGAAGCGCAACAGGCATAGAGAAATCACATATCTGTGGCGACTCCTTTCAAAGAAAACAATTAGCATCCATATCAAAAAGCTAATTCAGAGAAATTAAAAGAACACATACATCAGTAAAATATAATATTTCCTCTTTAGCACATCTCATTGTGTACAATGTGTCACTGTAAAATTGTTAGGCTTGGAGATAATGAAGAGTGACAGTTGAAGGGTTCAGGGCTTCATATAAGACTTTTGGGTATGTAAAGATTTTAATTGCACGTAATTATGAATGTGCAAGTGGAACGATTTAATTTTTTAGCTTTCATGCTATTAGAAGGCTAATAGAACCAATATCAAACTGAGTTAGTTACAGCAGAATTACTAGAAGAAGCTATTTTTTCATTCAGCAATTTAAATTCAATCAAAACAAAAAAAAATTAAAATAGCTCATATGTTTCTGTCTTCTTTTACATTTATATAGTGGTAGCAAGATAAGTGGAGTATGCTATTAACAGAGAGGAAGAAAATAGTTCTTATAAGATTAGAGTATCCTGGAATAATAGCAATGGATAGTGGGGAAGCACAGAAGAAAAGGGGCAGCTATAAAGGGTGCAGTTAAAGTAATAAAGTCGTCTGTTAAGTTTGAGACTGACTGTTGGCTAAGACAACTCTCTATTCTTGCTATAAACACATAAAAATACCATCTCCCCACCTTAGACAGAAATATTTCTGCTGATAACAAAGAATGAGCTCCTTTTCCTGGCTCTGTGGAGTTTGTGACTGCTGAAAACACACAAAGAGCAGCACAAAATGTTTCCAATAAGCCAGAAAGGTGCCTGGACAGGGCTTTGACTCCATGAATCAACTACAGTTTTCACCTTGGCAGTGTAAACAAGGACTATATGGCAGGGAGTGTTATCTCCCAGCATCCTGGGTGAGTGAGAGCACTACCACAGCTTCCAGGAAAGCTCGGGGTGGGATAAAACAAGGTTTCCAGCACAGCCCACCTTCTGCAGGGTTCAGGACTCTCCATTAGTACCATTTCCCAGCTTTGCCCCCAGCTGAGCACCCATCCCTCTCCTGCGTCTTTCCTCCCCTCTCTCTGCAGCATCTCATTTCCAGGTTCCCCCTCTGACTCCTATAGCCACATTCCATGGGCATTTCCCTTAATCTGCCTAAATTCAAGCTCTCCCTGACACCTCCCAGCGCTGCGTGCCGAGGGAGCGCTGAGGCTGAGGGGGCTGGAGTTCCACCCCTGCCCTGTCGTGCAAGCGCTGCTCTTCCCTGTGCAGCTGTCACACAGCCTGCCCAGCCAGGGGATGGAGGGCAGGAAGAGCAACTATCAGCAGAGAGGAGGGAGAGGAAATAGGGTCCAGACATGCTGCATTTTCTCTGTCATAACCAGGCGTTTCAGTTCTGCACCACTTTTGCATTCCCCTTGTCGTCCCTTACGACAGGGCCAGAAAATGATTTTCTATCTTCCACTAAACCCCATTTAGTCCATCTTTCAGCAGTAATTAGAAGTCTGTTGGTGTTAGGATCTCTTTGCAGATCTCAGACCTTTTCAATTTATTTTAATCAGGTTCATTAGCACTTTTTTTAATGTGTAAGAAATGGGCAAATACATAACTGAAGAGCCACTTACCTTTTAATGAAGGTAACAAATATGCAATTAAAAAAGCTCTGTCTTTCAGCAACTTTGCAGTAAATTAACTTGTTTTGTCATTATTGTGCATGTAGAATGTCACTTACTCTGGAGTTTTGACATAAAATTCTTTATCATTGGCAGAATTAGTGAGTAATATTAAGAACTAGGAAATTACAATTAGTTCATGAATTAGGTGGGATATACAATGTGTTAATTATTGAGGGACCAAACTTCATGCAATTAAAATTTAAAATCAAGATAAGAGTAATGTATTATTAGGCATCTGAGTATTTAATGAAGTTGCGAATGATTACCAAATTTTATAAATGAATTCTAAGGTTCCTTGACTATTCTTAGAAAATTTCGTGCCGTGGGACTTATAACAGGCTGCAGTTGTTTGTGAATAGAATAATAATATGAAACTCAGAAATGCCATAGGAATCTTTGCTTTTTGTCAACTCTATGTGGGCCTGTGAAGATGCTTAATAAATGTCTTGCTGCTAAAAAATACTATACCAGTGCTTCTTCACTAAGAGCTTTATTTTAAATATGAATTTCACATACAACTGCCATATCTGACCATTTATTGTCTGCACATCAGGAAGCTGTTGGAAGTTCACCCTTCATTATAAGTAGTCTTAAAATCGAGGGGCTCCTTCCCAGGCAGGCCAAATTCTGTCCACGCAAAGTGTAAATGCAAACAGCAGCTGGCTGCCTCCTGAGAATCCCAGCGATGAACAGCACAAATTTCTGCCCCACAGCTGCTGACAAACTGGGGATGAGGAGCAAAGCAGACCCTGGAGCACCCCAAGGAGCCAGTGCCAGCATCTCCCTGGCTTTGTGGTGTCAGTGCAAGATGGTTTCATTGCCAGCGGAGCCACAGGTTGGGACCTGCTCTCAGAGTTCAAAAAATGACAGCAAAAATGATCCAACACCACTGGATTGCAGCATGGGGCAGCCCAGGGCAAGAGCAGTGAGCCCAGCTGGCTCCATCCATTCCTGCCTTCCAGGGCCACTTACCTACCAGACAATGACAACCATTTCATTTCAACAACTTCCACAAAATTAAGTGTTCCTCTTGTAAAATCTTCCTCTTTTTTGTGAGAACTGTAAACTTCAGAGCGGCCTTGCTGGTGAGTTGTTGGATATGAGCCTCAATTTTTGCAACAATTGCTCCACTGCAGTGAAATAAATCTGCTGCACTCGTGGCTCAGAGCCCCAGGTGATTGTACAGCACTTCCCACATGAGTCCAGTTCACATCAGCTCCACTAGCTGGATGGTCCCACAGCAGAGAAACCTGGAAAAAATTGCAGCAACAAGAGGTCCTGTGTAAAAGCTGATGTTTCTGTTATTTGTTTCTTATTTCTGTCATAATCAACAGCAGAGTATGATGCGCCAGTGCCAGCATCCCTCGGGGACCTTCAGAAGGACATCTGGTCTTTTCAGCCCGTGTTGGTGTGGTTGCAGGTACACACCAGGCCAAAAAATCCACTTGTCCCAGGATAATGTGTCTGTATAAGCAGGCTTCCAGTGTCCCTTTCAGCCTGTGGGATGTCACATTTCACCCCCATCCTCATGGCTCTGCCCAGGCTCCTGTTCTCGCTGTGGGTGTCACTGCTGGGCCTGTGTGGGGTAATGCAGTGTGGGTGCTGATTCTGCATGCAGCCCACAAAAAAGGCTCTGTGTAAACTATCTTATTTATTTCACTATCCTTCCCCATTCACCAGGCAAATTATCACATGTGTATTTAGTTTCAATAAGATAAAAAATTGCCTAATAAAATATTTACTCAGCCTTTGTCCCTGCAAGTGTAAACTCATGTAATTACAGAGCACTCCAGAACCTGTGGCTATAAATCTCTAGAAATAAACTCCTCAGCACACTGACAGAATAAGGCTTCCATTTACTGTGAAAATGGGAAGCTAGTCCATGCCAAGCTGCTAGATTAACTTAATGTGCTAAAATCCATGCTCCTTCTCTCTCTTCAGTCTTCAGGGAAGGGTGTTTATCTCTTCCGCCTAGAGATGGCTGTCATTACCTTTCCATCATAGGCTGGAGAAGTGATGATCCCACCTTTTTCTCTGAAATCATTGCCTCTTAACCCAATATTGGCCTGTGTTGCTGGCAGTCAGTAGCACCTGGGATGTGCTGTTCAGAAAGGCTGATGTGTATGGATACCCTTGGAAAATTCAAAGTATCCCAGGAAAGAGATGGCTTTATCTCAGCTATTAACAAGAAGCTGGTAAATATTAAGGTGCCCTGGCCTGATCCTCCTGGCACAGGCAGCGTGCCAGCCTTCCATGGGACATGCTGCCAGCAGACACACGGTGTGACCAAGCTGCTCTTTCCAGGAAAACATTCCCGAGGGGAGTGGGAACCTGTGCCCAAGGAGGCTGCATGCAAAAGTCAAACACTCAGCCATGATCTGTTTGTTATATGGGCAGGGTAGAAGAGAGATTATTATTTTTTATTTTCAGTAATATTTAGGTTGTGGGGCTTTAGCTCAGAGGGATCACAGAAGGAGGAAGCACAACAACCTCTTTTGTACCTGTCACTTTAATTTATGCCTGGTCCCACTTTGGCACAGCACCAGAGCCTTTGAAACACAGGAGAGTGGTAAGGAGTATATTTTGAAGGAACTTTTAATTAAGTCTGCCCTTGGGCTACTGAGCAGAGAAAGGTGGGAGCGCCTGTGGCTGTTTTTAAAGGGTTCCTCTACAAAGGCAATTTTTTTCTCAGGCTATCACAAGTCTAGGATTGGGGGAAAAAAACCCAAATAGGTAACTTCTCTAACTCAGCAGGTAACCTAACACACCACTCCCTGAAAAAGCACAGCAATGCAGGCTTTTACTTCCCCAACTAATTACTTGAATAAAACACTGCTTGGACTCAAACCAGGTATCAACATTGCATTCAGCATTGTCACTCCAACCAGAGCAGCCAGCAGAGACACAACAGGGAAAAGTAGGGAGCAAAGGAGGAAAATATTCTTTACCGCTGGCTCTTTAGAGAATCAGGGTGACCCTCAGAAAACCCTTCACAAAAATGGGGGAGCAACTCAGTCCTTCAGGAAGTTATGGCCTGGGGTCCCCCTTTGAGAACCAGGGGAATCTTCCTGATGAAAAAAGCCTGGTTGCTTTTTCTTCTTAGCTGGGCAGACTACCCCAAAACACAGGCTTTCCTTTGCCAGTATATTTTCTGTCTGAAAATATTTCACTGAAGAAAAATCTCTAATGAGATCTGCTACGAGCTCCTGCAGAAGGTGACCCAAGGTAAGGACAGCTGGAAAGGGTAGGAGGGAGTAATTTCTTCAGTTAAAAACAAAAGTCAAACCCCACCCAAGTTCCGTAACGGTTGTGTTTGTGAAAAGCAGGCTGCCATATCAGCCCAGGTGTTCACATGGATCTTTGTGTGAACTTCTGAGCTTCATCTCAGAAACCAGTTCACCCCAGGAGTCTCCAGCGCCAGTTTTGCAGTGGTGCATGCTGACATGAAACACATCCCACATAGGTGACAGAGCCTGCCTGAAATTGAGTCAGGCTGACCTGAGCACTCACTCTGGTGATGGAACTTCTCCATTTCCAGCCCAGAAGGATGATCAAGGATGGCAGCTTGGCACTTGTGGTTTGCAATGACAGCAGAGTATCCTTCTGCTCCAGGTCAGACCTACCCAGGAAAGATGGCTCTGCTAAAACAAGCTTTCTTCCTATGTCTGGTATGTGTTGGCCCAGGAAAGAGCAGGGAGCAATCTGGAGGTGGTGAGTGACCAGGCTGAATGCAGACCCTACACCACCACACAGCTCTGGGAGCCATCACAAAGCTTCACCATGAGGTTGAAAATGGGAACTGGGATTTTCATTCCCCTTTCCTAAGTCAAACATCATTTATGGAACCAAGGGCTACTTCCCTCCGGATCTTCCAAACTGCTTATGCTGGTTGAACACAAGATAAAAAACCTTATGTCTCAGTCTTAGTTCTCCTTCATATCTCTTTCATCCGTTTCTCCCTCACTTTCTCTCCATCTTGGTGCCACACGAAAACTGAACTGCCTCCTTCTACCCAGCTAGCAAGGCAGAATTGCATTCCAGGGAGTTCAGCCTTTAAAAACAGAACAAACTCATTTCCTATGGCCTGGCCCTCCTATTCCCAGAGTCTCCAACTGCAGATGATGTTTTTGTTGCAACCAGTGCTGTTCCAGCACCCATGAGGGGTGAGAGCCCTGCCCTGAGGGCTGCCACATGCACACATGCATCCACTGCTTTAAAAAAGGATCATAGCAGCCTAAAAGAAGTGACTGAAGGTCTGATTTTCTTCCCGTTTCTTCCCAGTCTTAATAAAAAGCAAACATCCCCTTTGGGAAGTTATACTCACGAAGCAAATTTAATTTCAAGAAAGGCCAGTTTCAAATTCACCCAGGCAGCATTAACTTACCACTAACGCTTCCATCCGATGCCACCCTGTGGCTGCAAATCACCTTTCCCAGCTGGTGTCCAGAGGAAAGGCTCCAGTGCCCCTGGAATTGCCCTGTCCCAGCGCTGTGAGGCAGGACACGGGCAGTGAGAGGATCCCGTGCCTCGGGCAGGTGTGTCCCGGCCTCCAGGACGTGCGTGCGAGAGTGTGACGCCACTGCCATGACGTCTGGAATGTTCCTGCCTTGGGAAAAGGGGGCTGGCTGCCGCCCAGGGATCTTTAATAGAGACCGAACATGGATGTGGGGATGCTTGTGTGTAATTACACACAACATATAGGGCCATTTACCATATGGGAGCAGTTGGAGCCCTTTGATCCTTCTCACCTATAAAACCGGGCTGGAGGGGCCTGGCATGGGGGAGTGGGGTCACGGAGGGGCTCACTGTAGTTCCAGTGAAGGCCAGGGCTGTGCCTGTATTGTCTCATTTCCCACGAGTGTTCAGAAAAGAGATTTCCCAGCACAGCTGGAAGAAAGCGGGAGAGCACTGCTGGTGTCCTCTGGAGCCCAGTTTGGAGGAGTTTGTAGGCAAACCAGAGAAATGCTCGGGTGAGGTTTGCTGAGGCCAGAGGCTCAGCTCCTCCAGGAGTGACCCCCTTCCCTGCATGTCCCAGTCATGGGGAGGGCACCCCTCATTCACCACACAGCTCAGAGTGGGGAGCCCTGGCCGAGAAATGTCTGTGGTGCAGGGGTTGCTTGTGCTTAGGGTGGTAATGCCTGAAAGTGGGGGGAAGCCCACCTGTACCCCAGACCCTCTGCCAGGCAGGATGCCAAGTGCCAGCACAGGAACCAGGGCAGCTGCGCTGCCAGTGTCCAACACCTTTCTGGGAAGATCTCAGCTTGCCCCCACACTCCTTCCTTATTGTCATCTGCTTCACCTGCACCTATGACAACAGTACAGGTGTTAACAGGGCAGGGCTAGGGAGGAGATGCTCACAGATTTGAATGGGGCTTTATCATAGCAATGCCTATCATTTTGTGCTTTCCACAGTTTCCTGACTAGATGATGCCAAATATATTTCATGAAAAGGAATTACATACTACAAATGCTACACAGACTCAGTTATTTCTTGTCTTTTTCAATTCTGAAAAAATTTCCCAATACCTCACTTTATAAAGGCAGCTGGGAGTTTACTTGTATTTTCCATAGTCTGGAGGGCATCAGCTTGTGATTCCCCAGCCTGAGTTTATTTCTGACTCTGCCACTGAGGTGTGATTAACCCTGACCAGACCACTTGGCCCCTCTCATTTGGTTTCTTCTCTTCCCTTTTATTTTCCCGCAGTATAAAGTCCTTGATATAAGAGCTGGTTGGTAGTTTGCATTTGTTGTGTGTGTCATGCAAGGGGGGAGAGGGCAGGACCAAAGCAAAGGCACTGAGGAAACCCTGCCCACGGTGTGATATAAACAATTAACTGGATGTGTTGCCGAAGACACGGGGGTTTAATTGCACAATTTGTCTGTCCTCCTTGCTCACCAGCTAAGCCTAAACCTGAATGCCAGCTGAGCCTCTGGATAGTCCAGATCTGGCCTTGCCCCAAAAGCTGCTCCAAACCTCATGGCAGCCCTGCCATGCCCCTGCTGTCCCTACAGCTGGACCTTGGGGACCTGCAGGGACAGCACAGCATCACAAATCCTCGTGTTCAGAGGCTTTCCTCCATCTTACAGGCTGCTGACAAACATTTATTGGCAGAGGAAAATCCAGCAAGGGAGTGCTGGTGAAGGGTAAGGCTGTCTCTGTGCCATTTTCTCACCCACACTCACCTGTGCAGTCCCACTGGAGCTGAGGAAGATGCCTGGGTGCAGAACCACCTGCCTCGCTGCCCATATGTTTTAAGAAATCTTGCACACACGGGCCCTTGTTGGTGAATCTCCCTGCAGCCATTTGTTCTGCCCCCCCCATTGCTAAAATGTGAGAAAAGACAGCACCTCTGCCTGCACACAGGGGTGTCAACCCAGCCACCCTCTCAGTAAATCCTCACCACCCAACAGATACTTGTGAACTCCTTCCATCCATCCTACATGGACAATGCTGCTTGATTTAAACTTCTCCCATTTCTCAATCTTTTTTTTTTTTTTTCCCAGGCTATTTGAGCCACAAAACTGGCCAACAGACACAGCTGGGAAACACACTGCAGCACAAAGAAAAAATAATAAAGGCTGGGAGGAGTTCTTTTCCCGTCCACAGAACTGTAATTGGGTCTTCTCTTTTTTTTTTTTTTTTTTTTTTTTAAGCTCAGTTGGGGTATGAACTCCTTAATCTTAGTTTGACTTATGGGAAAGGGAGGGCATTAGCATATTTATAAAAACTTACCTTGTTCTGAAACTGTAGACATGCTTCACCTTATAATTTCATGATTAGTGTCATTTCATCATGGGGGAAAAGCCACTTTTTCTATCCAGCGGCACAAAACGAATACAAATCAAACACATGCTTTCTGGAATTATTCACACAATGTTTTCAAAAATCGACATAGTTCAATAGTTGAGCAATAAATTTTCTTACTAATGAGACACTAAAAAATGTTTTTGATGTTACGCCCAGGGAGAGCTAGTTATTGCAGATTTATAGGCAATCTGTGCAAAGACTGTCCTTTGCTTCCAATGAGTTTCTAATTTTGATTTGATGATATCCAGCTGCGGAGATTTGGCCATGATATTATATAACTTGTGATATCACAGCTATACAGGGTTTTCTTCACCCTCGATGACTGGCCTTTTCATACACGAGCTGGACTGCAGCATCCCTCAGTTTCCTTGTGCAGACACCCATGGCATGTGGTGTTTATGGATCCCTTTAAGGAGTTTGTGCAGTTACACTATGTGCATCTCATAACTCTCTGAAATACAGGAGGCAAATTTAAATTTTTTGCTGGAAATGCATCTTTTCCTTTCAGCTCCTCCTGCTCTCTCCATGGCTGGGAGCTCAGAGCAGGTCGGGGTGTGGGCAGCCGTGCACTGAAGGCCTTGCAGACCGTATTTTGAGGTTCCTTTTGTTCCAAGAATTTCTTCCAGCATTAAGCTGGAGCCAAGCCAGTCAGGCTTGTCCAACCCAGGGGAAGCCACCATCCCAAGGACTGGAGTCACCACAAGCCACCCCCACACACAGGAAGGTTCGGAACAGTCAGTGAAGGACAGCCAGCGACCTCTTGTGACACCATTTCATCAACAAGGAGCCTGAGAGGGAGGGTTTCCCAATTCAGGCCCTGAATGTTTTCAAAGCAGTATATTCAGTGAAGGTGACCACCTATGCATTCCCTGGAAGTAGCCATCGGCAGGGGTTTATTCCCATGACCTGGTTGAGACCCCGCTGAAGATGAACTCAGACCTTCTCTGGGGACATTTTTAATCTGAAACAAACCAAGCTGTGCCTGTATTGATACTGCTGGCAGGCCCCTTCCCTAGGAAATGAGGGAATGTGGTATCTCTCAAAGGGTAATAACAAGGCTCCTTGCCTGGATACAAGAACGATGAGTGCTTCAGAAGTGCTGATGATTAAGGCCCGTGTTTAGGACGCTTGGAAAAAGAGGTCTCCAAGGCGAAGCAGCCACAAGCCAGTTTGCTCCGCCGCTCGCCCGCCTTCCTCCCACATGGCTGCCATGTGGGGAGGCCACAGGGAGCCCAGGCCAGCGTTCCCGGCAGGAGGCTCCCGCTCCAGCTGTGCCCGAGCACGCAGGGGCTGCCCCTGCACAACCCGCCAGGCACCCGGCACGGCCCGGCTGCTGCGCGGGAGGACAACCCGCGGGCAGCCCAGCACATCACGGGCACTGTTATGGGGTTTTTAATGCTTTTTTTAGGAAGTCTGCAACTTGAGCTTGCTGCCAGTAACTGAGAGGCTCGGCTCCCGGCAGAAGACAATAGGACAGTGGTGGGGTATGCGGAATGGCTGCAAACACAAAGGCTACAGGGCTATTTTCTGCCTAAACAAACTTTTCGAGCTTAAAAAGTATGATGAGCAGTCTGTGACCACCCTAAATAGTATCAAATTAACTGATAACTCCCAAACACTTCATTCTGTTTTTCTTCCAAAGGCCTGCAGGAAGCACACCCATGGCAGGGATTGCAAATGCCTTTGGCAGGCTCTCCCCTGAGAATCAGGCAGAGCCATCCCCTTGTTCCTCACATGCCATGCATATGCATAATTCCATATAAATCGTGGGTCTGAGCAACATAGGAGCACTAAACAAAGTTGAAGGTTCACAGAAACACAGAGGAGCACTAAACAAAGTTGAAGGTTCACAGAAACACAGAGTGACATCTTATTCCCAGCTTTCAGTAAGCGCATCATACATTGAAGAGCTGCCATTCTTTTTTTTTTCATCACCCAGGGTTTTGGTCCCCTCCTCCTCACATGTACCTTCTTTTCACATTTCTGTCTCCAAATTCACTTCTGATGCAAATGATTTCAATGGCACTTCAGAAACATACACAAAAAACGCAGCCAGATGTCTTCCTTGGATTTCAGGACGGCAGAGAAGTGTCAGAATGAAATCTGGATGGCTATGATGTTGCCAAAAATAGTTTCTGCATTCACCCTGTGTCTGTGAAGATGGATCTCAAGGCCAAACACAGAAATTAGCTTCCATATCAACATTTTACTGTCACTTTCATCGCCACGCCAATAGATTAGTTAAAATAACATCGTTTACTGGCATGGAGTGTTATTGCTAACAGATGTCATCATTAGGATAAAGATGAGTTCTACCATTTCATCCAGGAACTTATTCATGGAAATTTTGATTTTTCTCATTGAAATAAGAAACAGTTTTCATCCTTTGAAGCTTTCATCCCTGAAAAACACTTTTGGGTGGGTTGTTGGGGTTTTTTTGTTGTTTCCCTCTCCCATAAAGAAGAAATCAGCATTTTGCTTGACATGGCATAATTCTGGTGGTTATTTTCAGTTAAAAGTTTTCCTCCAGTGAAAAGCAAATGTTAGTTGGAAAAATACCTATGATGAGCTGTAATTTCCAGTATATCTTTCATAATTGTGTCTAATTGCTTTCTGCTTCCTTCAACTCTTCTTCATCTGGAGTTGAATAATACTAGTCTCAAATATATTTGGTTTTCCATAGCCATTGAGTCACCTTCTCTGTGTTATTCAGACAAAGCTGGATATTTATTTGTAATGTCTGGGGTTTGTTGTCTTCCTTTGTCATGAAAGCAGTCTGTATGGATAATGGATGCACATTGGACTTCATTCATCAGAAAGGAATTTGAAACTCTGCAATGTAGTGAGAACAGCCACCAGAACACAGCAGCTCAGGAGGGGTAAAGCAAGACTGGACCAGGCAGAAATCTGAAAGCTCAGTCCTGCTGGAATGAGAGGCCGTGCTCTGGTTGACTTCAGCAAGGATTCTAGGATTTCATCCTGAGAATTTAATAGTGCTGCAGTTCCAAGCAAGTTCAAGCAGAAATGCATGCTCAGTGGCGTAGAGTAAGGCTTCAGTCCTACACAAACAAAAGCCTATGCGTTTAAGTAAAAGAATTTTGAGCCCCTGCACTTTATTTATTTAATCTGCTTACAACATATTAAATATTAAAAGCTACGTTGTAATAGATTCTTTGTACCTCTGAGAAATAACCATAAAAATCACCCAACACACAAAAAAATGCAATAGTGGCCAATTTGTATTCTTACTCAATCTGCTCCAGAAGAGAGAAACAAATCAGGTCATGTTTGGCACCTAGTTTTGTGTAATATGTTGACTTATAGCTGCTCTCTGGATCTGTGTGTTCTTTACACCATGACTTATAGGTTGTCCATAACTTCGGCATGAACCTTGCAGTGTCCCCATCACGTGAGCCCTAGTGCCAAGATGGAAATTCCCAACACTCCAACACAGCCCTGGCCTCTCTACTACTGCTCACATCAATTGAAAATTTCCTTTAGACCTCAGTAAAGGAGGCTCCATCACTAAAATGAAAATTCTTTGGAGAAAAAACCTACTATAATCTATTTTTAAAGTCCAAGATCTTCTTGAGTTCTCTTATAGTATGTGAGAATGGACACTGGCAAGAAAAAGCACCTTTGTTACGTAAGATAAATGTTTAACTTGGGAAAAAATGGGAAGAGCTTATATTAACAACCCTATAGTGCACACAAAGTCAGCTTGACTCCTGGAATATCCCAAGTGGATCTCTGGGCACTCACAAAGAGCCTGGAACAGGTGCAGGTGGTGCAGGACCAGCTGGCAGCACTGAGGTACAAATCCCCACCCCACTGGAGTGGACAGGCACCCAGGTACCCTGGAAAACACTGAACTAAATCAGCCTGACTGCAAAGGTGCATAAAGAAGGGCAGAATGGTTGGAGCTTGAAGGGACCTCTGGAAATCACCTGGTCCAACCCCCCTGCTAAAGCAGGTTCACCTACAGCACAGGTGACACAGGACTGTGAATATCTCCAGGGAAGGAGACCCCACAGCCTCTCTGGGCAGCTGTTCTCGTGCTTAATCACCCTCACAGTGAAGAAGGTTTTCCTCATGTTCAGGTGAAACTTCCTGTTTCAGTTTGTGCCCACTTGGTCATGTCTTACCCAGTCTAAACAGCCCCAGCTCCCTCAGCTTGTCCTTGTAAAAGATGCTCTAGTCCCCACATTCTCCTCTGGACCCTCCCCAGTAGTTCTTTGTCTGCTCACTACCACTAACCCTCTCCTCATTTTTCCAGCACAGGGTGTCGTCACAGCACTGCAGCTTTCTGGGATAGCCAGAACAGGCGGTGGAACAGCATTTGCCTTCTATCCTCACTCACAGCCCTGTGCTGAGTTGCTTAAATGCATAAAAATCTTGATCCTGCATCTCCTGTGAGTGCCTACAGGGACCACCGCTGTGTCTCATTACGCTGAGCTGGGAAAAGAGCAGGAGTTAGTTACCGACAGCAGAGCAGCCCCCAGAAACTCTAGCTGGAATTTCTATCTCCTTCTGCATTTGCCTTTACTGTAATTATGTTTCAGAATAATTTCTGTGTCAATCTCCCACTTCCAAATATAAATGTCACTCCTCTTGCCCAGATTCAAAACAAACTGTCAGTTTGAAATAGCTTCTAACACGTTAATAATGAAATACCGTTTTACCCCCACTGAGAATAAAATGCTAGGACTAATCATACCATTCTAAAGGGCTTATAAATCAATAAACCAAGAGGCAGTGAATGAACAAAATGCTGATTGAAATCATAAGCACATCAAGTATCTGCAGATAATCAGCGTCACATGTTTAAAATAAAAATTAAAAAAAAAAATAAATAGTTTTCCCTAAACATGTGGATACACACAGTGCCTTGCTAGATTTTATTCTCACAACGTGGTTTGATTACCTCACCAAGGTAGATGAAAGCATAACTGAGTGTTAGAAAATGAGGGCAGCAGATCACTTTGTGATGTGACATTCACAACCCAAGTGGTACAACCTCATAATAAACTGTTCCAGTAGCTGGGACTTTTCCAGTGTCTCTTTGCTGCTGGGATGCCAGCTGGCAGTGCTTAGCTGGCAGCTGTTCTGATGCAGTTTCTCAGGTCAGGGCTGTGTCAGAGGGCCAACATCACAGCTACCAGCTAACCCACCTGCCTGTCTGGGGTCACAGGGTGGGAACTGCTGGAGCGAATCCTGTCACACCTCAGACCCCGCTGCCCATTAACCCAGCCCACACTGCAGCCTGGGCAGCTCAGGGCTCAGCTCACCTGCAAGGTGTCCAACAGAGTTTCCTGTGCCTTTCTCCCCCTGAAGCATGTATTTTGTGGCCATTGACCCCGTGGCAATTTTGGGAAGCAGCTCCACAGGGATGGTTACCTCTGATATCTTGTATAACTCACTCGTTCAGTGTTGGCTGTTTTGTTGTCCTTAGCTAGATGCACAACACACCTGAAATTCCTCCCTGAGTGAGTCACACTCTTCCCCATCTCACTGAGCCTAAGGAAGATGTGAAGATGTGTAAGTTTGGTGCTGGGGAAAGCTTTTCTCAAGTTCATGGTATTGTCTTTAGTGATTCACATGACCACAGTTAAAGAACTTCTTCCCTGTTTGGGGGTGTCTGTGAAGCTCTGACATAAAAAATGTTGTCAAGCTTCAGTTTCTAAGGATTCCCAAAATGTCGGCACCATGGAGGTGTCCAAATACTTTAGTTTGGGCCCAGGAGCCCTGGCAACACAATCCAGTGTTTGCAGGTGTAGCACCTTCTGTGAAAGACCCTCCTGAAGAAAGGAGCAGCCCTTTGTCAGCTGACACTTGATCACCAAACCTACAGCTGCTCTCCCTGCCTTTGTCACCCAAACCCCATCCCTTTTGTCCCTGGAAAGGAGCCTTTGAGAAATCTTGAGTACTTTGGAAGTGGCACATTGCCATTTTTAGCAAACAAACCTTGTTTTCAAAGTAAATGCTGGCACTGGGTGTAGAGAGAAATGTTAGATGAAAAACACCAACAGAGCAGCTCCTTGGTTTTATGGAAACTGGTGACAGCAATTCCCTGTGTGAGAGTAAGAATGGTTCTTATTTACAGTCAACTCCAAATTATTTCCTCATATACTTTATTGACTCTTTCTTAAAGATAGATTCTGTAACCCTCATAGAATCTATTTCAAGAAAAGAAGTTTACATAATGCATCAAGAATCATCTATAAATTCTCCCTCTGAATATGAT
The DNA here is from genome assembly GCF_041296385.1 of Aphelocoma coerulescens. Taxonomy (NCBI): domain Eukaryota; kingdom Metazoa; phylum Chordata; class Aves; order Passeriformes; family Corvidae; genus Aphelocoma; species Aphelocoma coerulescens. The sequence continues at coordinate 31,132,332 of NC_091020.1, forward strand.
GCAACATATTGAATAAAATACAATAGAAATGAAGATGCTGGGAATTCATGACAGAGTTTTTAATTATAAATCTCAGAGTAAATGAGCATGAGATTGTCTTGCTAGAGAATTGTAAATTAACTTAATGGATATTGAGATTAAGTCTTTTTTAAAATTTATTTTGCAATACTTGATGTTAATAGAAACTTACGTTGTGTATTAGTCCAAGTGTTTTTAAAGACTTTGAGTCATTATTCAATGATGGATGCATGTTTTAAAAAATTTGCATTTCTGAATGGGTAAATGGATTAATTGAGAGAGGATCATGAAAAGCTTTGCAAATGTGTGTTGATGAACCTGTTAATAAAACATCACATGAAACATTTTATTCATACCAGATAGGTAGGTTCACCCCTTGTTAATATTCAGCAAAATTAAAATATTCCTGTGAAGTGGCACTGAAGCATCATGATCTTCAAGTGATATGGGGTAGGAACTTCTTTTAATGAAACCTTCTGGGGAAACACACCACATCAGTGGTTTAAAGTCACCACATGTTTGTGTCCCACGGTACATGTCACTGAAATGCTGCTGCCATTTGAAACATTTCTCCCCAAGTGAGAGTAGCTCTTCACAAGTGAGGTATGTCTTAATAGATGCTTTAAAAACATAGTGGAGGGTTCTCAGTATGGAGCATCTTTTTCAGATGACTGATATTTCTTCATCTCTTACTTCCTCTAATAACATTCAATGAACCTATTTTTTCCACAGGGGTGATGAACCCACAACTCTCAGTCAGTCAATGTCTTGTAGCAACGTGCACTTGTTGGTTCCAGTGAGCAGGGTAGCAGAGCTGTGTTGCACTGAATACATCCTGCAGCATTATGGAATTCAGGCAGCAATCTTGCAAAAAGTACTCGGAAGCTCAGCCTCTGCTGGAATTCAGTGCAGATGTAACCTGGTGCTTAGGAGGTGGATGTTTCAGTAAAGCCAAGAAGATGAACCATGGATTTTTAGATGTGTTGCCTTCAGCTATACCAAAGCTCTTGAACCCCAGCTCTGCACCATTCTACAGCTCGTCGCTATAGGTCTGTCATTATTCATCCCCATTGCTTTCTGTCACTGGAGGCTCTAATTCTTTTTGGGACCTCAATTGAAAATTAGATGTGTGCCTGTGTTTGCATGCACAGGGGCAACCGAGGGCTCAGAGAACATCACAGGGCACCAGGACAGTGTATGTAACTCATTAACAACAGAGCACTAAGATGAGAATATTGTTATACCCTGGGAAACAGAAAAAAGTTGCCATTGCCTTGCACATAACCTCACAATGTTTCTCCTGCATGCCCTTCTTCACAGTCCGCCCAAGCTGTCACATTCCTGTCTCCATGAGCATGGGGACTGCCAGCAAAATCCCTACTGCAGGGCCATCAGTCACATCTAAAGCACTCAAATGTTGGGAAATGTCAGGATTTAAGCTGCTGAGAGAACCTTATCTCTGCCCTTTTGTGTGTTTGTGCTATACAGGGTGAAGCACTACTCCAGTGAGTAAAGCCAGAGATGCTCAACTCCCTGTAGCAATATGAATGAATTGGGTCACTAATTCAAATGTTTCAAACAACTCTACTGTCCCTTCAATAAATATTTAACACCTACTTCATCACTGGCCCCTTCTGAAGTCACTTTGCAAATTTTTGAGCCGTACTTCAAAGAAGGAAAAAAATAATTAAGTAACCTGGCTGGCAGTAACATTTCTTCATAGAACGGAGCATTCCCTCTGTCCCCGGGCCAGAGAGCACCTTGTAGGAATGAAAGGTGAATAAAGGCTGACTTTGGTGGTGTTTCTCCATTCTGTAGCTTCCACTGACACCTGCTGGAGACAGGCGCTATCATTTTAAATTCTGTCTCCAGCCTGCGAGAGGGCTGGGCACTGCTGCGTCCAGATCTGGGGCACCGCACACAAGAAGGACATGGAGGTGCTGGAGTTAGTCCAGAGGAGGTCACAAAGGTGTTCAGAGGGCTGCAGCACCTCTGCTATGGAGACAGGCTGGGAGAGCTGGGGATATTCAGTCTGGAGAACCCTCCAGGGAGATCTTAGAACCCCTTCCAGTGCCTAAATAGGCAGAGTTGGAGAGGGACTTTGTACAAGGGCTTGGAGTGATACGAGAAGGGGGAATGTCTTTGACAGAGAGCAGGTTTAGATTATAGATAATGAAGAATTTCTTCCCTGTGAGGGTGGTGAGGCCCTGGCACAGGTTGCCTGGAGAAGTGTGGGTGTCCCATCCCTGGAAGTGTTCCAGGCCAGATTGGACAGGGCTTGGAGCAACCTGGTGCAGTGGAAGGTGTCCCTGCCCATGGCAGGGGGTTGGAACTAGATGGACTTTAAAGTCCCTCCTAACTCTTTTCATGTTAGAACTTTCAGCAGGCTCCTGATGAACATCTGAGGCAATGTAGGGAATTGCGGGGGGGGGAACAACAAAAACCCACTAAAATATAGGCACAGTCCTAGAACTTTGAAAACATAGAACTTTGAAAACATAAACAGTAGGTTGTTTATGTTGGTGTAAAGTGTTCCTGCTCTGCCCAGCCAGGGAACAGAGCCAGTCTGATAGACCTGAACCCTGAACCTTTCCTTCACTTCCAGATTAACATCACAGTTTGTGCTTTTGTAAACACTTAAGAGCTGAGTGAAACTGAAAATGCCTTTCCAGGGTTAGCTCACAGCATCTAGCTCATAGCATTAGATTTTAACTAAAGTCTCAGACTACTAAAAAATTAGAAGTCTTTACAAAAATTATTACATTTAGATTGCTGTCCAACAGGGGATATCTAAGGCGAGGGTGGCTTTTGCCTGTCGGGAATGAACTGGCAGTTGAATTTTTGCCTTAGCATCTTTCCAAGTCCATGTAAAGCTTTTACCGCGTCGCTCGAGTCTCCCTGGTCGCATCCAGGAGGTGGCAGTGGAGGAGCATCCATCGCTCCCCAAACGCGGGGCTCGGGGCTCACGGTTCATTCCCGATCGGGAGTCAGGGCTGGGGCAGCTCCTCGGGTGTTTGGACACATTTGCCAGGTCCTGATATGGTGGAACAAACCGTGCCTGGATTGTCCCCACAGCCGGGCTCGGGGGAAAAGCAGTACCAGAGAGAGAAATGCAGCCGGGGGGGTTCTGATGTGTCCCCTACAGAATGCATATAATCTTCTACTGAAGAGAGCAGGATCAGGTCACACACAAAATTAACACTAAAAATCCTCCTATTTCAGGTGTTTGAGGGATATTTGCATTTCCCTTAATTTTCTATACAGTAGTGCTTAAATGGAAGCTTCTTTCTTAAAAATCGCTTTAAAATGAAGAAAAAGGGAATTGTGAAAATCATACAAAACCCTTGATTCAATTTAGCTTTTTAAAATTTGTATTAAAGATGTAGAAAAGAAGGAAAATAAATTTCATGGGCAAGTGAGAAGTATGAAGCATGTCAGGACTGAATCAGACTCCAGCTCTTTTTATTGAGCAGCACAGGGACACCGACACCTTCTCTTCTCAGCACACTGCAATTAAAAGGACAAGTTCTGGAGAAGATTTGGAAACATGAGGAAAAGTCACAAGTTCTTCAATTTAAAAACGAGAAATTGCCTACAGAAGCAGTGGCTAAATGACACTTCTGTCACAAGTATCAAAGAACAGCAGGAGCAAGCAGAGTCAAAATTTTAAAAAGCGAAGGTACAGAAAAGGATTTTACAGGTGATATCAGGAACAGCAAGAAACAATTCTCAATATACATTGAGAAACAAAGGGAAAGAGACCACATAAGCTATTGATTCACTAGCAAATTAAAAGGAGGGGTCATCAACAAATTTAAAAAGGGCCAGGAAGCCCAAAGGTGTCTGTGTCTTGTTTTGTGTTTCTAAGGGGAAAGACCAAGTGCAAAGACTTCAAGCAGCAGCAGTAGAGCAGGAGGAAATCCCCATGGAAATGCACAGGGAGGCATCAGCACACTCAGAGAACTGGAAAGTTTCACACTGCCTGAGCCTTCCAAGATGCTGCAGAAGAGTATAACAGAATTAATGCCAGAACCACTTGGGGTTATCTTAGGGAAGGCATGGCATGTAAATAAGCATCAGAAAACTGGAGAGGAGCAAATGTATTCAGTTTCTAAGAATGGAAGGAAAAGATTAATCAGGGATTTGTCTATCAGTCAGCTTACCTTCAAATGCCAGAAAGTCTTGGAAAACACAAAATCTTTGTGAGCAATGAAAGAAAACAAGGCAATGAGGAAGAGTCAAATGGATTTTTCAACTGCAAATCCTCTCAGAGCAAACTCAGTTCTCCTTATGAACGGGCTCTAGGCCTGGATAGGGAGACAACAATAAACACCACCTAAAGTCACAGAATGAGCTTTGATACCTTCTCAAAAGTGGAGAAAAATGGGTTCTGCATCAGACTCTGACATGGCACAGGCCAGAAAGGCTGAATAAACATGCTGGACTAATGAAAATGGAGCAATTTTCTTGCAATGAAGGATACTTTTTTCTGAACAAAAGCCATGACATGCTTGTAATGAAATGACATTCATGCAGCACAACACTCAAACATACCTTTGAGCCAGAGCATGATGATCCCTTTCCTTATGCCCTGTCCCCTCACAGAGCAATTAAACAAAATAGCTCATGTTCTGAGACAGCCAGCCCTGCTGGAAGGAACTGTCACAAAGGAAGGGTCTGCCTCCACTAATGGCACAGACTCACTTCCCAAGAGCTGAAATCACTCAGTGACCATCAGTAATTAAGGGGCCGGACACATTCTAAAAGTCCGTTTCCTATAATTGGCCAGTCTTGAACCTTCCCTCTGAGGTGCACATGAAGCCCGTGCAACATTGATTCAGCACCTTCACAAACCTTTTAGCATGGGCACAAAAAACCCAGAACTTTCTGCCATAGCTTGTGAGAGGCAACCTTCACGAGCCAACATTGCTGAATTTTAGCATCATTTGCTCTTATCTTACATAGGAACACAGGCTTGGCAGAAACATCAAGCATCACAAACAATGTAACCTGTTATTTACTACAGAAATAGTAAATAAACTCTAGGAACCAAATCACAGCCTGCGTTAATGCAGTTCCTGTCTGTGCTGGCAGACGAGGGTTACAGTTCTGGAAATAAATTACAAATAAATCTTCAAAAAACTCCAAATGAAGTGCAGTAAATATGAATCCATCAAGTGTGAAGGGCCAACAAAGACTGCCCCAAAGTCTCTGTGTGTCCTCCTGATGCAAAGCAATGAGTTGGTAGAGTTACCTTCTTCCTTCACTGCTGTAAATATTACATTAATTGTTTTTGCTTGGAGATGTACAAGGGAATTTGCACTGAAAGCAGATGAAAATAAATGGAAGGAAACAGCTTTGGAGAGCAGTGGGCAGACTGGATGTTCTGCTGGGAAACACCAGAGGGTAGCGTTGCCTTTTGCTGGAATGTGCTGGTGGGGACCAGTGTGGTGCTCCCGTAGTTTTCCCTGTGGTGAGGCTTGCTGGGGTGGAGCAGGCTGCACCCTAAGGTCCTGCACAAACACAAAACACATTGTGGAATACAGAAGTCCTGTTTTGTTATGGATGCAGTCCATTGGTAAGATGAGTTTTGATTTGGTTTTTTGTTTGTTGTTTGTTTTTATTTTAATGATCCTTCAGTTTTCGGGGTTTCACATTGTCTTCCCTGGTAGGGTAAATATGTAGGATAAAAGTGAGCTTTATGGGTTCATGCTGTCCTGATTTTCACAGCTCTATTTTGTGTCTTGCTAGCAGGCAGGGCTGTGCTGGAGAAGCACAGATTTCCTTGGGGAGGAGTGCTCCTAGGTGTGCAGGAGGAGCGAGTGGGAAAAAATGTAAAAACTTACAATCTCCTGGAAGCTCAGTAGATGAAACAGTTTAAAGCAATAGCAGTAGAATTTCTGGCTGCTGGCAGGGATTTGCATGGTGTGTGCAATGGGTTCCTCGAAGATGTGTGATTGCATCCAAAGGGTGAGGCAGACTTCAGCAGGGAGTGCTGGCAGGGAGAGAATTGCAGCACGGCTGCAAAGTCAGACACCAGCATTAAAGTCCACCTTCTCTGTCCCAGGCCTTCCAGGGCCAGCAGCATTCCTGGTATGCCTGTGCTCAGGGGTGAGGCAGTGAGGGGCTTAGAACTGGGAGCTCTCCTGCATTATCCTTCCAGGCCTAACGTGCCCTCCTTCTGCAGGTGTGGACCCTGCTGGGGAGGGACTCTGAACTGCCCTGAGGGCTGCAGACCTCTGAGTTGCTCTGTGCTGCCTGGTTGCAGCCCAAGCTGCCTTGCTGTAGAGCTGTCACCAAGCAGCAATGCAGTCACGAGTGTCACAGCACTCAGGACCTGCAAACACCTCTGCGTGTTCCCTGTGCCCTCCCTCAGGTACATTCTCCTCTGCAGATTTTGGCTTTTACTTAACATAAATCCTGTAGGATTTTACTACTAGCTGTCCTTTTGACAGTAATGGATCATTAACTAACAGCGATAAAACTGAAAGCGTAAATCCGTCTCCTTTAGGGAATTAGAAAGCAGGTTTAGGATGCAGGCCATGAAAGGCAAGAGTTCACTGTAATCTCAGACAAGGCCTGATTAACTGTCCTTGCCAGGCATCCCCACCTGTGCCAGGTGAGGAACAAGAAAGCAGAAGTTGAGGTTTGAGCTGCAGAACCATTGGCATCTGCCAAGGGAAAGCCTTTAGTCCTGATATTAGAGTTTGTTTGCCAGGGTCTTCCCTGGAAGACAGTGAGGGGAGTCTGGGCTGCTAAGGAGTTATCTCGGGAGACTGATGCTGTCTCTGATTGGAAGTTGGGTGTTTTTTTCCTTTTTTTGAGACAGGGTGAGATGAGAAGAGCCTGAGCTTTGCTCAGGTCAGAGGTGAGGGAGGAAAAAGCACAAGGTGTCTCTGCCCCAGAGTGCTCCCAGGCAGGTGGTGGGACGAGATGATGAAGCAGCTCTGCAGGCTGGTGTGTAGCAAGGCCAGTTCCCAGTCCATTCCCTGGGATCTCCAGTAATGTAGAAGGGCTCTGCTATGTATCTGTGGGAGTGAGTTTGCTGATGACTCCCTTCACTAGACCTTGAGGTCAGTTCCCACTGATTAAAAAAAGTTAATTACCTTCCTCTTGCAGGAATGACTCCATTTTCAAGGTCTCCCAGGCCATTAATCAAGTATCTTCTTTCGAAAGCAGTTTTAATTAAAAGTGAGTTGTCATTAGAGCCAGGGTGGCCAAGTCAGAGGGGCATGTCTTCAGAGACCTAACTGGGCTCTGCTGTGGTGCATGGAGTGGTTCATGTTTATGCAGTCCCCACCCCCAGCCTTCCCCCCACTCTGGTGGGTTATGAGTAACCTTTTTCAAGTGTCAAGCTGAGTATTTTAAACACTGTTTAAAATCTGTGATTTATAGGCAAATCTTCCATCATCTTGTGGTGCTGCTGAGGGTGTCTCTGTCTGCAGCAGCCCCCACTGCTGTGCTTTGGGGTCAGACTCAAAAGGTCAAGGAAAAGACTTAAAATGTCAGAGTTCATGGCCAAAGTTAGATTCCTGTTTTTGATTTAGGATCTTTTCAAGTTCATTTAATGCTTTTATTACCACGTCTCTCAAGTCCCCCATGTCATGCCCAGGAGGTGGCAGTGGAAGAGCATCCATCACTCCACAAACACAGAGCTCTGAGAGCTCACGGCTCACCGAGGACAGAATCAAGGACTGCTGTACATCAGAGCACAGCAAACAGCTGCACTTCAGGGTATTTTAAGAGATGTCTCCTATCTGTGATGCCCCAAGTGCCAGAATCTGTGGCTCCATAGTTAATAACTTGGAAATGTGTAAGGAAACTTGTTCACTTGAAAGTCAGGAGGAGAAAAGCTCTTCTGAAAGCGTAATTGCAAAGCACTGGGTCTTAAGGCAGTTTTAATCATTTTAATTACTCAAATGAGTAAAACATCTGCATATCAAATCCACTGCAACTGACTAAAAGACATACAGGATTCTCACAGTGAAGCAAACTAAACTAAACAGAATTGTGCCAACATCATGTTTTAAGTTCATATTTGTTAATGAGCCTGTGGCCCTCTTTTTAATGGCCTTCATGTTGGGATGACTGCCTCCATGGAAATGCACAAGGAGGCATTAGAGAACTGGAAAGTTTCACACTGCCTGAGCCTGGTGCATTTTATTCCAAGATGCTGCAGAAGAATATGACAGAATTAATGCCAGAACCACTTGGGGTTATCTTAGGGAAGGCATGGCATGTAAATAAGCATCAGAAAACTGGAGAGGAGCAAATGTATTCAGTTTCTAAGAATGGAAGGAAAAGATTAATCAGAGATTTGTCTATCAGTCAGCTTACCTTCAAATGCCAGAAAGTCTTGGAAAACACAAAATCTTTGTGAGCAATGAAAGAAAACAAGGCAATGAGGAAGAGTCAAATGGATTTTTCAACTGCAAATCCTCTCAGAGCAAACTCAGTTCTCCTTATGAACGGGCTCTAGGCCTGGATAGAGAGGAAACAATAAACACCATCTAAAGCCACAGAATGAGTTTTGATACCTTCTCATTCAAAAGGGAGGAAAGTAATTAGTATAGATTTGTCTCCTTGCTCAGGCAGATCTCAGGTTTGCAGAGGACACATGACACGGTCTGAAGCTGAGGTGGTGTTCCCATGCCTGTTTTAGGTGGCCAGTGCAAGAGGAAATAGATTAGATAATATCAACAGGACAAGAGACCCACTTGGAACAAGAAAGGACATAATAAATCCATGGGGATGAAATCTGAAACTTTCTTAAAAAATTATAACAAACTGTGGACAGCGTTTCAGGACTCTGGGAGAAAAGGGAGGTCTACAATTAAGTGGAATATCAAATTCTTCATGCACCCACAAACAGTTTTTGTCAATTTTCATCATTCTTTTCTGTATTTATTTTCCCAAGAGATGAGGAAAGGCTTTTTTACTCTATTTTAATAGACTGCCTTATCAGTATCAGATAGTTACTCTAATCACTGTCTTGCATATGTGGGCTCTACCTGGCTTCATGTAATTGCATCTCCTGATGACACAACCTTGGTAAACTTGTTTAATAAGCTGAACCCTCTCTAAAACACTCCCATCCACCTCAGCCTGCAGCAACACTGCCAGTATTTGACAGGGGGGCTCTGTGTGTGCTTAAAGGCTCTGCCTGCTGGGCTGGTGGGCAGCTGATGGTGGTGGAAGGACACCATGTTCATCAGCATCATCATCAGAGGGTGACTTCTGATGGGAAATGAGATGTAAGGGTTGCTGGGTCTAGGGAAAACAGGTCTTGTTTCTCTAATGAAGAAAGAATTAGTGAGAAAAGAGCTGACTACCAGGTTCCAGGGAAACGAGATAATTTACAATACTTTGGTGAATAAAGACCCAGCAATTTTATCAAATCTATTAATGCTGAATGTTGAAGGGAAACTCATGTTAACTTCTTGTGAAGAGATGGTTCTTGATAAACCAACTAGCTCCAATTCAGGGTTTAGTTTTAGCTCTGCATTAGAATGATAATTATATGTACTTGTGCTCTGCCTCATGGTTTGTGCCACATGGACTCCAATCTTCCAGAGCTGTTAGGAGGAGATATCTCAGATCTTGGATTCTTCCTCCTACTGGAAACTGTACAGAGTGTATGGAGGCAGGAGCTGCTGCATCCTGAGGGCTTCTGATCTATAGGGGGAAAAAAAAAACACCCAAAAGAGACCTTGGGAACATTGTATAACAGGAAACAAGTTGGAACTTCCCTTGTGTTCTGTTTTCCTTCTACTAATGCAGTTTAATCTGTAGGGCTTGCCATTTCTGCAACTATTTTAAAATAGGTGAATTGTGAAACTCAGTGTAGCTCCACATTACCTTTTATCCACCTCATTGAGTCTCAATATTTGAACATAAATAGCTTCAGATTTAGAAAGCTGTACTGACACTCTTCGTTTAGTTTTCATTCACAGCTGTTAAAAATTTTAAAATTATTCTTGTGTCAACCCAGCCTTCTCCAAAGCCACCTTTCACCCCTGCTTTTAAACACCTCATGTTAGAACTGGAAGAGAAAGTGCTTGCCTAATTATCCCTATTTTCGGCAGTGTAAATTAAGCGGTTTGTTGAACATCACGTTGCAGATTCAGCTCGTCCAGCTAAATCATTTTGGCACTAAAAATCCTGTGCATTTTCTTCTTGCCATCAAACCTTTTGTGCTTTTCTGTTTATTCAGCAAACCCACAATGGTTTAGAAAGGTACCAAATATTCCACTTGGCCATACCTTCTTCAATGTTGAACAAACATTAGAACACCTTCTACCCCCATCAAGAGTGACCTAAACCCCAGGAATCAAGGCATTTTAAGAAGTATTTATTTTTTTATGTGGATCCATTCCTTTAACATGTTGAGAGCCTGGGGTTGGTTGCTTAGTTTTTTGCTAGATAATAAATTTCACACATATAGAGAATATTTTTAGCCTGGGGTTCCAGGTTACTGTACCACTTCTAGAAAGCAGATCTGAACTAAACCCACAAATCAGACTTAAACTGTGTAAGAGTGAGTGAATACAGAGAGCACAGATAGCATCCCAAGGCAATTGTTTGCACAATGCTCTAGGAGAGGTTTCACCCAAAATGTGTAATGCTGAAGTGAAGAATATGCTCCTGTCTGGGCTGAGCTACCTCACAGCCACTGCTGAGGGTGCAAAGGGAAAATGTGACTTCAAATGCTGCATCTCTGAGTTCGTATGCCTCATACTGAGCTGAAGGGAGATGTCTCTGCATGAAAAATAGCAGCCTGAATTTCAAGAGCCTTTCCTTAAAATATGTGTGGGGAGGAGGTAAGTCTTCCCAGTCAACAATTGAAAGACCAATTTTCAGTGTTCTGGTACCTTTATCCAACCATTTAATGATTTCAAGGTCTAGGCAGTCTGGCTTTAAATCCCCACTTGTTTTGTGTCCTCCCCCCCCTCCCTAAATATTTTCAGGTATTACAGACATTTAGGCACCATTTACAGGTGAACAGTGCCATTCCAAACTAATTCGTGGGAATAGTTTCTTCATTTAGCAATAAACAAAGAATGTTAAGAACCATGAAATATTGAAAATCTTGTCAGACACTGAATTCAAGGTTTTTGGGGGGTCAGAACTGTTTGGAACAGTGCTTTCCACAATGCTTTAAAAGCAAAGAAACCTATATTTTTGTCACTACAGCAAAACACAGGTCTTCAAAACCTTCCCTGCACTTTGTCTGTGATGTTGTCAGAACTTTGACAGGTGATGATTTGTATTTCCTCTGTCCTCAGTCTGTGACAATTTTCCAAGAGGAGATATTATCAAAGCAATCTAGAATTAGCTGTGACAAGTGACAATTGCATGGGTGGCACAAAAGGCTTTTACAAATAAACATTATTTTATACAACAGACATTAATACACGTTTTAATGAAGGAGTGATTCACAATGATAATATTATTGACTTGTTAAGATTTAACAGGTCTGCCATATGCTGTCTAGTGCTTCAGATGGTTTCAAATTTATTTTTACTTGTTTTAATCTATGCATATTAACAACAGATGTTGAATTTTAAAATGATCCAATAATCGAGGGGAAATCATTCCAAAGCTGACTGGTGAAAGTTTTGTCTTGTTAATGATTTGAAATACTTTGTATGTAGTATATACTGGCTATTTAGCTCATAGCTAACTCTTGCACATGACATTTGAACTCTTGCACATGATCTGCCCTCAACTCCTCTGTGTGCATGGACCTCACACTAATGTTCCTGCTTTTGCCTGGCTTGCCTCTGTTGCACTGAGGGGCTGAGGGCAGGGAAGAAAGATACCATGAAGCAAATACACTGAGCTGATAAGCCACAAGTGAGGGACCACACTCACAAGAAGGCTTGAGTGGCTCCTACACTCATACAGGAACAGCCTCTGGGTGATTTCAGATTTACCCTTTGGCTGGTTATTGTTAGCTTGAAGTCTAAAAATATTATTTTTTTCTTTCTTTCTTGCCCTGCCACCATGAGCCCAAGATGGGGTTGGTTTACAGCACAGTCTGTTGCTTCTCCTTCCCCCTCCTGAACACAGCAGGTCACAAACTCAACTGTGGGTGGTGGCAGCCTGGGACAGTGCACCACAGCTCCCATGTCATTTGCTCTCACATTTTCACCTGTCTTGTGGGTGTGATGGAGTAAATAAACACATCTCACTGTGGCTGAGAAGCCGTAGAAAGAGAGACAACACCTCGAGCTGATCAACCTCCCCAGAGCACAGCTGCCTCAAGCTGAGCACAGCACCTTCTTGCTGATGCTTCTGGGAGAGCCTGAGCTGCATTGAGTGGTCCTCAGCCCCACACCCAGCTCCAGCTTCTCACAAACCACAGCACTGAAGCCACTCCTGCTGCTGTGAGCCACAAGCTGCCTTCCCAGCATGTTATCTGGAAACCAGAACTGTGCTCAGCAGGAGAGGCAGATCCCATCTCCACGCTGGAAAGCACCAGGCTTCTCTTTGCCGTCCTCTTGCTGCTGCTTGTCTCCAGCACCTCATGGAAATGTAGGAATTGTAGGAAATGTAGATGTAGGGATATAAGCCATCATCTCCTTTTGGATGTTCCCTGCAGAAATTAATAAAAAAACCAAAAAAACACAGGGAAATTACAATGTGATAGTTAACATAAAAAAGATGCAAAGGATGGAGAGCCCAGCCAGCTGCAAACAGATAGCAGTGATCCCAAATTGATTTCCAATGGGCTGGAGACATGAGTCAGGGAGCTCTTGAGTGTGTGCTTTATTATTTATATAAATTACTGGCTTCATTAAGCTAATTTGACAAAGCAAGCTGTAGAAAGGGAAAGCCAATCCTATTTGCTGGTGAAGAGAGTAAATTTATAGATCTCAAAGGGACATAACTCCCAATGAGATATATTTGAGCTTCATGCCCTTAACCTCTCACTTTTTGCCCTGTAGGGAGGCAGTCTGACCATCTAGTAATTAGACCTGAATCATTTAGGTTGGAAAACACCTCTAAGATCATCAAGTCCAACAGTTAACCAAGCACTGCCAAATCCACCATTAAAGCATGTCCCCAAGTGCCACATTTACACATCTTTTAAGTCCCTCCAAGAACAGTGACTCCACCACTGCCCTGGGCAGCCTGTGCCAATGCCTGACCAGCCACTTGATTAAGAAATTTTTCCTGATATCCAATCCCTGTGTAATCCTGTGTGAGTTCCTAAAAGAGAGAGCACTTAGATGTCTTTTTCTTCCCCAGGGAGCACCGAGAAAGTGCCAATATTCCTAATTTCAGGTGGCAACAACCTTGAGGCTCTTGCTTCTACTGAGTATTTGATCAATAGTTTCAAAATTCTGGGGGAGAGTTAGGAGAGCAGGGAGCAGAGAAACACATAACACAAAATTTGGTTGAAATCAGCCTGGGAAAGCCTATGCCATCTGGTTATTTCAGTGCATAGTAAGAATAGACTTCAAACCTGCTCTTGAGACAGGAATTGTGATAATGATTTCCAAAGGAAAAGTCCCATTAATACAGGATGGATACCTCAGGTGCATCTGCAGCTCCTCTCTGGGACTTTCAGTAAAGCATCTTGTTGCTGTGGAGGGAAATCAGGTACAAAGGATCAGAGCTAGTGATGGTTGTGACGCAAAATGAGGTGACTGAGCAAGGGGAGAGGTATTTACTTGACGTAAACACAAAAGCCAGAGCTCCAAGTGTCAGACCAGGGCAGCTGCAGACCCACACAGCAAATGGTTCAGCCTGTGTGTCTTGCAGAAAGGAGAGAAAAGGATGTTCTTCATGTCAGAAAGCCCTTTCCCCTTTAGGAAGCTCTCCCTTTCTGTATGCGTTCCATGAGGCAGAAATGTTTGCTTTGACCCTTGAGCAACCTTTTCTCCAGGGTAAGGAGGAAGAATGTGACTATTTTTTTTCTGAGAAAAGGAAAAGATAGTGGGCAGTGAGAGGGGAGGGCTGAAGGTAAAAGTTTGTACTACATTTCTTCACACAGAAATGGCCAAGATGGCAGTGGTTTTACCACCAGCAGGTTGTTTTTGTCCCTTTTCTCATCTGGTGGGCATGATTGATGCATTGTGCAGCTCTCTCCAGTTTTGCACTTTTTTTTTCCCCAGCTGCAGGTGCACCATTTTCAGCTTTTATCACCTTAGACAACTAATTATAACTCACCATTGACACCTCAACAAGCAAAATTTGCTCAATTAAAACTGTACAGAGCATCTGTTGTTCAGCAGGTATGAGAAACACCAGCTTTTCCCAGCCCATCTATCAGCTGTGAAACACTCACCCCACTCCTGTGAGTAATGACCTCATGGCAGGAGCTGCTTTTGCCCACGCAGACAAACTGTCATTCCCCAAACACAGTACAAATATAGCCCTGAGTTTTCTTCAGCCAAGAACAAGGAAAATTTATTTAAAGCAATGCACTTCACAGAGAAGTTAGTCTTTGGTGACTGTTCTGAGAAGATTATCTTGAGGTGGGGGAAAGACCAACTCTGCCTGACCCTGACTGAGGTTTGATTGTTTTCCTTTGGCTGCCTGATTTCAACTCTAGTGACCTTTGTTCACTTTCTGGTCTATTTTCTGATCAAACACTGATTCACTTTCCTATGTGTTTCATGGGTACATTGCCTTTTAATGCCAGCCCCACTTTTGACCACAGGGAGTAGCTTATGTTTGATCAAGCACTAGAGTAATTAACAGTTGTATCAAGTTTTGAACCAAGCCAGTCTAGAAAATAAAAGCATGCCCTGATTTCTTAAACTGCAATTTAAAAATATACCACCAAAATTACCTCAGTGATGAGCCCTGGTCCTTCCAAGAACCACAGCAGTTCTCTGGGGAGGGGTGGAGATTAGCAAACACGTTTCACATGACAGCTTTCAATATATTTATTTGCATAACTGGATTACAGAAGTGCATCAATGTGCCTCTAAATCTTATTATTGTTTATTACTCTGGATATCAGAAAAACCAGTAATTAAATTGGGCAGAGATTCTTGGGTCTCAATTAGGAGAACTGAGGCTCACTGAACGTGGCTGTGCTTTGTTCCCTGCCCTATGGAACCCCCAGTCCTCAAATTCAGGGCTGGACCTCCTTTGTGCAAGGAAAGCCTGGGGAAATGGCATTACAGACCACTGAGGTGGGCCAAGGGGGTTGTGGAGGAAAGAGAAGGAGCTTCAGGAGCCCACAGCTGGGGAATGCAGACCATTTCAGGGACCATCTGAAAACCTCATGAGGAGGGCCTGAAGCAAGGGCAGGCTCTGAGATTTCTGCTGCGAATCTGCATCCTGACAGAATCAAGGCACGTACAGGTTAAGCCAGCACTTAGATGAGGGTGCCAGCTGTGCTGGGCATCTCCAGGAGCTGCCAGACCTTGGCACTGCTCTAACAGCAGCTCCAGAGGCAGCTGGAAGCAAGATATTCCCAGTGTATCCATCACTGTGGGAACAATCTGTGCACTGAAAAGCCCTTCATTTCTGTCTCAAGGAAAATCAAATAGAGAGAGAAATCCTTGTTTGCTTCATGCAGGTCTCTGCAGTTACCATCTCCAGTCATTATCATTCAAGAGAACACGAATAAGTCAAACTGCAGTGATGGCAAATATAGGAAAAAATATGATGGGTAAGGAGGAAATGATCCCAGGACTGCTGTGGTTAAGGAAGTCTGGGAAAACTCCACTGGGCTTTGGATCACTGGATGACAGCACTGCCTGTATTTAGTGCAGGAAGTTGCAGAGATTATAAGCCACCTCAGCGTTAATTAACCTTTGCAAACTGAAAAATTGGCAGTTTGAATTTACTTAATTCCACAGAAGAACAATCTCTAAAAATCAGGATTTTTTGTTACTTGAAGCTGCTTTTTGCATTGTTGTTTCAGTGCTCTCTTGATGTCCTGCTCTCTGTGCTCTTTAAAAGGGTCCTGAAAATAAGGGTGAAAAGCTTTAAAATTAGATTAGTTAGTTTGAAAGTGGGATTTTTGCCTTTTCAAAGTGACCAGTTATTCCAGTAACTTGCTATATTGAGCTCCAAGGAAAAAACCATTTCCTGAAATTCAGCAAAAGCAAAACACTCTTTAGAAGGTCACTCAAATCTTTAAATTGAGGTAAGCAAGGCAGACACACATAATCACAGAGTGAATGCAAGTAATGCCCACTTTAAATGGACCTTCTTCACTGAGTGCCTCTGTAGTTACCTCTTAGTGTCCTCATTACCAGCAGCAGAACAACTTGAAATTCTAGGAAGTTCGTGAAATGCGATTTCAAAAGTTTTCTCAACACTTTTCCCTGTGTGTCCCTGTGGATCTGGGGGATTTTTAATCAGATTGATCTTACTGGAACACAGTGAGCAAAATGATATTCACAGTTTCACTGTAGGAGTACATTTACAAACTAAAGCAACCATCCTCTCTTTCTTCCCTCTCCCCTCGTGTCCATTTTCATTGTCCACAGCACAGACCTCTCTGGCCATGTGCAGGTGTGGTCAGAGAAATGCCCTTGCTGACCATGGCCAAAACTGCCCCTGGACTGTGCTGCTTCCCTGGCTGATCTCAGTTCAGTACCAGGAAGTTTCTCATGCTAACCCAGATTCCAGCTGAGCGGGTTGGAAGAAACCTCTCAGAATCAATGTGTGCTGTCAGAACTCCATCCTGTACACTTAACTGTTAACTCAGATACTTTCAGGGAGGAAGAAACTAGAAACTATTAGGTTGATTATAGCTTCTAGCTAGGTGAATGTTAAAGGAAATTGTTTCTTCCCAAAAGACTCCTCCAAAGGAGAGTGCCTGCCCCTCCGCTCTGTTTGGCAGCTCCTCCTTCGGCTGCCCGTGCAATGCTCATGCTTGGCTTAACATCCACAGCCCCTCCAGCCCTTTGTATCTTAACAGACACCTCCAGAAGGGCAGTGCCAAACCCTCTGGCTTTCTCTGGAGATCAAAGCCCATGGCAAGAGTGCCACATGTCAAAATCAGTTCCTCAAGGAAAGAGTGGAATTCATCTCAGCACTGACAACGCTGTGAGGACAATGCAGCTGACTTGCAGTAGCGTCAGTGAATTGGAGCTCCATGAGACAGTGGCCCTAACCCAAGAAGGACTACAGGGATATTGTGAGTCCTCTACCCTAGAGCCTGTGCTAAGGAATGGACTCTGGGTAGATACACAAATTTAATTTTTTGCACAATCCAGAACACTCCCTCTTTAAGATATTTAGGTTTCATATTCATCCTTGCCTCTCTTTGTCCCCAAAACCTATCTCTGTACTGACAGTAATATCCAGAACAGATAGGAAGGATCCCTGTATCTTATTGTGCTGACATCTCCTTGCCTTCTAACTCCAATCAAAGGAATAAAGATATTTTTGAGGTGTGACATCTGCCTGTCATTAGAAGTGGAGGTGCTGGGGAAGATGCACATGGGAATTTTGTTGTTATAATTGAGCCCTAAGGGCAAACGTCAGGAATGACGACTAATTAAAAGTGGAAAAGACTTACAATGTAAATGTACAAAGGAGTTGCACTCCCACCAGCTCTCATTTACAGCACCACACTGGCCATAATGCAGTTTGTAGCGGGTCCAATTTTCTTCTTCCTCCAGGCAAACATTTTTTTCAGCTCTCCCCTGAAGCTGTCATGGAGCCAGGCATAGAGGAAGGCATTGGTACAAGCAGACATCATTGCAAACCAGTGGCACAGCAGCTGGATGAAGTTGAAGTACTGCTTGTCAATCAGGCTGATGTCTATGTCCTTTATCATGTTGAAGATGTGCAGGGGCAGCCAACAGACTCCAAAGGCTGCCACCACTAAGACCAGCAAGCGAAAAGTCTTCCTCCTCCTGGCACGGTCCCACTCAGCTTGGCCCTGGGTGACATTGCCTGGCACTACACGGTTCTTCAGCTTGACTGAGATCCTCAGGTAGGACAGGGAGATGACAGCCAAAGGCAATACGTAGGTGATGATGAGGGTGCTGTAGGCATAAGCCAAGCGATCTCTTTTCATGTGGAACCAAAACTCCTCGCAGATGGAGAAGTCCAGCTCTGGGAACTCTGCGTGGTACGTGTGGACCAAGGCTGGGGCAGCCAACGTGCAGCTCAGCAGCCAAATAGCAGCCAGGATGTAAGCACAGATAGGGATGGTGAGCCTCCTGCGGAACGGGTACACCATGGCACAATACCTGTCCACAGCTATGACAGTCAGGGTGAAGACAGACACAAACACAGTGACAGGTTGCATCAGGAAAACAAAGTAGCACATGAAGCGCCCGTACACCCATCCCCGGGGCTCAAAGGCATAGGCCAGGGTCAGGGGCACACAGGTGGCACACATGAGCATGTCTGAGAAAGCCAGGTTGCCTACCAGAAAGTTGGTGACATTGTGCATTTTTTTTGTCTTGCAGATGACATAAATGAGAAGGTAATTCCCAATGACACCAATAAAAACCACCAGCGAGTAACAGGGGATGATGAGTGGCTTGAAGGACTGAACAAACTGGAGCCCTGAGAATAAATTGCTGGTGTTGCTGTGAATTGCAGAGAGGAAGCTTTGGGAGGTTAAATTGTCCGAATTCATAATTTTCCTCCTTTTGTTGTCTGCCGTCAGCTGAGTGAAGTAGTTACCACTGCGCTGCTCCCGCACTCAATCAGTGGGGATAATGAATGGATTACTGTCCAGAGGTTACCACATGGGTGGTAAACAAGCAGCCATAAATGCAAAAGGTGAACTTGTAATCCTCGAGAAGCAGCTTTCAGCAATTCCTAAGAAAAATCAAATACAACCAATTTCCATTAAAGTCCTCCTGTATTTACTATTAAATCTAGCTTTTGACAGCATGCCACTTAATAAACATTTAATGCAGTGAGTACTTACTGCTGTGAGTTTTTAATCCCATATGATTTTCCTGTGGATGCCAAGAAATGCCCTAGATGTCTGTCTTCTGCAAATCCAGGAGCGTGTGTGTGTGTGTGTGTGTGCGTGTCAGAGAGAGAGAGAGAGAGAGAGAGAGAATGTATGAGTGAGAAAGAGGGCAATGCGCATTTACAAGCTAAGTGGAGATCACTGTTTTTAAACAGTCTTCACTACTAGGTCATGACAGATTTGTGTTTAAGCTTTTATCCCCATTGGCTGTCCTGGGTATTACGTTGCTCTTTGCGTGTTTTTTACTGATAGTAATTAGTTCTAGAATATCCTTTCAAAAACTCCCCTCTCCTTCCAGTGCATCTATAATTGCCCCTCACAGCTAAAAATCAATTTACATTCATTAACGTGAGCCTGCACTGTATCTAATCCCAGATTCACTTTGCCAGAGCCCCAAAAATACTACCTGTAATTTAGTTGCTATAATGTGACTGTGAAACAGAATTTTAATCACATGCTGAAGGCAAATAAATGTTTATGCCACTAGAGGGTCTCAGCTATATACCTGTGAATGAAGCTAGGATTAGAAATGTGCATTTAGCTTGTAGCACAAAGGATCTTATTTTATTTAAATTTATTTTCCACTGGTGCTACAATGTTTGCTCATCCACTATGACTGTTTTCAGTAGGATTTATGCATCTTTAAAAGTAAACATACACGTGTGAGCATCTCAAAGGAAATATTAGCATCAAGTAGAATAGCTGTAAGGGTTTACCTGCAGAGAACTACAGCAAACTGCTACTAGTATTGCAGATACCCAAAAATATTTGGGGTGTTTCTTCATTCCTGTGTTAGATTTGTTAACCTTTTCTATACCAGACAACAAGTGTTAACCAGTCTGTAAAACGACCTATAGTTGTTTTGCTTGGTTCAGACATTAGAAAGCAAAAAAATCAGAATAAGTGCTTACAGAACATTTAATCAGACATCCCTACGCAGCTCTTGTCTATTGTTCTAATTGTCCCTTAACTCTTCTCCATTTTTATCGGGACCAGGACCTCAGATGGTGAAAAAGAGTGAAAATCCACTGCATCCATCTGTACCAGCTAGGGAAACTAAAAAAATCCACGGAGCAGCCTAACTTCTGAATGCTTCAGAGCAGAGAATATTTTTTGGTTCTGCAAGGCACTCAGGGGATTTAGACACAATTTTAAATTACAGTTTGTGTCCTAGTCTGTCAGACTAAGGAAATACAAACCCGTTATTTTCTATGAGGCTATGGGCAGAACCGTATCCTTCTTTTGATTTGATGTCATTTGGCATAAATTAGAAGTTTAAATAGATTTCATTTTTGTCCTACTCCTTTCCCTAATCCTAAAAGAGAAGCTAATCTTGTGTTGCCCTTGTTCTGACCAGAGACATTCTGCTTGTGAAGGGTGGGAAATTCAAACATGGCAAGTGCTGACTCTGTGCTGCTGCATCCAGGGTTAGATTATGCCATGGACTGGAACATGTCTGTAATCCCAGCCTGAGGGGAGCACGAGCATGTAGCCCCACTGCTCAGGGGTGTCATCCTTCACTTTATGGCCATAGTAACTTACCCATGACCCAGACTAAAGATGGGATGTTATAGCCCACTTCAGAGTCCAATTTTGCCTGTCTGAGCTGGATGGGACCCGGGGGAACATGGTACCTATTTATCTCTACATACCCAAATCCAGAATAGGAGAGGGACCTGAGGGTAGAGGTTGCAAAGAGGCCGGGAAATAGGGGATTCCAGCTGCTGTCACCACCCAGTGCAGCCACACTGCTTGGTGATAAGCAGCATGCTGCAGAATTCCTAACACCCATAAATTCAACTACTCCATTTAACGTGGGAGAAAAGTATGGCCTGGTGTAAAGTAGGATTGCAGTTGGCTTTGTACATGGCCTCTCTTAGAAGCCAAAACACACAGAAAATGAAGGGGACATATGTAAAAGGCCTTCATACTGCCTGCATCCTACTGGAATGGCAAGGCTCCTGCTAGGAAAGATGCCTCACAATAATAGCATTGCAAACATAATAATTAAAAATTTCATTTTTAACGAAGTAAATTTTTTGTTTCATTCCCAAGAGCTGCGGAAGAGATCCCATAAATATCCTCATTATATTCCTAGGAGAAAAAGCTTTATTCTTCGCTATGTGAGAAAAATCAAACACATTTGATCATTTCAAAAAGCCTTCAAGGTCACCTAGATGCTCAGGTCACAGAACTAACCTTATATGTTCTTTTATTTCAAGTTGTACCAGGCAGTCTTCCTGCATTTTCCCCTGCATTTCAATTTTTTTCTTCGCCTCTGAAACCAGTAACGAGTACACCTTTTGTTTGAAGGCTGCCACCTATTTCTCTTAGTGATTTTCTGTTTGTTTTGGCTTCAGGCAGAAAATGTCTTCAGTTCAGCTGTATGCCACAGCCAAGATTTGGAAAGATAGTATTTAATAGGGGCTTGAATAGAAAAAGTATTCCAGCAGTTTACCCCAAGGAAATCATCTTTTCCCCTTCTAAAACTGCAAATATTAATTTTGTTTATAATTTCTGAGCCTGTCCAAGAGAGTCCTTCCTGAACTGACTGTAAGTCCTTTCCACATGCAGAATTTTCTCATTAGAAGAGAAAAGGTCACAGAAACTGCATTAGTACCATATTAGAACTGTTTTGACATTCCAGCTGTATAAGGACAATGAGTGTCTGACTGAAACCCTGGTCTTCCTTGAGCCAATGGAGAACGTCTCCAGACCAACACTTCACAGAAATGTTTCACAGCTGAGCTTTCATAATCTCTTATGCCAACCTGTCCAGCTCCACACAGAAACTCTGAGTGCAGACATTGTAAGCTGCTTTTAGGCTTTACAGACCAAAACATTTTCTCATCTCTTTAAAGTCTCACACTTTCAGGTGTTAGTTTTCCATGTTCCTGTTTATTTGTCTTTTTTTTTTTTTTTTTTCTATAAAACACAACTTTTCTTTGCATCACAGAGCTACTTTAAAAATTCTTTCACATTCTTCCAGGAATGCTCTGTGCAGAACAGGTCAGGTAGTTCTTGCAGAGACTGTAATAAAAACAGATGCTCTGCATATTTTGAATAATGTTGAGCTGGGGGTTCCTTTACCAAATTCTGCTTTTGGCCAGCTGAGGAACATGATTTTACTTCTCACAACAATTTCAAGTCAGGGCAGCCTGTCCCTTCCCTATTTAATCATATAAATGCATCCTGTCTGTCCCTGCTGTGGACTGAGACATCACAGTCCCTTAACTCTAAGAACCATGTTTGCAACCAGGGGGTTTTCATTTGTTGTTTTGGGGTTTTTTTGTTGGGTAGGAGTTTTTTGGTTGTTGCTGCTGCTTTTCTCTGATTCAAGGCATTGAACTTTGATAAACACAGGATTCAGATTAAAATAATTCACTATAACTGAAAAAGAGCATGTAAAGTGGAGGCCCTTTAGTCTGATAGCAGTTTTATAGTAGGTTTTAGACCAGATTTAAGGACAGAAGCATATGAGAGAGAGTAGATGGAATAGGACACCAAAGGAAGATTTTGTGAAATTAACTTTCCACCTATGTTGTTAAAATTATTTTCTCAACACAGAATATGTAGCAGTTCTCAGTTTGGGTTTGCGTAACTTATGAGAAACCATCATCTCTACCAGAGGAAATATCCTGAGAACTGAGAGGCAGGCAAAGAATAACAGCATCTGTGAAGAACTTGGACCAGAAGACAGCAACTATTCATGGTCCTCAAGAACCTTGCTTGGGACTGACCAGCCTTGGTGGCTCTTTTCATTTTACCATGTTAGCACAACAAGCAGGACTGCACCAAGTAAATTGGATAGAAACACCAAGTCTGGAATCAGAGATGACTTGGAGGATGACTGCACAATTAAGCAGTGAAACTTTGAAACCCTGAGGCAGAATAGAAGGAAAACTTGTCATAAAAGACAGAATCATAATAATAAGAATTTCCACTGTGGCTTAGGATGACGTAAATTGTGTTGCAGGTCTAAAGAAAGGAGCAGGCAGTGCATTTGAAATTGCAAACAAAAGAAAATCTACTACTCTGGGAGAGTTTTCAGGCTGAATTTGCCTCTACTTTCTTATAACCTCTGGACAATTCTCTTGCTACAAGTGTCTATTCACCAGAACAGAATTGCACTGTGTTCTTTAAAAGCACTGGGGAGGATGGTGAACTCCAGGGCAGGAAAACACATATTTAGAGAAAGAAACAGTATTAATGAAAGAACAAATTCACTGTGGTCAAATTTAAGATGGAAAGCAGAACACTTCTAGGTTGGAGGGCAACAAATTGCCCTGTGGAATTGCTTGCCTTTTGAATAAGTGTATTATGAGGGATAAAAAACATGCCTGGGGACTGACTTCTTGCATGGGGCTTGGGTTTCCAGAGGTCCCTTTCCATCCTTCATCAACACAGACTTCAGACTATACTCACTCCTACTTGAAAATAACTCCACTATCACCTTTTTCAACAGTATTCCCATTGATAATAGGAAGATAGAATTCGAAAGATACATTTAAAATTTATATACATGCACACCCACACACATGGGCACAGCTTAGACTAAATCTTAGGATGTTACAAGTATTCTTTGTCATTTTTCAATGGGGAGATTGTTGCAGCAGTGCCTGTGAAGATCTACTGGAACAGCACTTGAATATTTGTCAGATGAACTTTTCCTGTTGCTGGTCTCAGCACCTGCTCAGAGCAGCTGGTTTGCAAAGTACAGAGAAAGGCAGGGTCAGCACAGTCACTCTGTACAATCATTTCAGCCACAAGGCACTTCAGTCAATACAGTCACAGATTCTTTTCTCTCTGATCTGCTTTCCTGCAAAATTGCTGCTGAGACAGTTGATACAAGCAGCCTTGATTCCCCCACATGCCCACCCCCTTAATATTTTCTTTTGCAGACAAACCCACACAGGAATTAATGACCAAGAAAAAGTTGGTTGGTTTGTTTGTTTTTTTAATGTTGGGTTTTCGTGTGCAGTTATGAGGGATTTTTTTGTTTCTCTCTGTGCATGCTGGTTTTTTTTTTTTTTTTTTTTTTTTTTTTTTTTTTTTTTGTGGGGAGGGGTGGTGGGATTTCTTTAATTTCTAAGTAAGCACAGGATAAATAGGTTGAACATTAGGATGATTAAAGAGGTATTTGTGTTGAATATGTTTCTTGAGCATGCTAAAGCAGAATTTGGCTGAAAAATAGGGTCTGGTAACAAGTCTGACCATCTCTGCGTTGACTGGACAGACAGCAATAGAATTTCAAATTTTTAATACAGATTTTTCTGTAAATCCACCACTGAAATGAACCCTTATCATGTTACAGTAAGAGACAGCTTCTGTCTTCAGCATTCCCATCGACAGGACTAGGGAAACAAACGAACAGACAGACAAACCTCTGGGGCAAAGTCTTTAGGAATATCAGAGCTAGAAATTTTCTTCTTCATTTATTACTGCAGTTTTAGGCAATACTGCTGACATGTCATGGTAAAATGTGCTTATTTGTTTTTGTAGCTCAGTTAGAACTCACCTGGGAAAAGGTATCTGAATGTGTCTGATCTAAAGGTTGTTACAAGGAAGGATAAAAATTAAAAAGTATGCAGGCAGATTTGCATACCCGTCAGATCCAACAGTTCCTACCACTCCAGAAAAACTGGCTTTTCTCCTCTGCTCCCAGGTCCTGAAGGGATGCAGAGTGCAATACAAATACGTGCCCCAAGCCAGAGTAGACTGTGGGAATTGGCTGCCACCAACATCTGCAGATTGGATGCTGAGCCCTGAAGAAACTCAGTGTTCCAACTGTTCCCTGCAGCCCTCAGCAGCCGGGAGCCAGGGTCGCTGCACACCTCAGGGTCCTGCGGGCAGTTTAGCCTGGAGCACCAGAGAGCTGCCAAGAAAACCCAGCAGCTGAGGCTTGATGGGACAAAATGTTGCTACACTTCTCTGTAGCACCGCGGAGAAGCAGTGCCCCTCTGCAGCACCTTGCTGGCAGCGGGTGTGAGTGGAGGCGGTGTGTGAGCGCCTTCCCGGAGGTTTCCCGGCGCCTGCAGCACCAGGGACAGCGAGGATCTGCAGCACCACGGCCAGCGGCACCTCCAAAACCACGGACAGAGCTCCCCTGAGCACCACGGACAGCGCCCGCCAGGCAGCCGCAGTCACAGCTTCACCCAGGGTGGGCTTGGGTCCCCCTCCGTGTGACAAGGCAGGATAGCCCAGAGTGCCCCTGAAAGGCAAGGGCAGGGCTCTCAGAGCCACCCCTGTACCTGGGGGTTCTCCCACCAACTACAAAGTGTACATTTCCCACCGAAATCCTCTATGTGCAGTCCATGAAAAAATGTCAGAGCAGAAGTGATACTGAACCCTGAACCCAATGGGGATCTCTCCCTAAGAACTAATGAAGGGAAAAAGCATTTCCTGCTTCCTGAATGTCGTGGTTTATCACAGCAACCAAGCCACACTCAGCCACTGGCTCACTTCCACCAGATGGGATAGGGGGAGAACCAGAAGAATAAAAGTGAGAAAACTCGTGGGTTGAAATAAAGACAGTTTAATAACTAAAGCAAAACTGCATGCGCAGGCAAAGCAGAACAAGGAGTTCACTCACTGCTTCCCATGGGCAGGCAGGTGTCCAGGTGACCCCAGAAAAGCTGGGGTCCATCATGTTCAGTGGCCACCTGGGAAGACCAATGCCATCGCTTCAAACATCCCCTCTTCCTTCTTTCCCCAGCTTTATATGCTGAGCATGACACCATATAATAGGGAATACCCCTGTGAACAACTGGGGTCAGATATTGCAGATGTGCTCCCCCAACTCCTTGTGAGGCCCCAGCCCCCTGACTGGTGGGGTGGGGCGAGGAGCAGAAAAGGCCTTGACTCTGTGCCCTGCTCAGCAGTAACAAAAACATCCCAAGTTATCAACACTCTTTTCAGCTCAAATCCAACACACGGCCCTGTATCAGCACTGTGAAGAAAATCAACTCTACCTACCCCAGCCAAACCCAGTACACTGCATTATCCCAAAGTTCCCATCTACCCTGGTGATGGGTAAAGGACAGACGAGATCAACAGCTACCTGACGTTCTGTAGCAACTGTGTTGCCATAAGTAAACCTTCTGTTTTCATGGAACAATGAATTCAAGTAATATTTGTCAAACAGAAAGAAAAAAAACCCAGAGGACCAACATCATTCCATCCTTCCATCATGCCCTTAGCTGTTTATATAAAGTAATAAAATCCAACTTCCATTTAATTAACTATCCCACTAACAACAATCTGCCCAGGAGCTTTGAAAGCTCTTAATACTAAAGGTTTGTCTGGAGGACTGTCATCTAGTTTGATTATAGTTTGCATAATAACATTATGTAGAGATAAGAACACTATTTAGAACTGAGTTGTTCTGCTCTCTCATGGAAATTCATGTTTGAAGAAAAAAAAAGAAAGGGGATAAGAGAGATTGGATTTCTATAACCTACATCATCAGAATAAAACCAAACTTAATAGACCTTCTAATGAAGCCTTATGCATGTTTTCAGCACAGTTACATTAATAATCAGGAAGTGTTGCTTTAAAAAATAAAAAAATGAAACTTTTCATTTCATGTTCACAGCCAGGCTGGTTTATGATCACCTCCTCTAAAACTGTATAGATCTATATCTGCTCTCAGGACTATTCTCTCACTCTGTGTGTGTGTGTAATGTGCATTGATCCCTTTTAACCATGCTTCAGCACATGCATTTATTCTCTTTTTTTGTCTCCATTTCTCTTCCACAGTAGAATTTGGTTGTTTATTTTTCTCTGTTCACAGTAGCCATTAAAGGCATCTGCTGTCAGATGAGAAAAATAAGTCAAAAAGGATACATGTGGAAGAAATTAGAGGAACCTAGAAGATGAATGATCATTTCATGGTGACTCCTACTTCCATGACTTGCCCCCACACACCACTTCTGTTGTTTATTCTTCCATGTCGTTCTAATATGTGTAGCACTGGTTATAAATGGCAATAGTACTGACTAAAGAGTCTCTTCCTATGAAAATCAATGTGAATTTTGCTGCAGATTTCAACGTTGTTCAGTTTCTCCCCTGCCCTTTGCTTTAACATATTTGCTTTAGAATGTTTCTCTCCAGCTCTGTCAGCTTCCCCTATCTTTTTATCTAATACAAGGAGTTTGAAACCACAAAGACCATCAGATTTCCTTTGCTGTGAGTCCTTCTGTCTCACCTCTTTCAGCCCTTCCTTTGGATACTCTTCCACTCTTTAATGAGTCTTACCAAGAAGGAATCCAGCCCCATCTGCAGAATTCCTCAGCTCATGTTTGTAAGTCCTATTATTCCCCATGGATACTCTCCCATTACCTGATTGCTCTAAGAGTTCAATCTCATAGTAGCTTTCCCCTAACATTTCTCTTTAAAAATTGTTTTGTTTATTTTGTGACTGCATTTGTGATGGAAGAATTGTTCTTATCCATGGGCTCTGTCAAGTACATGAGAAGCACTAAGAGTTACAGATTAGATCTAATTTTATGAATACTCTTGTTTTCAACTAAATGCACTGGTTGAACTCCCATCAATTAGAAATATTCAGCTGCAGTTTCTCCTATAAATATCTATCCCATAATTTAGCCATTTTTCCACAGACATTTTTATTCCACAGAGAAAATTTGTTTTACTTTGCAAGATTTCAAGGTGTCTGTTATCAGTGGTCACTCACTTCAGGGCTGGATGTGACCACCCTCTGATGGTGGTGAATTATAGTGAAATTATACTCATCAAACAAAGCATATGGGAGTCTTAACCTGGAAATTGTTTTTTCTAAAAAATTGCAATTAAGCACTGTGATGTCAAAATAACTAATGGAGCAGAGCTCGGCTGAAATTTGTGAGATCCTGCATGCCCCAAATATTTACAATTCTTACATCACTTTACATATGTTTTGTTTCCTCATTGCAGCAAAATAAATATTTCCTATTAAGAAACTTAAGAGTGGTTCCAGATATTTCATTCCCAGCATATCCTAATTAGAGTAATCCAAAAAAGCCCCACAGAAGTATATGCTGTATGCTACATAGGAGCCATTTATTATTTTAACCCTATTGCTCTAGCAGTTCTCCAGGTGTTCAGAGGGATTTGCAGTTGAACAAGGCAAGACCTGCCCAAACAGAAGATGATTTAATCACTGCAACAAGCCCAGAAGCCCTGAGCATTTTAAACACAAGAATGAACAGGTCTTTCTGACACCAAGCAAAGATCACTGTCATCTCCACACCAGGCTGAAACTGAGGCTGGATAATTTTTACCCTGGAGCAGGACAGATATTCCTGGTAGAACTGACAAGGGAATCCAAATCTGCTGCTATCCTATGTAGACAAACCACCTTTCCCTACTGCTGCGTGAGGTGTCACCACTCAAGAGGAACAAGAAGGCAAGAATTTCTAATTTACCATTCTCCCTTTCTCCTGTTTCTTTTCCAACATTCTAAAGCCTCAATTTAAGCAGACAAAATCAAAATACACAGCTCTAGGCAACAAACTACTCCAAAGCCTCTTCTGAAGATGCTCACAATATTGTACTTTCAAAAAGGCCAAACCTCTTTTCTATATCAGTAATGGTTCCTATTTTTGATCTAGTAGGAAAAAGAGCTTTTAAGCCTGGTTAGAGTTTTGCTCAGCAAAAATATTATACAGTATTCTGTCTAATAGAAAATGAAGTAGGAAAAAAGCCCCACTGAATTCTTGCTTCTCAACTGCTCTTTCTGAGCACGAAATATTATTCCCATTCTTTTGAAGGCTTGGAGAGAAGTGATGTACCTCAAAAACAGTAAAGAAAACGTTGATGGAGGTGACTATATAAGACAAATTTAAAAGCTCAGAAGGACTGGAGTACCCGTATTTATTTAAGCTTTTCTTTCTTTGTTGTTGCCATTGAGTATTTTAATTGAAAAAATACATGAGAACTTCTAGAATATTTAGGAAAACATGCCATCAGATGGTAACTTTTTTCACTCTGTTGATTCCTGAAGAAACAGCAGCAGTTTGATTCCATGTTGAGTGAAGTGAAGCACTCAGAGGAGTTGCAGGATGACACTGATGTTGACATGGAGTTCTTCTGCAAGGCTGTGGGTCAGAATCTTCAAAAGAGAGTGAAAGGGCTACTCCTTGCAGCCAGATCTCAGGGCAAAAGAAATAAAGAGAGGTAGTGAACCAACAGATCAGTGCTCACAGAAGTTGTTCCTAGTGTGCAGATCTCATTTTCCAGGGTAGAGTTTATAAAATCTCAACCTTTATTCTAATTTATAGTGAAAATTAGGAGCTTTGAAATTATTTTTAGACTGTTTTTTCTCCAGTTCCCCTGAAGTACATAACACCACAAAGCTGCAGTGAAGTCAACAGCTCTAGGAATGTGTTTCAAATCTCATCCTTTGTATCCTGGGGAAAATAGAGCTGCTATGAGTCTGGAGTATGAATACCTGGGGTGTATTCCTCAATCAATAACTTTCTGCGTCTCAGACTCAAGATCCTATTTTAATCTGAAAACTTCATCTTTGCCATCAGTGCAATAATAACCCCCTGCATTCTGGCTTTAAATACTCAAGGCTGTAATTCCCCTTCACATGACCTCTGAACCAAACCTACATAGCCCTGGGTTCACACCTCACTTCATGACAGAAAGTTTTAACAAATTGTGGTGAAACCTCAATAGCTGAAAGCAAGACAAAGGCATCTTTTAATCGTCAAATTAGCTGGAGGGAAGAGCTGGAACTGCTTTCAGTCAGGAGAGAAGGGGAAATCATTAAAGGAAATCATCCCCTTTTCTTTCTCCAAGTAATTAGAAGAACCATCTGTATGTTCATTTCACTACAGTTAAGGCTGTGGATTAGCATTTCAGAGAGATTTGAGTTCAACCAGCAATACTTTCATGTGTTAACGTGAATGATGGTAAAATTTCTAAGGCTTTCAATGTTATATGAGTTAAAAAGGGTACACATGTCACTTTCCAGTCACTCTTTTTAAATGACTATTCAGCAGAGCCAAGTTTACATTCAGAGAATTTTCCTTTTATCTACAAAAGCATATTTAAAAAATAATATGTTCCCATTAAAAGAAATATATTGTTTACAGAATGCCCAGCTATAACCCTGTGAATCTGTAGACTACGCAGCACACACTGCCAGAATGAAATGAAAACTGTACAAAAGGCTGATAAAAAAAATCCAGATGTAAATAAGCTAAATAAGCCTTTTAGTTATGGCTGTTTTTACTCAATGGGAAAAGTAACCTTTCAAATATTTCTTTGATGATTTACAACGGCATAGCAAAATTTCAGGCACAAAGTCATAAATAACTAAAGCACACTGAAAAGTGAAAATGAAGAAGTCCTTCAGGCCTAGTTTCACATATATAAAACAACAATCTCTAGTGTGGGAGACCAGCTCTGGTTAATCCGGAGACAAATCTTTCCCACTCTTAGTTCTCCAAGTGCCATAGAAATCTGCACTTGACCTGAGGCAGAATGGAAATTATAAGATAATATAATAGACCCTAGAGACCTCATGGATAAAAGACCATGGGATGTCTAAATCATTCAATACCAACCTCTCCATGATTGAGATTAAGTCCTATTGATAAGTGAAGCTGAATTCAGTTTTCCCAAGATCTTTTGTCACCATCCAGTTCTCTTAATATACTTGTTCAGGTCATTACACAAGGTTCTGTCTGTTTATTTACCAATAAACAGTAAACTCCAGCTCCAGCAAGGTTAGAATTGCCCTCTGTGAGCCCAGGTCTGTCCTCATCATCCATCACTAGAACTGACCAGTTAACTTAAAGTAAAAACGCACATCTGAGGAAAAAGAGCTTTGAGAGTTGGCCACAGCTTTGAATTTCCCAGCTACATCAAGAAAATAGCAACTTTTCCCTTGACACAAAATGAAATTTCCAAGTGAAACCACAATACTCTAGATCTGGGCATTGCAAAACACTGACAGCTCTTACCATTTCTTACAGAAATAATCAGAGAGAGGTGTCAACCCCCTATTACAAATCTCTGCAATAACTTTGCTCCACAAATGGAAACAGAACACAGAGGATGTTAGTCCAAATGGCAGCAGTTCAAAACAGGAAGGATGATAAGTGAGGAAAGAAGTGATTTATTTTGCTGCATTAATTTTTGTAAAAGAGCTGATCTCATGGTGTCCCCTTACCATCATGTCCAGGAGTCTTGTTCTTGACTTCTGCAGGCCAAGGATTTTACCAAGACAATATTAAAATGAGAGGGCTATTGATTAATTAACTCTAAATTAAATGGTACATTGTGGCATATCAACCTAATTGAATTTGAACACACACACGTACCCAAAAAGAAATTATAATCTGTAATGCCTCTCAGTGTTCATGATTCATAACGAGAGAGTTTTCTGCAAAAACAGATCTCAGCTAATACAGTATGATATTCTGTGGCAGAGGTTCACAAGGACTGAATTTATTCCAGTGAGATATATCTCCCTGGGGTCTGTTGAATGTGACACTGAGAAAAGGTAGCTAAAAAGCAGCTAAATTCATCTATTGAATGGTTTGGAACCCAAATGTATCAGTCCCTTATCAAATGGGGTTTTGTTAGTTCTGGGGTTTTTGTTATTCTGTTAAACCTAATTTCTTTGAAACCTGTTAATATGTCTCAGGATTATATTCTCTGATTAACACCCTCGATTCAATTACTCAGACACTCTTTAACTCATTTTTTTTCTGTACAGCATATAACTTCAACCTCAAAAGAGCCGAGAAGGTCAATCTGAATGAGCAGAGTACAATAATTTAATATAGCCACAATGCTTGCCCACACAAAACACCCCCTTACCAAGGGAGCAGTTTCCCCTCTGTCCCATTTCTCTCTTAAGTTAATGCTGCTTGACTACCATGAATCACAGTAGACAGTGCCCCATTATCAGAACAGCAAAAGTAGTCTATAATTCATAATAAAGCACTTTTTAACCCACTTTAAATGCTTTTTGGGCTTAGTTATTCTTTTCTTTCCCTGCCATGTTCAGCATGAGTTGCCTCTATCCGGTCTGGCAGTTTAGCTGCTGTACACAGACTTATTCTATGTCACTGAAATGACACAGAGCTCAAAGGCTACCAAAATGCTGCAAAAGCAGTGAGGAAGAATCACGATTAGCAAAGAGATCACAGGAGCTGTGACCAGCTGAAAAACCTGCTTCATGTCAATGGGCTTGGAGGAGACATTCACAAACATTTGCTCATCTGTTAAAGGTGAAAGGGGAACAAAGCTCTGAGAGCCTGAAAGGCAAAGGCTGGGATAGCTACACATCCTTGCCATGGGAAAAGGCACATCAAAGCTGTTGGAGCAGTTTGTATGCACCAGATTATCAAGTTTCAAACACCTTGTCCATAAAGAGAAGAGAGAGGTCTAGAAGGCTCAGCAGAGGAGCGTGTTTGGTGCAAAGGAGGGGGCAGAAGAAGCCGTGTAGACTCCCTTAGTTTTCACTACACCAAACTGATAGAGTCTTCCAGGTCATGTAACAGGACCACAGCCTTGCTGTTTATAGCCATCCCTCACCCCTGAGAGCACAGCTGGAAACAGCCTAAACCAGCTGTCTCAAAGGGCTGCAGCTCAGTGGCTCCCAGAGTCTGAATGTGTGGCAATTATCCAGCTGGGGAGTCTAAAATTATTCAGCTGGAACACAAGACATTAACTCCAGCCAAAGAAGGAGTTATCCTGTTGTAAGACTTGTGAGGGGAGGCTCAAGCTGCTTGTAAGGTGTCATTGACACCAGGCAGGCACAATGTGGTCTGCACGGGCCCTACACATGATGAGATGTTTGGAGTCTTCCTCTTCAGTGATCTTCTGTCACTTAAACAACTTAGGGTCCTCATTGTCCCAGACATCTAATAAGTTGTTCCATAAAAAACAGAATTACCAAATCCTAGTCATGTCGATAGATATCTCAGATTTCCCACACCACAGCAGCTGTCTCAAAACTCATGTCTTTTATGACCTTCTCACCACCGTTGTTCTTGGCTCCCCATTAAAACCACCAACTGGTGAGGACTCACTGGCACTGGGAATCTCTCATAGTAAAGTTAATATTAATGATAGAGATGAAAAGATACTGAATAATGAACTCTGCTGTGGAACTCATTTGTTTACCAGATGTTTGCCAGGTTTTCTAACCCCAAAGTAACATAATCTGTCACAGGAATGCCCTCGGACTCCAACACACAAACAGCTGCTAAATTTTACAAGTCAATAAAAGTTTGGTGTTGAAAGCTTGATATTTCTGCCTAAAATTATGATGCCTAATTATTTTGTACAGATGTTATACACAGTTACTACACATACAGAGTTATAATATCCACACACTTTGAAACAGGAAAAAATACAAGTAGCTAAAAAATAAGTGATATAGATCATTTTGGGGGGCAAAGAGGCACAGTGGTCAGTCAAAAAAGGTGTATGAGAAGAAACATGAAGAATAAGGCAGTTAATGGAATATATAAATTATTATTCATTTGCCATATATAAAGCATGAATCACACATGCTTTCAATACTTCCTTAACTTGAGCTCATGCCTCATTAAGAATATGATTCAGGTATATAAATGAGACTTCAAAGATTTTAATATGGGAGGACAGAAATGGCCCCATAACAGCAGGTTGAAGAGGCAAATTGTGACTATCAAATGAGGTGTGGCAAGGTAATGACAAGCCAACACTGACCAAATATTCCTGTTCTTTTCCCTTTAATAGTAGCTGTGATTATTGGAGTCACAAGCTAAGTTTGTGATTAAATTAATTTAAAATGTGTCATAGAAGAATTGCAGCCCTAGGTTAATGTATCTTCTCCAGCAGCCTATCTCTGGTAGTGACTTTTGGGAGAAGGAAAAGGGGAAGAGAAACAGGATATGTTGATGACTTCCCTGTGAAGACCTTGCAGCAATCAACATTCCAGGTTCCTCTAAGGCAATGGTTTAACCCAGAGAGATTTGTTCCGTGGCTTTTTCTTCCACTGATTTCTCTGGGTTTTATTCATCCATATCCAAAACAAACTGCCAAAAACATGCCCCATTTTAACTCTGCAACTTTGGGCTTTAAGCTGACCACCTGATTGATAACTTTATGGATCTCTTCCTCGTTTCTGCTTCCTCAAGTTCTACCACATAGTTTGCTTGGTACACTTAATCCATAAAGGTATCCACCAGGCAATGGGCTTAAAAACCAAAGCCATGCGATTAAAACGTGGCACTTTTTTGGCAGGCATCCTGTCTGATGAATTCCTGCATTCTTTAATCTACAGAAAAAGAAAAAAAAAAAAAATATTATTGAGTACTGCTAAAGATGCAGCTTGAAGTTCGAAACAGGAGAGTACAGACCTACATACCAGGCATTTCTGCAGAATTAGAATAAAATAAGGTTTGAATGTTGAAAATTGATCAGCATAACAGATATTACATGAAATACAGATATCTAGTAGTTAAATTTTAACAAGTTTTTGTTCTCCATCCCTTCCTCAGCAATTTTGTCCTGTCTTCATTAGTTCTTTCTGCCTGAAGCAGTAAGCTTGTGATGCTTAAGAAAAAAACCTAAAAAACCAGTAACTCGAGAGACTCTCAGAAGCTTTGATCATTTGTTCACTCTTTCTAACCTACAAATCTTGCCTTTTTTTGCTTTGAAAATTCTTGCTATAAAATCCCATAGGAGAGTCTCAGACTCTGCTGCTGGGGTCCTTCCAGGTGAATTTCTCATAAACACCTTCAATCCCATGTTGCTGTAGAGAGTTCTCCAAAGCAGCTGAATGCCACGGAATAAACACATTAACCAGAGAGTCAGAGCTTCTCCAAATCACTGAGATATCAAAGGTGTGAGTAACCTCAGCATTTTTGACTTGTAATTTCACTCCCTCAGCAAAAACCAGTAGAAGGTAGCCCTGACACCATGTTGAGCTGGACAGTTATTCACCAATGTTAGCACTGCAATAAATCACCATGAGCCTCATCCAAAATCAATGGCAGTGTTCATTTCTTCATAAAATGATCACTTATCATTTGTCCTCCAGTAACTTTATTAAGTCATCATTTAGTAATTAAGAGCATCTTGCATCTATTATTCATCTTAAAAAGATCAGCTGCTCAATCTCAGATGAAAAGAAACTTAATATTTTTGAAAACTCCAGGCATATGATCTGGAAACAATATTGATTTAGTTTGCCTGGTTAGTGCTAATAGCTATAAATGCTACTCGGGGAAACACAAAATAAGTTTAAAAGAATTTCTTCCTTCTCCAAGTAATAAACTGCATCATTGACCTTTTTGTTCAAGTGCTGTCTACATGAGATTCACACATTTCCCAGCAGAGCCACTGCTTTCAAATTAGGCAATTTATTGGAATTTAAACTAATTTGTAATTTAAAACTGTTCGTAACAGCATTAGGATTATTTTATTTACTGGATGACTGGAAAGTTAATATTCCAACGATGAGTTTCTCAACTTAGACTGTTTCCAGAATAATAATCACACTGCAAAAGCCTGAATATAACTGTCTTATAATATGTGTTAGTAAAATCCACAGCCCCAGACAGAGGTACATTCTATGTTAGGGAGGATTTATTTGTGATATCAGTCTATTAAAACATCAGATTGAGGCCAATTGAGGAGAGCAGCATTAGGAGACAGAAATTCCTGTATTGTCCTTATTATACCTTTGCTTGAACCTCAAGAGAGAAAGTGGTCTTTTTAGGTCTTTTAAACATACAGACTGCTTCAGGCACTTACCCTGTGCCTGAATATTCTGTTCTGAAGTACTAAAAGAACAGGGATTTATTAGTACTTTATTCTGGGGATGTACAGGAGTGACTTTTGTTGGGAAGCCAGCACTCCAGATCCTCTCATGAACCTACCAAAACAGCATGTGACCTTCCAAAAATGTGTGCTTTGCTAAAGGTTACATATTCTGACCTTCCCAGACCTGTCAGTGGAGAGGAATTTGACGGACTCAGCACTTGAGTTCTGCATCTTTGAAAATCACTTTCCTTTTTTAGTTTCACTCCCCTTGCCAGCTCATGGTGACTGCATGACAAGTGTACAGCTTGACAGAAGAGTGGAATACTGGTTTGTGTTCAAAAGGACCTAAAGATCACCTCATTCCAACCCTCTGCCATGGGCAGGAACCAGGAACACCTTCCACTAGACCAGGTTGGTCAGGGCCCCATCCAACTTGGTGTCAAACACTCCCATCCTTCAAAGCCTCCCA
Source organism: Aphelocoma coerulescens (assembly GCF_041296385.1). Taxonomy (NCBI): domain Eukaryota; kingdom Metazoa; phylum Chordata; class Aves; order Passeriformes; family Corvidae; genus Aphelocoma; species Aphelocoma coerulescens. Next base: position 31,168,514 of record NC_091020.1, read on the forward strand.
GCTCTGGTCCTGCACTCAACTCTGTTAGAAGCAGGAGAGACTTTTCTTCTTCTCATGTTATGATCATGCCCAGGTCCAAATTTCCAAAAGCCTGTGCTGAGCTAATCATCCAACCAGTTGTAATGTCACAGCTGCCATTAGAGTTCAGAGGTTGTTTTGTTTGGAAATGCAGAATTCCTTCAAATAGCTGATCCAGCTGATGTACCTCCCAATTACAGCAATATTCCTGCCCCTCAGGTCAGCTGCTGGAAGTGTTTGGGCAGCTGGTCAGTGAGCTGGGCTGGGGAACTGGTCTGATTTAAAAATAACACTGTGAAAAATAAAAATTATTAATAAGTAGGGTTGGCTGTTCTCAAACCACTGCACCTCTGACTCACTACAGAGTCCCAGGGGCTGGAGGTGGACAGGCCATGACTCTGACACCGTCCCTTGTGCCTTTCTGATAGTGGCAGAAAATGCATGGGTGTTTGCAAAGCCAAAAAAAAACCCAGGGTGCCCACTGTTCTGGTAAAGATCTCCAGACTGAAATTCAGAAGATTCTATTAAGAGCTCACTGGATCCCAGGAAGAGCTTATTTACCAGATTATTTGCCCCTATTGCCCACATTTCAGAGCATTCACATATTTTTTTATCTTTTCCTTTTACATACTCTCCTGCTACCCAATGGGTCCAGCTAATTTTTGCAACATCCCACATGCACACATATTTTTCAGTAAGTGGCAGCCAGACCCACATGAGTCATCCTCAGAAATTATCCTATTCTGCAAAGCTCCAACGGGTACAAAATTCCAGCCATCTCCTGACAACTGGCTCTGCTGCTGAGTCCCTCTGGTAAGTGGTTGCCTCAGTCATACATGTGGCAATTAGTGGTGATGGAGAAAGAGCCTTTTATGCACAATTCCCAGCTGTGAGCAGAGTGATTCTGGCTCTTGGCTGAGCTTATTGACACTCTGCTTGTTTCCCTCTCCACACATGGGAATGGAGGAGAAAATGAGGTCTGTGTTAAAAATTCAGCACAGGCTCAATGCAACCTCTGTTTTTCAGCAGAGGTTCGGTGAGGCCACGGCAAAAATTGACCACCTTGAAATCTGGTTCCACATGACTAAATCACAGTATAGGTAAATAAATATGCTCTTATAAGCTTCCCAGAGGAAGCAGTCTGCAAAACAGAGGCAATATAGAACTACTACATCTGCAGGGAGTAAAGTTCTACCTGTTTTTCCGAAACAGAAAAAGCTTTTTTGTGTGTGCATGACACATAATAATTTCTAATTCTTCTTTCTCACCCTCTCTTCCCAGCTCATCAGCACACAGAAATAAGTGGAACTTTTAAGAAGTCTTTTCAGACCCTTTCATCAGATAACAGATATTCTTGTCTCATAAGGTGGGAATCAGATTTACCAATATAGTGCCTTGAACAATCAATAGAAATCCTTTGAACAGTTTGATCTGAAGTTCAGTGATTACACTGGATGATTTTTTTTTACACTTTACACATTAGCCTGTCATCACTTTTTCTTTTAAGCCCTGGCTGCCCTCTATAACAATTAGTTTTAATGGGTACAATCAGATACAAAAAGGATGTTCATTTCCACAAAAATATGACTAAGTATTTAAAGTGTCCTTGAGTAAAATTAATAAAAACAAATAGAGAAGTAAATAAAAAGAGGGAGTGACATACACTGAAAATCATTTGCACTTAGAAAGTATAATCCTATTGATGGCCATAGAAATTAAATCAAATGGAGAACACTGAAATGAAAATTACCCTTTCATCTACACAAATTATTGGAAAGTGGTTAGACAAGGTGATTGTTATGCAAATGTAGATCCAATTCAATTGCAAGGCCTGGGAGAATTTTGTAAGAAAGCATGTTAACTCTTTCTGACACATTATATCTGCTTTGTCCAGCAGCCTTTGAGCCTGGCTTTTCTAAACAACCCCATGTACTTTGTCTTGAACAGAAATATTTACAGTTATGAGCACTCACACACAAATACATTTGATGTTTTTCATGAGTTACAAATGTGGTTGATGAAGAAATGGGTGCTAATGTATATAAGCTTTTGTAAAGCCTTTAATGTAGTGGCACATGACACTTGGATTAAAAAAAACAGAATATACACAAAAAGCAATATATTGTAGAAAGCGAGCTCAAATGTAGATGATATGTACCTGTGAGAGTAAGAGGTTATCACAACATCTCCAGGGAAAGGTTTATTCAGTTGTTTTGTAAAATGTGCAGAAATCACAAGGGATAGGTTTGTACCAACAGAGAATGAAGCAATGACTCGTATCTCCAAGAGACAGAAAAGCAGACACACGCCAGACTTCCTACGGCCTTGGCTAAGAGTATGGGGGCAGAAACAGCCACAGAACCCAAATTAACATTTGTCAAATGCAAAACTGTCTTGTGGACCAGCTTTAAGCTTATGGTATGAATAAGTAGCCCTTGGAGGAAGCTGAGAGAGAGAGAGAGAGAGTTGTATGACAGTCACCAGTAAGGCTGTATGCATGCACAGCTGCCACAGAGCAGCCAGAGAAGCCTCTGGTGGCTTCCAGCTGCTAGAGGTTTAACATGAGCCTCTGGCATCAAAGCAGAGGAATATCACCTCAAGGGAGAGGAATGTTTGATGGCAAATGATCCAGCCTCAGCAGTAGCAGAGCCACAGCCCAGTTCAGTGACAGCTCTCATGGGTCTTGTTGATGGATCAGCTGCAGTCCCTGACACCAATGTTTTCCCAGCCCTGTCCTCACCTTCTGCATGGCCCCACAGCTCAGACCTAAACTATCCCTTTTCTTGAGGTACATAGTCATCTCCCAAGGTAGCCTATCCTTCCCAGAGCACCCATCTCCCTCAAATAGCCAGGAAAACCCTGTTGCACCAGGCTGTTGGCTGTGCCTGCCCCACCCCTGCCATTTATAGTACTGTGGCTGGGTGCTGGATGCTTGCAGGGCTGCTTGTTCTTTCTGTTTCTCAATACCCTCTAAAAAGTGCCAGAAAACCAAATACTCTGCATCTGTTCTTCCTAGAACTCACTGTTATTGGGAAAGACTCAAAGGACCTCAATATGAGTGCACACAGGAGGAGGTTAAAAGGTGAAGATGCTCTAATTCATACAGACATGCTGAGAACATCTGGTAATGGAGGGACTATTAATCAGCAAAAGGCATAATGAGAGCTGCAGGCCAAAGCTGGAGCTGGATAAATTAAAGCTAAAAGTAAGGCACAAAACATCAGCTATGAAGTTTATTGGGCATTGGAGCAATTTTCTGAGAATATGGGCTTTTTGTTGCTCAAATTCTTTCTAAAGGTTATAGGATTTAAGGGCTGGTTGCCTTTCTAGAAGATATTCTGCTCCTCACTAAGGGTTTACAGGCTTTAAGTTAGGATTGAGGCTGCTTGTGCCATACACAGCATCGAATTAGTCAGACAAAGCTCCCCTTTCCTGAGGAAAATGCACTCCTGTGGTGGTGGGGGGAATATAAATTCATGCATGCATTAAGAGTTAAAGTCATCACTGTCTGATGCACATGCCCTTCTTCACTGCCTGCAATTTGATTGTGCATCTTGCTAAGAATTTTTCCTTCTATTTAAAGCCATCAGCAGAGATGTTTGTGAGCCACATGCTACATCCCTGGGTTACAAGAACACGGATTTCAGATTGATCCTGGAATAAATGGATCTGTGGCGACAAGGGCTCACCAGTGAGATTAATTTAAAGTACAGGGACAGCAGCTGAGCATTTCCTAAACAAAAGACTGCTGCTGGAACAAATATTGACACGTTTAAAAGCTAGACAGAAGGAATTCAAGAACACTGAGTGTGTTCATTGTACTGGGTAAAAGCATGCCTCACTCCTGATGCTATTTTAATCAGGCAGCAATACACAGAATTAAGACACTCTTCTCCCATCAGACTGTCTCTTCTCTGTGTGCCTCTGCTTCTGCTCCATCTGTAACTTTTCCCAGCATAAAGAGAAATCACCACACAGCAGAGGAATTACACAGATTTTATATTAAGGTGGGGGAAGGCAAGAATTTTATATCCTTATGAGCTAAGCAGGGGACCTGCTCCACATTGAGGGATAATCGTGGAAATGTTCCTGCTGGTGGCAGTACCCTGTGTATCTGACCTATACTTCAGCACCATTTTTTGTTAACAATGCAGCATACCTGAAATAGCAACGAAAATTATGCAAATTCGGTTTAGCACTCCAGTTTGGTTTTCGTTTTGTTTCGGCACCAGCTGTTTAAAAAACCACGTGATTTTTCCTACCCTTTGAATTTATTTCTTGAATGTCATCCCAGAGGGGAGGCAGAACTGTGTGAAGGCCTCAAATGGATCCACAGTTATCCAAAAAAAAAGCTCTGTAACATAAAACATGTGCAATGTTTTTATTAGTATTACAAAAGTAGACTCTTTGACTTTCCATCTATCACATACCTACTCCTTCTTGCTCCATAAATAATCAGTTTTGAGGTAGAAAATTGAAAAAATCTTCTACAAGCTTGGCTTAGGATGAGCTTTACAAAAAAAGAGGGGTTTGACTGGAGGAAAACAAGGAAGAATCTACAAAAATTTCGTTCTGGGCTGTGCTTTGCCCATCTGGTGTTACTTCAGCTTTTCATCCAACATCAAAATATAATATGTCAGTATGAAAAGCAAAGGTTGCTGTTAGAGAAAAAAACACAGCAACATGAAAATTAACTATGTGGGACAACTTTGGAGTGAAGCTTTTTCAAAATGCTGAGAAAAGACATGTTTTTAACATTCCTTCTCCTTCTCTTCACCTCTGGCAGAATCTGTTTCCTAAGTTCAATTGAAATTCACAAGTAATTTCTCTCCTACCCACACTCTCAAGAAACCCTCCAGCCTTGTGAATTTGCTACTCACAAAACAGACTTGAAAGACTTAAAATGCATAGGGGTTGCTACTGTTCAGAGCTGAAATAATATAAACAGGAAGAAGTTACAAAAAAGAAGGAGAACAACTTCTTCCATAGTCAGGTAATGATAGGAAAAGGGGAAGCATTTTTTTACTGAAAGAGGAGAGATTTAGACCAGATGTTGGGAAGAAATTCTTTACTCAGAGAGTAGTGAGGCACTGGCCCAGGTTTCCTGGGGAAATTGTGGATGCCTGATCCCTGGAAGTGTTCCAGGCCAGGCTGGACAGGGCTTGGAGCAACCTGGGATAGTGGAAGGTGTTCCTGCCCATGGCAAGGGGTGGAACAAGATGATCTTGAGGATTCTGTGATGACTAGGATCTCATCAATATAGTAGTCCAAATAAAAGCCCAAGTGTTCTCCTGATGGGATTTGAGCCCTCAGCCAGGGGTTTCCAACAGTTTTTCTAGATGGTCTTACAGAACAAAAGAATAGGGTAGAGCATCCTCTCCTTTTCCCATCCCCCCTACATTTTTTTCAGTGTTACAAAAGAAAGGACATCTGTAACACCAGAAAAGGGGTGATGGGGGGAAGTGGCTTCTTTGCCCTTGCAGCTGCACCTGCCCACCCTCCTGGCAACCTCCTCTCAGGTTGATGGCCATCAGGAACTCTCTGTGCCCATCCATATAAATAGATCTATGGCCATAAGGAGTAAATCATGCTCATACAGGAGTTGGAATCTGAGTTTAAGCTCCGAGTTTGTGTTCCTCAATTAACTGTAATATTCCCTGGGGTTGTCATGCCTACAGACCCATGGCGCCGTTTGGATAATGACTCTGCTCCTCTGAGCAGCAGCTGCTCTGTCCTCATGATAACCAAACTCCAGGCCAGTCACTGCCTGGTGCAACCTGACAAAAGCTCGCTGAGGTCAGCAAGGGCTGAGGATCTCCTCTGCTGGTTGCAGTTCTATGCCTGCAGCTCACGGGCTGTATCCTCAGACAGCTGTCAAGTGTTTCACTGGTGAGCAGATTCCTGCCATCACCAACCCTCAGCTCAAACAGGTCACTGCAAGCCTTTGAAAGGAACAAGAAAAGCCACTAGCAATGCCATGGAAGAGGAAGAAATGCCATATAGCCATCTGCAAAAACAGTGGTATTTTCAATCAACGAGCACAGTAAATCCTGAAATTAAATGGATTCATCCTGTCCAGACTGCTGCTCTTCTCAGAAGGTGGCAACGCTGCCCAGACCACACTGCATGACTAAAGCAGCAGCTGGGCTACCTTGGGGCTTGCAGTGCCCGATGCCACGTGGCAAACACAAGTAGCAAAGCCCAGCTGTCCTCTAATCTTTGACTGATAGTTTTGTTTCATAAAAGAGACTAAACCAAATTCTCTTCCAAGTCCAGCTGACATGGCAAGGAGTGATCTTGGGGAGGGCTTTAGACTGCTAGGGAAGTAAAAAGTGTTTGTTGACATTTTTCAGAGAAATTTTTGCCAAAAATCTGGGCTCTCACCTAAACAGAAATTGCAGTACAAAGTATCTGTAGTCCACAAAAATTTGTATTCTGGATAAAAGATGAAAGCCACACAAATCTGAAATATTCTCCCAGGCTACTCCCTGGCAATTTGGATTTAGGACTCGAAGGGAAATCTAAGGCACTTCCTCCAGCTAATTAATAGAGCCCCTTTCAATAAAGAGATTCAGCTAAATATTAAGAGCATGTATGTTTTCTGTCCATGTCCTTCTTCTAGAGGCTCTGGTTCAAATTCAACCACTGCAACAGGAGCCTCAGCAATTTGCAATTGAATAAGCCTGGTGATAATTTAGTGACAACATGGTCCTGTCCTCCAGCAGGGGGGAAGGCTCAGCAGTGGGACCTGAAACAATGGCTGTACTTTGGTGGTTCCATGAGCCCGGGCCTTGCACAAGTTAAAAAGGGAAGCCACAGTGGCATTAGGGGAATACCACAGTAGGCAAGAGCAGACTGGCTCCTGGTTGTCCTCCTGTTCCTCCTTCAGTCCTCAAACCTGTTAATTTCTACTCTGATAGCTGAACACAGGCTTACATGGGAACTCAACTCAAATCAAGGCTGTCTCACGCAGAACCCCATTTGCAATGGCAAATAGTTAATGATTCTAAATAATTATTCTAATAATTTTGTAACAAGGTAAAGGATACAGTGAATTTGATAATTTTTTTTGGTCAATATTTGGGTACTATGACAAGATTTCAGAGGAAATGCTGTGAAAGTTGTTCATTTTTTCAATTGCAATCCAGTTCCATAAATCATTTGCAAAGAAGCACCTGGGTCTATCCCATCACCTGGGTTTCTAATCTGTGGGACAATTACAAAATAAATCCCCCCAGCAATTTAAAATCTGGCTAGAATAACCTGGTGTTTTCCAAGATTACGACAGAAAGAAGTGTCATGGAGAAACTGTTCATCAGCAAAATGACAACAGCTGGCCAATTTTGCTTTTGAATATATATATATCAGCACTGCTGGCCTTTGTCAGACAGACTGCAAAGAGTGAGAGGAGGCTCTTTTTAAATGTGCTCGTTTCCACTGGCAACCAATGGAGCAAAAGGACAATCAGATTTAATCAATTGATCTCAACGTGCCATGTTCAAAGAAGTTTTCTTTAAATGATTCAAGAGACAAAGGGAGGGAAAGAAAAGTCAAGCAATAAACTGTAATGATTCTCATTAACTGCTATGAATCGACTGCTTCATAGTTTAATTTTGTTAGGAACTCTGAGCTTTTTGTATTTTCATCAGATAAAATCTTTTTGTCCAAGCAAAGACACAAAACTTTGATGTAAACTCCAATCCCTTTGTTTGGATGCTGATTTTTCAACTCGATTTTCCCCAGAATTGCAAATAATCAAAATACCTTTTCCTGTCTAAAATGCCATCTACATTTTTCTTAAATAACTCTCTATACATGAATCATCATCTGTATTTTTACGCTGTTGCCGAAACGACGTAAAAACCTTCCACCCAAACTGGGATGACATTTGCAAAGAACGCCTTCTCAGAATAGTTTTCCACCTAACCTTTAATAAGTGTGTTTTCCATATATTTATTAATGTCAGGAGAAGAACACGTTGTTCTGGAATAAAATATTTACGGAATCTGTGTGTCTTTGTTGCGTAGGGCTCCTGGTTCCAAGAACCACTCAGAGGCTTTTAAACTGTTCACCATGTCACTCCTGTCAAGTGGCACTTTTGCTGAGCTCCCTGTTGGTTTTTTTTCCAGTGCATTAATATGCACTGGGATAGTTTTTCCTTGAAATCTGAAATGGCTTGTAACAGCACCACAGAGCACATCCACCTCACAGACCTTACATTACTCATGCTTGATTTAATTTTTAAACAGACCTAAATCTTTGTATATCCTGTTCAGACTCCTCAGCTTCCAGTTCAGCATGTCTTGGGCAGCTCCTGACTCACAGCCAGCATGGAACCAAGCCTCTTATTCTCTCTTCCATGCTGCTTTCCTATTTATATTTCTCCACCCTGTATTAACTCATGTTCTTTGCTAATTTTGCCTATTCATTAGCAAACAGGCACACATGTTGTGGTGTTTCTTTCTGCAGGAGCTGTAGCGTGCTCTGATGCCCTGACATCACAGTAGCTCTTTTTGTGTGTGTGTGGTATTTCTCCAGGTTTATTTTACCCCATTCCTGGTCAATGCCCAGTAAGTTTGTTACAAGGAATGTGAGTAGAAAGGGAGATCCTTGCACTTACATCCTGGTTTTGTTTTACTTGCTTCCCTCGGATTTCCCCAGTTCTTTTCTTAATCCTTTTATTTTTCTCCTTTCTTCCATGATTCCTTTAAAGCTGGTTCACAGATGCACAATTCATGTATAGTCTAACAGTACATTCCTTCATAGCTCTCAGGGGGAAAGAACATATAGCAAACAAAACACTTCCTCTTTGATGAAAGAAAAGTTTGTCTCATGTTTTCCAAGCCACCACCTTGTGATGAGATTTCACTAGGGAATTTGACATGATAGCCTAAAGTGAGAGTAGGATCTGCACTGCCAGCCCACACTGTTCTCAGAGCCTGCAAACCAGTTCCAGTTCCTCTTTGAAACAGATCTGTTGTTTCAAGCCTTTGTCAATATTCATAGCCTTTTCTCAGCACTTGCACAATTCTTCACATTTAATGAGGAGGTTGAAACGTTGGTAAACAGGTTGAGGAAGGTGTAAGATAAAAAAGAAAAGGTCAGACTGAATAAAGATTGCACTGCATTAAGGAGGAATGTAAAGGTGTTCCTTGCGATTTTTTTCAGAAAAACAATGAACCAGTCCAGATTTCTGCATTCCCAGGACAGACAGTAATTCTCTGCTGGACTGAGGGTGAGATATGACACTGGTAGACATGAAAAGCAGGTCAGGAAAACATTAATTACATTGCAAAGTACTGGTAAAAAGAGCCTTTCAAACATTCATTGCTGGTAAGAGAGCAAGAACAGGAGATCAAAGTTCAAGCAGGATTTTAATTAGATGCCTTGCTTACTGTGGTGTGTCAGACACATGCTAAGAATAAACTTTTCTCATCTTCAGCCATGCTCTACACAGCACTTTACTTCCTCTAGCACATTGGAAGTTGGCCAGATGCAGAGGAAAGCTGACACAGAAATATAAATATGTAACAGCACGGAGACACTCGGGATACTGACACTGCCTTTCTCCACACAGGGCACAGCCCGACTCTGATCCCAAGCAGAGGTCGCCTACCTTTTGGAGAAAACATGTTTTTTAATTTGTTTTGGATCCTGACAAAGCACATCTCCCAGGTTCACTGTGGTTTGCCACAAAATAAACAAGCCCCAAGGTGAAAATAGAGGTGTTAGAGCTGGAGCTCAAGAGACGGGACTGGGACATGCAGGGCCACAGGACTGGCAGCAAGCTGCTCTAGCAATAAAGTTTCAGGCTATATCCTGCTTTTTTTCTCTCATACTAATTAATATCTCACTCTGAGGAGGAAGGACGACTATTCATTTTATAAGATTAAACAACAGATCAATAAGGGGAAACTATGACTCATTCAATACTTGACAACAGATTAAATAAAAGGCATCATTCTGAGTCCTCCCTAAAGTAAAAAATTAAAAGATAAAAGTAGATGTCTAGGGAGAGGTAAAATCACAGCAGTTTTTCTCCCTTTCTTCCTTTTCTGTCTCATTAGAACAGAAATTACAGATGGTTTTATTATCCTGTGTTCAGCAGACAAGCATCATGACGGTGAACAGTAAAATGATCTTTTTAATGAAATTCATACAACTGTAAGAATACAAATGTGAAAGTGAAGCAAAGAAAACTTTTGGGAGAAGATTGTTACATTCCACATAAGTTTCAAAACATTGCTGGCTGAGTCACTAAACTGAGATTCAGCAGAGAAGGAGGCCACTCTCCAAAATCTTTTACAGCTCTGTATTTTGCAAACCATAAGCCAGATTTGCCATTCTTCTCATCTGCTGTCCTTCAGCCAACCCTGTTGCTAAATCCACTACACAACAATCTGTCAGGGACTTTAAGTTATTGCAGCTTTTTCGTGCTTGTTGGAGAGATTATCAAACAGATATGCCAATCTACTGGCTGCTCAGAGTTTTGGGCTAACAGTGAACAGGCAAACTTTTATGGAAATACTTGTGGCTTGATGGGCTAAATACCATATTGAATAGGGGACTGTCTGCTGGTTTGGAGGATCTGTTCAACTAGAGAAGGGCAGGGACTGTCCACCTCAAAAGTCAGGAGATTGCTACACCACTGCTCTTGATCTTCTCGACTCCACACAACTCATACCCACAAGACAGAGAATATTGAGAGAGGAATATGACAGTGAATATTTCTGAATTATAGTAATTAGGCTCCAGCTGTTTTCATTATCCTCTGATGGGGATAGAAACCAAACAAAGTCTAAACATAATGAAAGACATTCTTCTGTTTCATGGCAATGACTTTTAAAATGTGTCTTGCATTGGGGTATAGAAATATTAAAAATGTGCCTGCTTGCTTCTGTGAAGAGCCAAGTATTGTGCAACATGATATTGGATTTCAGTAATTAATTACATGCTGCCAAATTCAGCTGTGGTTTTCCTGAAATGCTAGCAGTTGTTTCAGCTAGTCTTTATGGCTCTGCCTCAAAGTCCATTAAAAGGGATCAAAATCTCTCCATTGACTTCAAGTGATCTTAAATCTGATCCTCAGTGTCAGGAAGACTGCTGGGGGGGGGAAAAAGGGACCAAGAATCTAGTCTTATTTACAGAGGAATGGAAATGAGAGCTTTGGAGTACAGCATTCATTAAAGTAACCGTATCCAGTTAAAAATAAATGAAGTTACTACTACTGCTACTAAGAGAGAAAACACAGGCAAAAATCATCTCTGGACCTCTAAGCAGTCTGAGGATTTTCTGTTAGTTTTGCTGTCCAAAGCCAGCTGGAACTGGAGAACTGGAAATGTGTTCTCTTTTCCCTGCAACTGAAGTAAAAGAATGGCTCATCAAAATGTTCTGCAGGTGGTAATTTCTTTTGAACAACAATTTCAGGAGAGAACGGAAATAGTTTAATTAAAAAAAAAAAAAAAGTTGCTTTGGTGCTCTATGGGAATGGAACCTTGGCTTCTTTACACTTCCAGTCTCCTATTAGATAAAGCAGCAGCCAGACCTGGAAAAACCTGCAGCTAAAGGAATGTGATCCTGGTGCTTTAAGCAGATCTGGAGAACCAGGAAAACCTATGAGAGTAAAGGAATCCCATTAAAAAAATCAAACAAAAAAAAATTTAAAGGAACCAAAGAAGTAGCTTTTGAGCTCAAACATTGAAACCAGCAGTCCTGGAAACTGCAGGGGAATTGTGTCTCTGGAGGCTGGACTGCTGTGAGCCCCAGCAGAACACACCAGGAGCTGCCTCTTGGCTCTCTCCCTGTCAAGGCTCTCTCTCCTGTCTCACTTTAGATGTACTGTGAGACAGCCTGGTTTGGAAAACAGCTGCTGAACACTTTAAAGAAAAACCAAACCCTTATTCTAACAAGCAACTTTGCATAAAAGACATGCTAATTCACTTTTAATTGAAGTGTTGACTTTAAATATGGGACTTGGATTACATTAACAGATATCCAGACATCTGAGCAAACTCATCCAAGCTGCAGGATCCCTATATTACAATTAGCTTGTGCTGCTGTGTGACTCAGGAGCCTGCACACATCTCTTGAATCTGTGAATCCGTGTCCAGCTGAGCATGAAGGAATGCTGCAGCTCAGTGAATCCTGCCCGGGAGAGCAACTTCGGGCAATTCCTGGAAAATTTTGTTTTCACTAACTTCTTGTAACTTTACTTCCATGGAAGTAAACTCATCCCTCCTTGATAGAGTGAAGATAGCTGGGGGAAAAAAAAGTACAGCAGCACTGCCACTTGGTAGGGATTCCAGAGAAAAACAGAATTCAGGGAACAAAGGAGCTCTTTTTGTTCTATCAACAGCAGAGGCAGAAGAAGCCAACAGCAGAAAGGATTCCTGGAATCTCAGGAGAAGTCACATGAATAATTAATGTGTGAATTTTGACTCCTTGGAGCCCTTGTGGCCAAGAATCCTTCAGAACAAGCAAGAAAAAATTCATGCCATTGCTTTGATTAAGATGCGAATGGCTGGATTTTGAATACTGCAAAAAGCTCAGGGGTCTGTTGCCTCTACTGGCACAAATCTGTGTTGAATGTCCATGGTCCAGGCTCTGAGACAAGGTGCATAAATTGCAGGGGTCTTTCCACAGAGCAGGGGAGGCTTTGTTTGAAGGGTGAGGGATCACTGGGCCATTTCCTTGGTCCCATTCACAAGATCCCGTTTCCTTGAGGAGGTGAGAGAAGTGACACCTGCAAGGAGATTGAGATGCCAAAGAGGTGCTGCTGAAATTATTTAAAACTGTAATAGACTGACCACAGCTGAGCAGGGAAAATTCAACAGTTGAAGTGTTATAGGGAGATTCTTTATGAGAACTTTCCTCAGTACTGATCTTACTTGTGGCTTTATGACAAAAATATACCAAAGTGATAGAACAGGAAACTCAGTGAAAGAACAGAGCATGACTGTGATTTTGAGAGCAGGAACTGCAATCGATTGTGCCTCTTGGATTGATTAAACATCACCACCTTGTTAGGACCTTAACAAACAGAAAAAAAAAAAAAATACTGTTTCACATTATGTACACTTGTTTTTAGCAGTTGTCTCAGCAGCACACCTGGGAACAGATATGCCACACTGGGACTGTTAATCTCTGGGTCTGCTGCCTGAGATGTGAAAACTGTCCTTGTGGATCAGGTGGCTCAGTCAATCTGAACGATTGAAGCTGCCAATGGAATGCCATCAATCTGTGAAATAATACTCCTTGGGGTTGCAGTTTATCAGCTTCAGGTTTGCCTGAACTGGGAGCAGCCTCTCACAGCATCTAACAGCTCACTCCACACTCTGTCGCCTCAGAACACCAAGACTATAAATCACTGTTTCCAAAATCATTTATAATCTACATATTTGAGCCCAACATTTACTCCTGCAGTTGGGCAGGGAAGGGATTAGCCTTTTCCTATGCCAGGAGTTTGCCTTGCATTGAAGAAGATAGCACAGGCCCAGTAAATTACGAGCTTGGTGCAGTGCCAGCCATGTGGAGGTTGAGAGTCAAATCTATTGATGCTCACCCGAGGCAGTAACTCATGTCACAGCCCAGAGGCCTGTGAACCAAACAAAATTTAGTTTATGCAGGCATTCCTAACTCAGGCAGAATTCTTCCCCTGCATAGGGAAACACATTTCTAAGTTGACACCTGCAGCAGCTTGTGGGATATTTCATAGCCAGGCTATTACAGCCTTTGGAATAGAAATAGGGATGGTCATTAACAAAGCCAGGACAAGCACAGACATTGCAGAGGAGCATCAGAGAACAGCCAGGGTGGGAGAAAAATATATAGAAATATACTGATGTAGAAATAGATTGATATAGATAAACAACTATATATATAGATAGATTCTATAGATAGATATAGATGTAGATGTAGATGTAGATGTAGATGTAGATGTAGATGTAGATGTAGATATAGATATAGATATAGATATAGATATAAATATATATATAAATATATAAATATAAATATAAATATAAATATAAATATAAATATAAATAACATAAACATAAACATAAACATAAACATAAACATAAATATAAATATAAATATAAATATAAATATAAATATAAATATATAGATAGATAGCAACTCCTGACATAGAAAGAAACTCTTTCCAACACATCATTGCAGATTCTGGGTGGAAGAAGTGGATTTACTCAGCAAAAATCTTTTCTAATACCAGCTTCAAGAGTTTGACCTTACAGTCATTGTACAACGGGTTTCCAAATCATATGCTTAGCATGCTTTCATGGGAAGTGCATCTTACTGCTTTTTCCAGCCATAATGGTCCCATGCTTAGGTCAAACTGTGTATTGTGTATTCCTCTGGCTCCCTGACCCAACCTTGAGGTGCATAAAGTCCTATCCTCAATGACAGCAGCTTTTAGCAGCTTTTATTTTGTAATGAATTACTCTACTCACAGAGCTTAGCTGGTAGTGTAAATTACAGCTTTAGGGATGGAGCTATTCTAAAAATCGGACAATATTCAATAATAAACTTTTTAATTTTATTTGAAGTAGCAGAGTAGTTCACCTACTTCTATTTTTAAATCCCACTTGCAAGTCTTCACCTGTCTGATGCAGGAACTGGAGCTTTTTTGTTGTTCAAGTTAATCTCAGAAACTCAGGTAATCAAGTTCTCCCAGCACTGGGTATAGCCAAGGAGATTTACACAGATGATTTAAAGGCACCATGCTGATCTGTTATTAAATCCAGGCTGTCAAGAGTTCAGAAATTAAATCAACAAGAGAAAAGACTAGGACTTTAGCAGATTCTTTAAGTTAATCTTATACATAAAAAGATGTCTTAGACATGAACTTTTATACACAATTTGAATCCCTTACACTGCAGAAACATTAAAAATCATTGAAACATGTCTAACTTTGGTGTTTTATCCACTGTAATAATCACAAATAAACATCTGCAATGACAGTGGTTCTATAACAACATCCCAATGACACTGAACATTATTTATAATAGAATGATGTAACCAGATTCTTTGGTTAATATCTGCAGTGTCATTTCTGCACTTTATACCCCCTTGGAACACAAACAGGCTTTATGAGGCTGCATGTTTGTTTGGGACACTCGGGGGCCTGATTTGCTAGATGCTGAACACCCACATGCTTCACTGTGGTCCACAGGGACACCTAATTCCTTGCAACATTCACCCTTTAGTCTCCTTGCTTGTGTTTCCCTCCCTCAGATTCCATTTGGCACTGGAGCCATCAGCTTGTTTGAAGGGCAAGAAGTGAGAAAATAATAGGAAGCTGAAAAAGCAGAGTCTGTCATCTCCAATGCCCCCTTTCTCTGAATGGGTCTTTCTCTATCATACTAATCCCTCTGCCCAAAGGAAATCACAAAAAAAAACCAAATTACCAGTCCATACATCCACCTGACTTCTGCAGCAGGAAGAAGCCTGTTGTTGGCAGGGGCAGCACCTCTCCAGGTATGAGCTATTGTTTTCTAATGATTTCACGTCCAGAGAGCGCCCGTGCTTCTGAAGATGATGCTTTTTAAACCAAGAGCTGAAACGCTGGCTCTTCATCATCCACCTGAGAAGCTGTGGAGGTCCCATCCCTGGAAGTGTTCAAGGCCAGGCTGGATGGGGCTTGGAGCAACCTGGTCAGGGTGTCCCTGCCCATGGCAGGGGTTGGAACTAGATGGTCCTTAAGGTCCCTTCCAACCCAAGCAGAGGACCAGGTGTTGAAGTTAGATTGCTACCTGATCTGCAACAGATTATTTTGACACAAGCAGTTAATCCCTCAGGCCCCTTGTTACACCTCATAAAATGTTGCAGCCCCAGTTCTCCCTCATCTAATGCCCTAAGCCTGTGATTCCTACCAACAACTTTTAGCAACAACTTTTAGGGGTGTGGGTGCAGCCAGCTATGCAAACAGGAGCTGATCCAAACAAATCAGGAGACAGCTCTTCACAAGTGATGCACCATCCATCATTTTATATTGAATCAGTAAAGGCTTTGTTTAACACCTACAGGTAGGTACTAGAGAGGGTCACAGAACCAGCAAGGTCAATTTTTATGTCCAGGGATTCAAGG
Organism: Aphelocoma coerulescens; assembly: GCF_041296385.1. Classification (NCBI taxonomy): domain Eukaryota; kingdom Metazoa; phylum Chordata; class Aves; order Passeriformes; family Corvidae; genus Aphelocoma; species Aphelocoma coerulescens. The sequence continues at coordinate 31,184,633 of NC_091020.1, forward strand.
TGGTAGAGTCACAGCAGAGAGTTCAATACCTGTGCAGCAGTGAAACCACTGAAATTCTGCGTGTCAGGAGGCAGAGCTAAATCTCTGCAGGCAAAGCAATCACTAGAAAGGAAAATAATATCCTGAAGATAAAATACTCCAGATAAGAAAACATAAATGCAGGCAGAAAAATCCAATCCAGCCTTGCATATCAGGGCTGTATTAAAAAGGCTTGGTTTCCAGAGATCAAAGGACATTGATCCTTCTGCCACATCAGTCCTTACAGAGAGAAGTAGAAGGATTGTCATAAGTTAGGCAAGTCAGAGAAAAGAGACAGCAGCACAAGTCCTGTTTGCATTTCTCTGTCTAAGTTCCTCGCTGTTTTCAAGTATTTTGAGATTTACAGTTCAAGGTCTCCTGTTCTCCACGCAGCTTTTCCACAGACTGTTCTTGTGTAGCCAACTTGTTTTATTCCCAACTGAAACTTAAAAGAATCCTTTTGCCAAAAGCATGTTTCTCTGGGGATCATTCTTGCTCAAACATGTTTGTCTCTAAACCTCCCATTTGACTGTGCTGGTAAGAGTGCAGGTCAGAAATGCACTAAATTTCTTCATAAAATAACCAAAAAAGTATTTTCCTAAGGGAATACTTATGTGGAGTTTGTAGTTCATATCTTTACCCTTTGTATTCTGCACTTTGGATTTATTAAGAAATAATAAATGTTCTGAGAAGAGTCATTTCTGAGGCTTTTCAGTCACCTGTCCCATCCAACACACTTGGAGTCCACGGATGCAGCTACAGAGTCTGAAGTACCCACAACAAGAGAAATCATTCTGGGCCCTTTCAATTTCAAGTGGTTGGACTGGTTTGCCAAGGTTTATCCTGTAGGGTGGGACTCCACATTCTCCACTGGGGATCAGACTCTGGATGAATTCGGATGTGGCAGCAATATAGTTAATCTAGTAACCATAACAACCATAATCCTCACTGCAGGACTCTAAAAAACTTGTCTTGCTGCTATTTCTCCCTAAAAACGTTTCAGCTCAAGGAAGATCAGGGTTTGCTGAGGTTTGGGGAGCACAGAAGAGCATAAATTGAAACGAGGAGGGTGAGGGAGGCTAGAATTAAGAGAGGATAATGAACAATTAATCGGGATACAAAGGGCTGTACAAAAACCAGAACAAAGCTCATCCTTTGGTCCTGCAGCAAACGAGATATTAAATACCCCAAGAGGCATGTTGGAACACCTCAAGGAACAGCTTAGGAAGTTAGGCACTTTTCTGTTCAATCACCTTGTCATGGTTATAGCTCCCCAAAGCCCTCTTTAAATATGATAATAGGAGTCTGACTAGTCTGACTTTGTCATTTTAATTAAAAGCTCTATTCTTCATGGCAGGAGCAAGTAAAAAAAACATACCGTTGGGATCCTATTGCAACCCCATGGAAAATGTGAATGCCTTCCTCTGTAAAATGGTAAATGGGTGGGACAGCTTAGGGATTGGTCTGGCCTTTGTTCCACATGTGAACACCCATTATACACCCTCAAAAATGGAATTTAATGGCAGATTCACTTCGTTAACATGAAAAAAAACCAACTATGAACCCTTTTTCACCCATCAGAGAACATTTGTTTTTCTCCCTAGAAGATTTTTCATCCAGGAATTTCCAAGGTTTCCAGCACTAAAAATCAGCTGAGCCTGCCAATTTTATAAGAAAGTTTCCATTAGTTTGAAATTTGTTTTCAGAATTTCATTCTGCTTGAAACTGTCACACTTTATCCAAAGTGTGGATTACCCATTAAAGAGAAAATCCAGCTTCCAGCCTGTTCCATTAAGCCACATGATTGTGCAGAATGTGATAGCTTGAGTTCATATCCTTACATTTCTCAAGCAAGTCCAAACCCACAGATTGCCAGGCACAGCAGATAAATCACACTGCCACCACACTCATTCCCACTACCTGGATCACAGCTTCTACAACATAATTCACTCTTTGTCAGACCTGGGGAACTCCCTCACTAGTCACAAAATCCAGTTTGCACCTATTTAAACAAATAAAAGTCACTCTGGCATGCACACAAGGAGAGGACAAACCTCATCAGTGAATAAAGACATCATTTTCCGAAGTGATTTCTGGCAGCTGATGCTGCCCTTTCTGCCTTCAAAGGGCAGAGATATTTATCTGAATAACTACCACATAGCCAGCTCTGCACACTCATCTCCTGCTGTATGTTAACTAGCTACCCTTGTCCTTTTTGGTGCCTGCAGACAGGACTGGAGTATTTTCAGATGCTCTCTTTTTATCCAGCTGAGCAGTTCCATTGTGTCCCGGGTGCTCACATGAGCCTAAGAGGTCCCAGGCAGAGCACGCTGGCATTGTCAGGCACCAGTGGGCCAAGAACCTTCTCAAGAGAAGCAATCAACGCTCAGAGAACTGCTCAGATGACAACAGCAGAGATCAACAACAACTCTGGCTAAGAGGGGTCATAGTCACAATAATTTCGCAGTAAACTTCTCTATCTGCAGAGGACACAGGACAACTCACACCCTATAATATTTTAGCTACTCAGAAAATAAAGATGTGCACACACTGCATCTTCAGCTCATGATGTGAACTGCTGCACCTTGTCCATTTAGATGAGGGACAGAGGGCAGGTGGGAGACAAAGGGACAGACACAAACCACCTTTTCCAAGAAGAAGAGTTAAAGAATGAACACTAGAGCAGTAACCACACAAACATTGCTCTTTAGCCAGTGCAGCCCATGACATTGTGGTCCAGATAAAGATACACATTTCTCTTTCTTAGAGCAAGCTGTAAGAAAAAATCCATCAGCATCATTCCCTTGTGCCCTGAGCTCTCCATAAACACTCATGCTCTTTATTAATTCATTTCTTCTGTTGTTATTTATTAAAACTTTTTCCTATGCTGCTTTCAGATGTTATTCCACAGCAAACCTCTTCACACAAATCTGTTGGTTTCCTTAGCCCACAGTAAAACCCTTGAATAAAATATTTAAGGGGAAAAAAATTGTGGAAAATTAATTAAGATAGCCTCAAAAATCATATAGCACTATGTGTAGGTATAAAATGAGTTCAGATATAGGCTGGGATTTCTGAGGAAGGCTGTCACCCGTAGGCAAGCAAATCTCCTGCCTGCCTTTGATCAAACTCCCTGGGGCATTTAAAGTGGGCAGATCAGATTCTCCATCACATGTTTTTTTCAGTAAACACTCAGTTTCTTGTAATAAAAATTAGGCCTCATTGAAAAGCAAACCCAAGTATGCTTATGAGATGAAAGACTTATTTTTCTCTTACAACCCTATCCATCAGTCCATCGCTATCAGAAACGCAAAACTCCTTCCTCCACAGAGCAAGTCTCGAGGGGTGGCTGCCAGAGGGCTCCGTGACACATTCAGGAGGATGTGTGATGCATTCCTGGGCCTGCAGCAGTCCTGGTGGCCAAGAGCCAAGGAAGCAACAGCCCAGGTTTGCTCACAGCCGAGGAGCATGTGCGTGGAAGTCACCTCAAGAATGAGGTATTTCACTCTTTGCATTTTTCTTCCATTCAGATCTTCAAGGAAGAACACAACAAGGCCCACAAATCTTTGCTGCCTCTTGTTTAGGAATGCATTGCTCTCCCCCAGGGGATGTCCACTCTTTATAAAAAGAATATTAACAAAATCTGACACTAGAAATTATTTCGTTTTGACACCTGAAAAACGGGTTTCTCTCTCTTGAGAGAGCACAGGAGGTAGAAGCACACTTTCCTTTCTGATATTACATCAGTCTTGTTTGATCCAGCTGTTATGAAGACATCTAGAAATGAAGTTTGTGACTGCAAACACCATGCAAGAGAACATTTATTTTTACCTTGATAGCATTAAGAACTAAGACATTTCTGTGGGAGGAGATAGTAGAAATCTTTGGAGAAATTCAGAGACTAATTTTTGGGCTTGGAAAAAACAGACCTGGAGGAATAGCTAGGAAATGTTTCAGCAAGACTATGAAACCTTTCAGAGTTGTCCCAGCCAAACCTAGACATCCTTTTAAATCCCTCCAGGGATGGTGACTCCATTAATTCCCTGGGCAGCCTGTTCCAGTGCTTGACAACCCTTTTGGTGAAGAATTTTTTTCTGCTACTCAATCTAAACCTCCCTTGTCACAACTTGAGGCCATTTCTTGTCCATTTCTGTCACTTGTGACTGACCTGCACCTCAGTACACACTCCTTCCAGGCAGCTGTGACAGCCAGTGGCATAACCCTTTTTTGGATTATATATCCTTTTTATACACTCTTGGCACAGCCAGCACTCACTGGCAGAACAATAACACAGTCAGGCAAGAAAAGCAATATCTAAGAGTTGCAGGTGCAATAGAAAAGCCACTGAAGTTTGAAATTAGTACTGCATTCAATCACTGGAGCCTCAAGAAAGCACTGAATTTATAAGTTTCTGTTTTCATGAGAGCTGTTCATTAAAATGAAGATCGCATCGTTCGGAATTTGCTCTGTGATAAACAGATCAGGATTTATGACATGGTATCTAATTTGCAGCCACCTAGGAAAGCCAAAACAGTGGAGGTTTAAGAGTCACTTCAGAAAATGCTGAGGGCTCTAGGTTTGGGGTTTTAACAAATGCTTTCACCATCACATCCCCTTCAACACCCAATTTTTCACTATCTCCACTGTCTTTCTTACAGAATTTGCTAAATCACTAATGGACAAGAAAGCATCCCTAGGTCCAGGCAGGGCACTGCAAGCTTCTCCTTCTCCCATTAGTCATTATTTTCTATAGTTAGGCTTTCCTCACATTTCAGGATATTTATTTTTAAATTAATCAAGCAGGTGTTGTGAAAATAATTATGAATAGCAAATGGCTTCATTGAACCAGTTTGGGTCCCTTAAAGGCCAGAAGCAGATCATACCCACCCTAGAGAAAGCCTTCTTCCAGCACAGTTACCACGAGCCACAGCAACAGAAATGAAGCATTCTGTTCAAAAATGCCCGTGGTGCCCAGCAAGGCAGACACCCTCATGTAAGACCCTGTATCACACACTGTTCTTCTTAACAGATATTCTTTTATTTCCCTGCAGTTGATTTTCAATGTGATGATGTGGGCAGGAAATTGTTTCAGGGTGCACTTGGAAAAACAGAAGCACCAAGGACTGGATCTTGTAACCTATATTTGTAATAACCTTCAGGCTCAACACAAGGGGAAGAGCTGAGCTGGGCACTGTTGGGAGTTCTTGCATTTGCATACTCTATTATAGATTTAAAAATCAAAAGCAGGAACTCAATGGACCTTGCTCAACCTCTGGGTGGACAATTAAATAATCCCAAGAATTCTGCCAAGAAGTGAACTTGTCACATGCAGCACCCTGCTGCCTTTTTCTACTTTCATTTCTACTGAAGCTGCAGGTTCCTTTAATTATCTAAGTGAATAACTTAATGATAAATTCCATTCCATCTCTGACAGCTGAATAATTAAGGAGAATTTTAAAAGGGAGCAATAAAACAGACTTTTAAAAAATTCACTTTGGTTATATCTCATCCTTAATTAAGTCAGTTCTGGAAAGATCCAAGTTCTAAAGGTCATTGAAAGATGTTGGCAAATTCATCAACTACATTAAAATCTAAAAAAAATTACATAGGTTCAGTTTCAGCACTCTTAGGTAACCTTAAAGGAAACTGTATGTCATGACCAAAGTATCCCTATATATTAGTTTGAAATGTAAAAACTACCTAGGGTTAATTGTAAAATGAATACTTCTATTTTTAAATTGCACTTGCAATAAATTTGCTTTAGCCAAAGTAAATGATGTCGTTTTTCAATTAGTGACCAAAACTTCATAAATAATGATTTTTTTCAGGGGTTTAGGGTGAACTTTGGAAAGCAGTGCCTGTCCAAATAAATAAAGCTAGAAATTTTTGTTTTCAAGTAATCACTGAGACAAGCAAACAAGAACATTCTGCTTGGAGTCAGCCTACAAAATTGTTTGACTTGAAAGGTCATTAAAACCCATTTACTAACATTTGCTGTAGGGTCAAAGTTTAAATAAGGGAAACTGTTCAATAGAAGTCAACATTTCAAATAAAGAAGAAATCAGTGCTGCCAAATAAGAAAGTGATTCTTCTTCTGCCCAACTGAAACAAGTCACTAACCTTTCTCCAAAATCACAGCACACGTTCATTTTTTGGGGTCAGTTCCCCTCTGTTGAGCCCTTCACCAGATCAGGTTAAAACCTGTCAAGACAGTGGAGTCTCCTGCAGCCATTAAACAGATGATTAAAATATTCATCTGCTGCTCAGTAGGATTGTTACAGAGGCAATCTAACAGGGGTGCACTCCTGGTTGACCGTACTTTCAGCAATGACAAGCTTTCATGAAAATAAATTAATATATTTAGAACTGTTTTACAACCAACAGGGCACCTGCCCTCATGGGACAAGACTGCACTTAGCAAAAATCTTCTGGAATCACATTTTCAGCCTAAATGGATTAGTACCTAAATTTATTACTTTTTTAGTTCAGACTGGACAGCAGCAGAGCTGCTGTCCCACAGGAAAATTCATCATCCCAAATCACCCCATCGGCCAAGAGCAAGACAGAGTGCAGATCTCAGAGCAAATGCAGCTCTACAGCATTCTAAGAACTGGTTTGGGCCTGACAATCAGAAACATTCACTCTCCTGTTCCCAGATGAAGCAAGTTTCCAGCAGTTAAACAAGCCCTGGCTAATTTCCTGCTGTTGTGGAAATTGACTCCATATCCACATGCCTGGTGAAAATGTGTTTTCTCCTTGTGACAACCCAAAGTCAGGGAAGGTCATTTACAAATAGTGATGATTTAACGTAAAAATGAAAGCAAACCTTGCACTGAGTTTGCGTAATTTGAGGGTTGGGAATTTTCAGCCTGTTCCAAGAAGCAAGATTCCATGTAAATTCCAGTTAAGACAAGAATCCCCATCAGCAGTGCCATCTAAAAACCACACAGGATTAAAAACAAAACAATATCTGGAAAGCGACGCAGCTCATCACCATTGCCTGCTACCATCCACGTGCCTGCTGATTTCCAAATCTCCAGCCTTATCTGCCTCTCCAGCAGAAGCCAGTCACAGCCTGTGTGCAAAAGCTGTGGGCCATTTATCACCCTGGAGTTATTCATCCAGCTTCTCCCTCGGACAGAGGGATGCTGAATCCACCTGAGGCTTGAGCAAGGACCGTGCACCAGCCCCACCCTGCGCAGGAGGAGCTGCTGTCACCACGAAGGTGAGCTGCTTTCTGCTTCCACAAGGACAAACCCATGGGCACAAGCCAACAGCACAAAACCCTCCCTCTTCTCTGTTGTTCACCCCCTTTTTGGGAGCCAACTCCAGTCTGCAGCGTGGTCCAGACAGGGTCTGCCCTCTGCACCCGCTGCGGAGAGAAAAGGGCTCACCCACTTCACCACAAAAGCCAAGGACCAAAATCCCAGCTCAGACCCAAAGCAGCAGGTGGGTGGTGTTAGCCAAGCCTGAAAATGTGACGCCATGCTGCCACCTCAGCAATTCCAGAGGAGGAGGAGGTGGAGGAGGTGTCTCTTTTGAAGAGGTAAAAAGAGCCAAGAGAGCAGAACCTCTCCCCAAGCTGCTGGGTTATTCCTGGGCAGGAGGAGAGGATGGATGCTCAGGGTGCAGGCACAGTTCCTTGGAGCACTCCAGCAGGGAGGGATTGTGCCAGAGCCCCTGCAGGGGTGAGGAGCCCCATTCACCCCCTGCCACCTCCCACCCATCCCCACAGCCTCAAGCAGGAACTGTTCCTCCTTGAACAGCTTGGTGCCACCATGGGATGCTCCCAGCAGGGGCATGAAGGAGCCACCCACAAAGGAGCTTTGTGCTGGGACAGTGTCAGATCAGCCAGTGGCACATTACAGGGCAAACCTGGGTGATTATTTATGCACAGCTGCACCACCTCATTTCCATAGATTTACCGTGGCTATGGGGGCAAATTAGGGAAAAAGGCTCTTTGCAGGCAAATTCCTGTGGTGGTTTGTACAAGCAAGACAAGAGAGCTCCCAGGACAGCTAAGCAGTGGAACAGTCCACAAAAAAAGCAGAAGGAATGAGACTAAAATGAGATGCAAAGCAAAAGAATAAACGTGTACAACTTCTCCTTGTGGGATTTACAGAAATACCAATTTGTCTTGCTTTCAGACTGAGATATTTCATTCTGCCAAAGGCCGTGGTTTTTCTTGTTTGTTCTTAATAAGATCAGGGTTTTTTTCAATGCTTACAAGTCCAGACACACATTTTAATGTGAGATATGTTCCCCACATTTTGTGAACTTGGACCACCACCTCAGAATCAGGGAGCAGCTCACTATCTCATGTCTCCCTGCTTGAAAAAGCTTCCCCTCACTCGTGAAGGGCAGCAGTCAAATCCACTGCTTGGATATCACACTCAGGGAGTCCTCCAGTTATTCTTGGCTTGCCTTGCCAGGGAGAAGAACTCAACATCAGTATTAGTCTTTGATTTCTGAGATGTTACATCTCTTTGGCTCAAGCTGGTGTTTTCATGTTATGGGTGAGCAGAGGATCTTCTCAAATACAAAGCACAAGCTCATGAAACCTGGGGGCTAACTTGGGGCTTGGTTTTGAGCTTGGTTGCATTCCCAAGCTCGGCAAAGAGCACATCTTGTATGCACTTTTTGCAGTTGCCCAAGACCTCACTGGAACAGTCCAGACCTGGATGGGAGGGAGAGGAACAGGCAGATACAGAGTCATTGCCCACTTGTTTTCCCCTTGCAGTTTACACCAGATGCCTGGAAGGCAAACACAAAGCAAACAAATATCAAACCTGATCTCTTTCCTTCTCCTCCACACCCAAAGTCTGCTGTTTGCTCTTTGGTCACCTTGAGAGTCTTCCCTTTCCCTTGAGGAATCCCCTCTAAAATGAAGGTGAATGAATGCACTCCTCTCAGCAGAGCCAAGGCATGTACTGGTTAGAGACTTGCTTCCTTTGCTGAATCCATTGGATCTGCACGAGCACCCGCCCTGGTTCCAGCATCCCCCCCAGATGCTGAGCATCTCACCACTGCTGCACCCAGGGAAGGGGCAGCAGCCCCGGATCTCCAGCTCACAAAAGCTGTGCAGACTTCACAAAGTGCAGAGGGCTTCCTACTGAAAGGAGGAAAAAACCTGTCTGCAGGTCCCACAGCCCAGAGAAACTCCTCAGGGCAGGAGACAGACCCTTGCCCAGGGCACAGGACTCTTCACATCTCCCCCATTCCCAGCACTGCCTCCTCTGCCTCTCCTCAGGGGACATGCCATAACTGACTTCATTCCTCAAGCTGTTTATTTTGAAGCCAGTGGTACCAGAGTTTGGCTTCACCAGTGCCACCATCCTGAGTCTGTCCACATCCACGCTGGGCACTGCCAATGTAAATGTCAGTGCAGCTCATCCTCAGCATACATCTGCATTCCCAGCCAGCTGCAACAGGCTGAGCTCATCTCCTCTACCTCAAAAACAGAATTATCAGCATCAGCATCAGTAACCTGATGTTCTCCTTAAAGGATCAACATCTGGTTCCATACCAGCCTTAGCTGCCTCACCCGTGTGACACAGCTCGTTAATCAGGGTTCACATGACGGCTGTAGGAGTTTCACTACACGTGAACCTCTTCAGAAACCTGGAACTTGAGTCCAGAAACCTGGACTCTAAAGCTCACTAAAGGACTCTCACAGGAATTTTTAATGAAAGTATCTATAGCTCCTCTTGGAAATGTTTACCTTCAGTAGGGTTCGTGGGCAGGACCAAGCTCAGTGGCACATGATTTCTCCCCTACCTGCCTCTGGCCCACTGGGATGGGGGATGTTTTTCTAAGCAGATGTTTTAAAGCCCAAGGACTGGGCTTGCCACACAGCAAATCTGTTCCTCAGACCAGCCCATAAAGGAGGGTCACACAGAACCTGTGGTGGAGCAGGGGGATGAACACACAGAGGTCCCTGAAACACCCTCACATGTAGCTGCAGCCTGCCTATGCTGGAAACAGCAAAGTCTGCAGGTGACTGAGGAAAAAATTTGGCAAAAGATGGAGTTCTTAGCAATGAGCCAGTCTAGACATGGAGACATCTGGATACAGAGAACCTGCCACCATCCCAGCAGCTTCTTCCTGCAGTTGGTATCATAAAAAGAAATTGCTCCTAATTCCTCCAGCTTCACTTCTGATCAGTTCCTGTCTCTGTTTCTTCTGTTGCTATATAAAAGAGCCCTTTTAATACCAAGAATCATCTCCAAGGCTTTAGCCTGCCCTAATCAAGTCAGTATCTCCATTAGATAAACAGGCATGTCTGCTTGACTCTTGCTGCCAGGCTGTTTTCTTGCCTCTGGTTCTTTTCTGCCCACACTCGACTTTTCCTCCTTCATTTTAAGCCCACGAATGGTGACCCTGCCCAGGGGTGGTCCCACCAGCAGCATACACAGGCACCACACCTTCCCCCTGCTCCCACACACTGCTTCCCTGCTCAGTCACCCACGTTTGCCAGCCCGTTTTGCCATTTATTTTGCATCATGATTAGCAAGAAAAAAAAATGACACCAGCAAAAAAATAAGCACTGAATGATTCCTGTTCATCTCAGCACACTTCTCTGCTTTCTAGCAATTCATCTCTGTATTAAAAACAAAGTACTAATGACCATCATCCCATCAGTAATTACCTTAATCTGATCAAAATTCCCTGCAGTTATCAATCACTACAAGTTCTCATTACCCTTTTCTCTTTCTGCTCTGTTATCCCAGAGGCATCTCCACCACCACCATGGATAATTTTCTTTTATTCAGAGAGCCTGTTAAGGATCTGTAAATCAGAGCTACCAATTTACCAAGCATGCAGCAAAATCACATTTTTTCCTGGTCCCAGAATCAATCACCTCAGAGTGCTTCCAGTGATAAATTAAACTTCATATCTTATGTGCAAGATAGTGAAAATGATTGTTTTCCACTTGAATAGATGCACAAAAGGGTGTGAAAGCCAGAACATGCCATTCACACAGCAAGAGGTATCTCTAAGGACTCCCGCTTTCAATTAATGGCTTGAACAGTATCTCCTGGCCAGGCAGAAACAGTGTTACACAAATAACTGCTGTAGTCAAATTGCTGGAAAATTGGAGAAGTCTAGGAACGTTTATTTTGGTGAACTGTAACCCTGAACAAGCCAGTGTAAGATGCCAAGCCGTAAATAGCCTTCCTTCAAGCAATAAATGGAGTCTTTGAAGAACTTTTAGCCATGGCACAGGTGAGATCTGCAGCATCTGCTGCTCACAGGGCAAGTGGGAAGGGATGCAGCACCCTCAGGAGTCTGTGGTTCAGCGCCCTATTAGGGATTCCGTGAGTCTGTCTTTGCAGAGAAACACTTGCCAACAATAGAAGCAGAGCCCACAGATTTTCCTGCAGCCTGTCCTGAGCAGCAGCCACTTATGTGTGACTTTCGATGGTTTTACCTTGGCTGCAGCACCAAGCCCGAGGGCACGGATGAAGGTGTGACAGTGCAGACCTGGGGGAGATGAGTAAGAACTAAGGAGCTGTGTACAGCCAAAATCTAAATAGGGGAGAGACAATGGAAATTACCCATTCCCAGACAGCCCAGAAACTGAATTCCTGCCATCAAAAGGCATCCCTAAGCTCTTAATGCATTAGGGGATTCAGCAGTCCTTGCAACTGCCTAAGCATTTAAAGGTTAATTGCAACCAGGATATTTCAATGAAGTTATGCCAGAGAATAAAGGTTTCAGGAAATTCAACCGCTGTAATTAAGAGATTGATATCACAGATTCACATCTTCCGGAGCTTTGGGCAGTGCCTAACAATGACTCCTCAGTTTTTCTCTGGGATTCAGAGTAACACAAAGAAGTACAGGTCTCTGTGAGGCTGAAGGCTTCAAAACCCAGCCGATCATTTCTTCTGGGTCTAATTGCTGAACCCAGGGGTGTATTTGGAAGACTCCACCCATTTCTTTAAAACTCCTGGATGAACAACAGCACCCCAGATGCAAACATTTTAATCTGTCTTGTGGCTTTTTTGTCAAGAGTTTCACTTCTCCTGCAGACATTCAAATTCCCACAGTGACCCACAGAGGGCTATGCCATGAGAAGCTCCAGGGAAGGGGTGTTGCTTCTCTCTGCAGCAGACAGGAACTTGGTTTGTTCACTTGTGGCAGCAAAACGTTTCATCACACATGTATCTTTGTGTTTCTTGGGTGACTGCTACGAGGCCCTTGCCTGGGATTAAGGAAAGTGGGGTAGATGTAAGAAAGCTTCTAGATGTGACACTAGAAATTGCTGGACGTGATAGGTAAGAGTGTGAGAAGCTGATGAGCCTTATAGACAGCACAGAAAGGAAGGTCTGTTACATGAGGAATGGCCAAATTTCACATAATTGAAGTACTGAGCTCCTGGTGGGGTGCAGAGCCAGCATTGCCCAGGTGATCAATCACATCTGTAACATCAGCTGCAAACCTGACAGCCACGACATCCTCAAGCAGAGCTGGATAAGAGTTTCATGTCCTAGCCCTGCCAGAACCAGCTCATTCATTTAGTGTTCAGCCCATTTCATACACGGGGTGTTGTGAGAAGAATGTTTAGGAGCAAACAGACAAAAACCACATAATCTGCAGATCATCTGCCTGCTTGAAAAAACAGAAAATACTCTCTTAATCATCTGGTGTCTCATGGCTCAAAGGCTCCTACTTTGGGACAGTGATTTTCCTCATGGAACAAGGTAAGAGCAGGCTGACATGTGAGGCTGGCACCCAGAATCAGAATTTATTCTTTCTGGATCAGTCTCTTTCTAAAGCCCAAGTCCATTTTAAGAACAAAAAGAGATGCCCCAAAACAGACACGAGGAAAGCTTTTAGCCAAGCATAAAGGATCATTTGGACTAAGCTTGAGCACTTAAAGCCCACTTTTCCCCTGCTGCCTTCACATGTGTGCCCAGCAGGAGACCAGAGAGGTGGTGGATGCCCCATCCCTGAAATATTCAAGGCTGGATTGGATGAAGGACAACTTTTAGCAGTCCACATCATTATTGGGATTTGATTAGCAAGGTTACTAATGAGAAATGGGATTGAGATGCAAGTGAGCATTTTACTCCCATGGACAACAAGCTGACCAATACTCACTAAAAGGAGCAGTAAAAAGCAGGATGTGGGTTCTGTGCCATCTGGGCAGTTTCCACACAGAACCTGTCTGGAGTCTTACCAGACCTGGAGGAATCCACCTGGCCTCTAGTAAGAGAATGTGTTGCAAGGTGCATTTGTACCTTCCTGTTTCAGTTTTAAGGTACTGCCTAAGCTCAGGATTTGGGGTTGATGGGTGAGAAGGGAGCACAGCCCAAACCTGGGAGCAGCCACTGCTGTCAGACTGAGCATCCTGCAAAGCCACACTTGCCAGGAACATCAGAACTCCACAGGCTGGCAGAGGTGAGCCTAAAACTTCATCTCCACGAGATGAAAATCAAGAAGAGCTCATACAGTCTTGCCCTGGCAGAAACAACAGCAAAACAACCAGCCCTTGGCAGGCAAGAGAGATGCTCTATAACACACTTCTGGAAAGTGCCCTGCTGCTCTCCTGACATTACCAGCTCAGCTCAATAACACCCACAGAACAGAGAGCAGGCAGTGGGAATGTCAGGTGGAAATTAGATTCCAAAAGAGACACTGTGCATTTAAAATTCTCCAGCCTCAGGAGGACAGAATTGAGTTGCTTATTCAGGAGAAAGCACGTCTGGCTAACATTGAGTTTGTATTTAATTGGCACTGATGAACAATAAAGTTGCAAACTCCTTTCACCAGTGCATGAATGTGCAGAAAACAACCTGCCACAGAACATTATATAGGAAATATTGTCCTTCAGCATCCTGCAGCCTCCTGCCATGTGAATCACAGCCCATTTAACAATGACATGGATGCTGGGCTGCTCGGGGGAGGGAAAGGCAGCTCTGACCATTACACACCAGCCAACATCATTAGAGTCAATTACCCTATTAGCACTGAAACAGACCTGATACGTGAACAGGGAGCCTCAATGCTCTTCAAGTGCTGCTTTCAACTGGAGATCAAAAATGGGCACAGGAAAATATCCAACTGCCTACAACCAGCACTCAGCACCCGACAGCATTGGGTCCCTAATTAGGATTTAATAAGCTGGTAATTGTAATGGCAGTGGTCTCATTAGCCTGATGCCTCATCACTGTGAGCACAGATCAAGTTGAGAAAGGCAGTCAACCTTGCAAGCCTTTCCAAACAACCAGACAAGAGCTGATTAAAGCAAGCGCTGCTTTTGAGGCAGCTCCTAATGAAAAGTGAATTCATGGCCAATGGGAAGCCAACAGTAATTTGTGTCACTCTTTTAAAGAACATCTTTAGTGAGAGGCATGGGACCAGGAAGTTTGTTAATACTAAATAAATGCCCAAAATAAAAAGGAAGAATTTGTAGTCAGCACTACAAAGTAAGGAACACCGAACTGGAAAAATGCTTGCCCCAAAGAGAGTGTGTGGAAATTACTAATGACTGCTCAGGGTAAAATCTCTAAAGCAGACCAACACGTTTCTGAAATCTCAAAGAACTTCATGGCCCTTGGTTACTCGCTATGTTTATTTAAGCTGTCACTTCAGGTACACACTTGGGCACTGCTCAATAGCAGGTGAAATCATGTTGGGTTTTCACTGCAGTGTTCAGAGTGTCTTTGATCAAACAAATCTCTGACTGCTGACTCTCATCTGCCTCTGTTTGTGCAAGATCACAGCTACAGGTCTAAAATAAAGTTGTGCATTTATCAAGAACAGAAATGCAATGTGTTTTATAAATACTTTTGATTTCAGGAATTTAGATTAAAAAAAAGACTATTCCATGAGCAAAACTGGAGCGGAGATGCCATCTCATGCTGGGTAATTCCCTAGAAGCCAATCAATCAAGAACTTCTGAATGCAAATCAAAAAGCCTTTAGGCTCTGTTGCTCACCTTTTTTCCAATCAAAAAAAATAATTTTACCAAGGCCAGGGTTTTGAAGCAAGTCATTTTACACCACCTTTTCATCTCAAGGGAGCAATGTGAGCAGAGAGTTGGTAAAATGAATTCAAAAGAATCAATTCATTAAGTATCAAAGTGGCTTCATCAAAATCAAATCTCTAACAAAAAAAAGAACACTTCTGAGCTTGATTTATAAGCATCCAACTAGACATTTTAAAGTACCTGTGAGTGGTTACCAAGGCAGAGACATGTAAAAAAATCTTATACAGGAGGGAATTGGGAAAACCCCCAATGACTTTTGATAAGTAACTTTATGGCATTATCATAAGGAGACCTTTTGTACCAGTCACAAGATCTCCTTTCCCTCCCTTAAAATGAGATTTCTCTTGGTGTAACTCAATGACCTCCACAAAGCACAGTTATTCACTAACATCAAAATTAATGTTAATGCTGGAGTAATGCAATTTATGAACAATTCAAAAAAGCATTCAGCACTTACAATTAGGACAAAATTACGAGTTTGAAAACAATGCAAATACCTATACCTGCTTTTCCTCACACAGATTACTGGTCTGACAGTCCCTTGCACAACAATTCCACAAATCCTTCTGGAGCAAGTTAAGTAGGGAAGTCCTGGTCTTCCTAATGGCATTTTGTATAATGTTGTGTTGCTACTAGAACCCACAGCTTTCCCTGTGTTTACCCAGAGGCCAGGCAGCTATGTTATCCGATGGGGAAATCTATCTATCCATATACTTGTAAGCTTGACAAGATTGGCTGAATTTTGCATCCTCTGCCCAAAGCAACTGGGCATTTACCTCATGTACCCCTCAGCAGCACCATGGTGGCTGGGGGGGGCAGGGAATGGCCCAAAGAGTGCTGGGCAATCCGTGTTTGGCAGATATTGCAGGCTGACCACTTGTATGGCCACAGATGTGTTTTCTTTAGCTGGTTCAGTTCTGCCATCCCTTAGGAGCTCTGAGCAGAGCCATTTCCTCAGGGAAAGCCTTTCCACCCCTCCACCACCAAGGCTCAGAAAACACTGCAGGCAAACTGAGCCCACATCATCTCCTTTACCATTTCTTGGTGAAGGAAATGATCTGCAATGAACTCTGAGGTCAAAGACCTCAGCAGACTCTAATAGACTGTGTCATTTATTGTCTAACTAGACTCTGTATGGATCCTTCACATGTCCCAGTTTAACACAACATCCCTATTTGGTTTGTGCATAATTTAAGGAACAGCTGAGTGCTGTTTCCTTCCTTGTGCAAGAGTGGCTGCAGCCACATGTCTGAGCACTTTCCTGCACAAACACCTCAGCTCAAAACCGCAGCATTTGGTACTTTGCAGGGCAGTTCCTGCTGAGCTCAACAGGGGCAGAGCCTCAGTCTGTGTCTGTACCCCTGGCACCCTTCACTGCTGGTTTTTGTCACCTCGTTTCACTGTTTTCCTCACAACCATCTCTTCATTTTGTGGT
Organism: Aphelocoma coerulescens; assembly: GCF_041296385.1. Lineage (NCBI taxonomy): Eukaryota > Metazoa > Chordata > Aves > Passeriformes > Corvidae > Aphelocoma > Aphelocoma coerulescens. The sequence continues at coordinate 31,201,083 of NC_091020.1, forward strand.
GCCACTTTTGTTCTGTGATTTAGAGGAACCCAAAGTATATTTTCTTATTAATATATGGACAAGAAGTTACTCTGTGGTGAAGCAAACCCCTGATGCACTGAGGCAATGGCCGGCACTGCTGGCTGGCCAGACACATCCAACTTCAGCACACAGATGTTCCCAAAGAGTGCCTCTTAGTGTCTTTGAGTAATCAGGCAGATTACTAAAGCTGGGTGTTTTTATCTCTTCAACTTCCAGGAATTTTCCACCAAGTGGTAATAAGCCTTTCTGACAGCTCTGAGTCAGAGTGAAAGCCAGAAAAAGTGACAGGTTTGTATGACTTGAGAATAAAACCAGAGAGAACACATCTGCAACTTCATACATATTGAAGTAGGCTATGAAAAGTGACAGCAAAAGAAAATCATACAATGTAGGAACCTACAAATCAGGAGAATCTGACTGACAGCACAGCAACACCTAGAGAATAAGAGACTAGAATTGCTGGTAGAAAATTTAAATATATTTAAATTAATTCCCCCATTCCCGAGAAAGCAATTATGTTGACGCTAGAAGTACCTAAGATTTCAATCTGTTTTGAAATATCAAGCTGTCAATATTTTCATCCATTTTGCAAATAGCCATTAAGGGGAATTAAAATGCAACATTGCTCAAGGATTGCCAGTACATCATCCACACAGGAGAGAGATTAAAGTTGCCTTGACAGCTGCAGCCTCACCCAGCTGCAGCAGATGAACGGCCCACTCCAGAGCCTTGAGCAGCACTCAAGGACACGAGCTCACAGGGGAAAGGATGCAGACAGCTCTAAGATGGTGTAAAGGCTCTCCAGAGCACGTTTGGACAGCTAGAAACACAGATCAGGATTACTAAACCCAGAGGAATTCAGGTCATGGTGTTTCTCCTCAGAAAGGGACAAAGAGACCGCCTACGTGCATTGCTGCTCTTCCTTAACTAAGCAGTCTTGTCCTGTCCCAGCCTTTCTCCTCAAAGCACCTGCTTTTAGAGACACACTGAGTAGTCCAGACTGTGCCCTGGGCTAGGGGGCAAGATGGGGATTTGAAAGTGTCCAGCATCACCCAGGATTCCAGACACTGGATTTCTGAAATAGAGACAATGTTTGACAACCACATGAAAAATAACAAGTTTCAGACACAATTCAGCCGACACACTGCAGAAGCTAAAAAATACTGAAATTGTGCTTCTTGGGGCACACACAAGTTTTTCACAGTCCCAGTATGTGGTGAAAGATAAGAACTTCCAAGTGGTGAAGTGCTCCCCCCGTTCTGCTCATGAGTTGTCATGTCCAACATGACCCTGGAGTTTTATTATTAGCTCTTTATGATTCTGAAAATTCTCAGAGATTAATACTGAGAGCCAAGCCTCAAATGTTTGAAATTTATCTAGCCAAGAGAAGAATTATTTCTTCTGTATAAATATCCTTCTTTTGCTTTAAATTCAGTTTATTAGCCTTAATTTGACTGATCTAAAAATCAAATAAGTCACATGGTTCAATTAAAAGTAGCCAGACATGTTGGGTTTTTTCCTGTTCGAATGTAGCCCACAAACAGAATAATATAATAATGGCCAAAGCATTTGTTTGTATTCAACAGAAGAAGAATTCATCAGACTGAAGCAATCCTGAACTGTCACTCTGAGGATGCAGACCAGCAGAAAGTTGAATTAGCTCCCCGAGGAACTAGCTCCAAATGTATTATGTTTTCAGGATGCTTTTAAAAATCAATAGAGCTCTTGCAATACTTTATATACAACCAACAACTGGCTGCAAAGCAGTTGAATCAGTTTAAGGGTGACTTGTCCTACCCTGGGAACAGCTAAAAGGAAGCACAAGCACCATTTGGTTGTACAAACAATGACATCCTGCCCACCCCAGCACATATCTCCCCCACCCAGGCTGAGTAGTCCTGCTCTCCTCAGCACACTTTTATCAACACATAGCTCTAAACTTTGGAACACGTGGAAAAGTGCCCTCAACCAGCCAGGAGCAGTCACTGCTGCTCTGGCAGGGCACTGGTTTGGTAGCTTGCCCAGCTTGATTCAGCTTTCTGCTCCTTTCTTCCCAAAAGCCCATGGGAGAGTGGTCTTTTCATAGAATCACAGACTTGTTTGGGTTGGAAGGGACCTGAAAGCTCATCCAATCCCCCCCTGCCATGGGCAGGGACACCTTCCACTATCCCCGGTTGCTCAGAGCCCCATCCATCCTGGCCTTGGACACTGCCAGGGGTGGGGCAGCCACAGCTTCTCTGGGCACCCTGTGCCAGTGCTTTATCACCCTCTGAGTAAAGAATTTCTTTCTAATGTCTAATCTAAACCTGCTCTCTTACAGCTTAAAGCCATTTTCTACTCACTTACATAAATACAGAGCAAAGGACAATCTTTTGTTTCCCTGTTTATTAGGCAAACCACCTCCCATCCCTGAAGCTTAGCCCTGGGCCATACACACAGTCATTACACCTGTAATTAAAACTTTCCTGCAGCACACATGGCCCAGGCTTCAGGGACCTCTGTGCACCCAGCCCCTGCCCAGCTGACCACAGACCCTCCATGCCCATCCCACCCAGGATCTGGAAACAGGAAACCACGACTTTGATTTCTTACAAGAGCCCAGAGATGATATAGCTCAGGAGGAGCACAGTGGCTTTGCTAAACGTGCCCTCAAAAGTGATTCCTGACATTTGCAGATCACAGCCTGTGGCTTGTTTTAAAGTAACAATCAGAGAAGAAAATGTGATGACGAGGAATTAAAGTGCCTTGTAGATGAAACAGCCCCTTCTGCAGCAACTGTGGATGTGAAACCTCAGCCAGAACAGCTGAGGCTGCTGGACTGCTCTGCTCAGTCTCCTTCGCTCAGTTTGGACCTTCAGATGCCAGGAGATTCTCACAAGATGAGCAGCTGTGCTGGCAAGCTGATAAGAGGGCCTGGCAAGTTATAAGCTTGTCAGTCTGAGTTCAGAGAGTTTGCAGCAGATTTGCAGAAACTCTTTGCAAAATAGAGTAGATTAAATATTATGCTAAACATTTTTCTTTTTTCCTTTCACCCAATGAAATCCCTAATTCATCAGCAGGGTCAGAGCATGACACGACAAATTTCCACTTGCACTTTTGTCACCTGTGATGTGAGAGTTCAGACCCTTAGGTCTACCCTGCAATTCCTATAATGGAGAAGCTTTTCCACATGAAGAAATTGCCACTGGGAAGCTACAGAGGAGAAACTGACAGTGCTCCCAACAGAGAGAGGTCACCATCACAATACCACAGCACTGGGGTCCTGCCCGTTGCTGTGTTAATAATAAGGTGACAAGAAGGTGAACAGTGAAATTTGAAGTTCCTGTGCCATCACCCAGGGAAGTGCAGAACTTTGACTACAAAGAGCTACAGGGACTTCATTTCACTCAGCAAGGGGGTGAGAGCTCCAGACAACATCTGATTAGTGACTTACAAAGTGATGCACTGGGAAAACGTGATCCTAATTCTGTTTTCACAAGGAGAAGCTGCAGTTACTCACAAACGACATCTCAGCACTCTAACAGACAGCTCTAAGAAGGGTTAGCTTGGTATACAGCAGTTAGTAAGAACAGGCAAACTCAATGCTGGGAATTTTTAAAAAAGAATAAAACATTATTATACCAGAGCATGAATGAGCTGAAGGATAGTGCTACAGTTTTTCATTCCATGTCACATTCCCAGACAGAAACACGAGACAGAAGTATGGAAGCAGGATTTCACTTTACTCTGTGGGTGTCCCTTCCCTGCATATCTGTAACTATGGCATTCTCTGCAGAAGATCAGAGGCGTAACTGGAAAGCACATTTCACTTGAATATGCATTCAGAAGTTGTAACTGAGCGAACAAATAGGATAACGAGATTATTTCCAAAAAAAGTAGATAATCACCAGCTACAACGCATCTCTGTATTTTAAGGGAAATTATTATTCTGTAGCTTGGATGGAATTCTGATCCATTCCAACAGACATCCAAACTGTGTACCTTAAACAAGTCAGGCTGTCTAAGCAACTGGGAACAGCAGGGACCTGCTCAATAAAGACTTAATACAAAAGTAATTAAGAAAAAGAACCAAACAGGCCTGTTTTCCTTCTGCTCTTGCACAGGTAGGACTGGTCCTGTCTACCAAGTTCTGCTTCCAGCTCCTTCCACAAGGTAGGTTCATGTACCAGCAGCCCATGGCCAGTAACTGAGATCCCAAATCAGAAATCTGGGAGTACATCCACTTACTGTGGTGTGGTACCTGCTGGAGAAATCTTTTGTTTCACATTGACCATACAGGGAACTTAAGTCAGGAATAGATAATCCTTAGATTTCAAGCCCTGACCTGTTTCAAATGTGTTGTATGTCACTGCTCAGCCACTCCTGCCACAGGAACAGGCGACTGTGGAGGTGAGAGGTGAGTGTACAGTCCATCAGCTCTCCCATGGTGACTGTGTAGAGGCATCTTGGGTGTTTGCTGGCAGTGCAATTCACCCCATGGTCACTGGATGTTTCCACAGGACAGCGGTGTGACCCTTACCCCAGGGACCACCTCAGCAACTCAGCAGAACCTCCAGACCCCCACCTACCCCATACCTTGAACAGGTGCTCCCATCCTGGCAATGCACCTCATCCACAGGGCAGCACCTACCGACCATCCTGACATTAATTTATGAACTGTTCTCTGTACAAACCCATACAGGCTGCTGACAGATGGCAAATGGTGCAAACCACGAGTAATAGCAAACAAATTACCTGCTGCTCTCTAATAGAATCCAGTGCTGACCCAGGTCATCACAGGAACTGGAACAGTTTTTCCTAAGTAATGACTAATTGAAAAACAACACTAATGAGGCAATAAGTGCTATTACTAAATCCGTTCTGTTGTCATCATTAGGCGAGTCAACATTCCTGTTCTGTGCTAATTAGGTCAAATAGCAGAAGCCCAGAAAGAAGAACATTAACCAAGTGTATCTGGAGCATTCCAGAGAAACAGCCAGAAGGGATTTCTGAGTACTCATTGCCTATGAAATTTTGGAATCCCCTTAAACAAGTCACTCCAGTTAGATCAAGACACATTGGTTTAATCCCTTCCCTCACTCTCTCTAGCCAAGTACAAAGCACTTTGTCAAGTTTTCAACTGAGGCCAAATCAGCGAATTTGTCTCGTTTTGCTCATGAAGTAATGCCGATTTTCTGTCCCTCCTGACAGAGACAGGGGACAACTTCCCCTCACAGGTGACTCTGGTCCCCATTCAAAGCCAGTCTGTTTCAGTGCTACAGGGATGGAATTTAGGTTCTTCAGCCTTGTCCTGTTAACAGGCATAAAAATACCTTGTTGGGCCAGTATCACACTAATTTGTGCTAAATCCCCTGGGACAAATTCCCATAACCTGTAATTACTGGAACAACATCTGCCAGAGTAAACCCACCCGTGGTTTCATGCCTGCCATGGATACCAATACCTGAAGTTTGTAAGCTACCAAAAAGATCATTGTTTATGCCAGATGGAATCCAGGATGGTTGCAGTCACCTGATCCTGAAGACCCACACTGGGAGCTGAACTCAGTGCCCTCTGGATACCTTGTGCATGTCAATGCAGCACACAAAAAATCAAAACCAAACCAAACCAAAACTCTTCGTTTTCTCTCTGCTGGAGCTGGCTTGATGACAGGAGTCAAATTCAAGTGGTTGTTTTTTTATTCCATAGTTCTACAGAATACTCCTTTCACTGGGGTTGTCACAGTGTACATGAAAAACATTTTTCAGTCACTCAAAACATGCGTTTGTAGTTCTTGGGGGTTGGGTTGGTTTTCTTAGTTTTTAGAAAGTAAATAATCATGTCAGGGACAAATTAAAAGGGATGAGTCTGGCTGATCGTATTTCTATCAAATTGCAGGAGTCAAAAACTTCTTCTTCAATGCATTAAACTGTAAACATTTCCCCAACAACTGCAGGAAGGAGATGCAGCTGAAGAAGAGTTGGGTACTTATCTGGTTAGGCCCCCCACCCCACCATTTGTGCCAAAGACCATCTGAACCATGTATCAACAACTGCCGACCATTAGTCAGCATGAGGAATTTAAATAGTTCAACTTCTCAAATAAAGAAATGAAATTAATCTAAAAATATTTTAATGTAGCAAGCTTGGCTATAGAACCAGTGCAACATAAAGAGGACACCCATTGTATAACCAACTTTACTGCTTAACAGAGTAAGCTACAGATGCAACAGATTCACCACAAGTTATTTGGTTAAATTAAATACTGAAGTTAGGATCATGCTGTTGGTAATTGTGGCTTTACAGTACCAATGCTCAAGTTGGCTGTGTTAGTTTGACTGTAAGTAAAATGCAAGTTTACAGAGAAACAAAATAACTTAGTATAGTATCCTGTATTCTGTTCCATGCTCAGTCACAATGATAATGTCTTCAACAGATAAACAACATTTCAGCATTATGTAAATAATGCCAAAACATACAGGAATTGTAATGCCAAATTTACAACATAATACAGTGCTTAACAAACAGACTTCTCAGGCATGGGGGCCAGTGGTGACAGTGCTACACAGGACTAGAAGCATCCAAGCCCTACTCAGTGCATACACAGTGGACCACACTGACAGGAATGCTTTACCTTTGATGGAATTGTCACACTAGAAGTTTGTGTCCCAAACATAATGCAATGGAAAATGAATGTTAAACCCTTGCCTCAGACATGAAGCAAAAGCACTACATGTTATTTACAAACCTGAACCAGTAAAACCACTTTAAGAACAGAGAAAAACTGATCCCTTGACAAAGATGACAGAGCTTGGTTACTGTACTGTGTGAACTAGGATGGTAATAAAGTTGTAAACAAACTTTAACCAAATTAGGTTAATGCATCTATTCTTAACTCAAGAATATTGCCATTTCAGCAGACAGTGATTTTTAAAGCTAAGGACACTATCAGAGGTTTTATCTTTGTTTAAAGCCAAAACTTTAAAAACCTGGAAGCTGGCAAATTATTTTTGTTCCTTATTAGCCTTCATTAACTTCTCCACAGCACACTTCAACAAAATTTTCAACCCCCCTGATTTTATCTAATTCTGCTCCAATTTAAGTACCTGGTAGCAAAGTCGAAGCAGATACTACCAACACCCGAAAACCCCTACTCAGAGTGGCTTGGTTTACACTACTGGGGATGAGTTCAGACTGCTGGCATTGTTCCACATTGAACACAAAACACTGAAGCATTAGGTTTTCATTTTAAAAGAAACACTTCCTCAAAATTAAACAGGCTTTGCAAATATGCCAAGAAACACATAGGGAAATCATATTTGAATCTGTCAATCCCAGCAGTGTCAAACTCATTCTTCCTCCTCCACCCTCCAACCAAACCACATTGCCAAAGTGGCTGATGAGACACTGATGGAATTCAATTCACTCACATAAAGCCTGGATACAAAACAAAAAGAAACTTTGTCCCTGCCGCATCTATTTTTTTTCTTTTTTTCTTGCATTGTGTAATGAACCCATACAAGCATGAAAGGAGTTGTGTTGGTATTTTGTGTTGTTTTTTAAAACAGGCATAAGCATTGTGCCAGACAAAACTGAACAAACTTTTATTTCACTTCAGAAAGACCTTTTGTATTACCAACCTATTTCTCTTCATAACTAAAGGTGATAAAAAAAAAATCCATAGGAATGAAAAAAACCCAAACCCTGTAATCAAACTGCTTTTTCAAGTATGTTTCTCCCCTCATGAAAGAGCTGCATTAGCCATACTGCTGATTAGAATCCACATCACAATGAGCAGACTTAGCCCCTAGGCCCAGATCCCCTGGAACTGGGCTCAGCTGGATCTCCAGTACACAAGACTGGAGGCAGGAGGCAGATGGGCACATGAACACGTTACACCACTCCTCAAATCCCTGATTCTGACTACATCCACTGTCACAGCCCCATCACATCCCCCCACCAGGAGAAATGGCACAGGAGCCACAAGGTGATGTTGGACAGGTACCATTGTTCAGCCCAGTGCAAATCTTGTCCTGATGGAGATGCACTTTGGTGACCTACCAGACTGGAGAGTTTTGCCCACAATGTTTCTACAGAACACAACATAAATCACATCTTGGTATTTTGTTCAGTCTGGAATTTTCATCTCCGTCTACTGCAATTATGGAATCATAGAATCACAGAACAGTCTGAGTTGGAAGGGACAAGGATGATCCAGTCCAACTCCTGAGGCCAATGAAAAGTCAGCAAGGGGGATCCTACAAGAGTTGGTCCCTGCATTAAACACTAATACATGTGAAAAATAAATGGGGACAAACTTCCAAGTCACTATTAGTGATGGTGATAGGTTCAATTTTTCTTCCTTCCTCCTTATATTCACTTCCCACTAATGCAAGAGAAAAGTGCAACTTTGCAGCATGTTTGTTCACATCAAGTTTTTCCTCAAGAACACATTTTGCAGTAACAAAATATGGTCTATAAAGTCGCAAAGTGCACAAGCTGAAGGCACAGAGTACAAACACATAGGAAAACAGATTTCAAAATACCAAGTAACAAAAAAAAAGAGCTAAAAGAAAAATCTGGAATTCAAAACTCCCTGACAGAAGATACATTTATATGGGACCAACTCTTAAAAGGTGACAGGTTTTAAACTAACAAACAAATACTGCAAAATAATGAAACTTTATTCTTATTATTTAAGTAGAAGCTCCAGAAAATAACTTGAAGTTTAAAATCTAATACACTGACGTGTTAACTAGTTTTAAGAATGTCCTTAACATTAAGAAAAGAGTGCAAAAAGGATTCTTCCATTCTAATGCTTCTGGAAGCTGCTGATTTTGGCTGCCCATTTCCACTTTGAAAGGATTGTTTTTCAAGGTGCATTCCTCACAAAGGCTGCAGAACAAAAGCTTGTTGATAGGCCAGACCAAGGAATTGTGTCTTTCAAAGTCATCCCAACTGTAGCAGCAACTGACATTTTAATATATAAAGAAGAAAGTCCAAAACTCTTCTTTGAGGCATAGTTCGTGTCAGAGCTTGAGTATCAGCAGTTGCCAAAGGAGGCTCCAGATACCACCTGTGCTCCTCCAGTGTCTGTTCTGGCTAGGAATAGAAGCTGATCGAGTATATTCACTATCTGTATCCCCTGGAGCTTGCACAAGCTGATGAGCCATCTGAAATGATATAAAAAGTAAAGAAATTCTCTCATATTAAAATTCCACATTATGTCCCTCGCCACCCTTCCCCCAAAACACAGCAGTGTCTGTGAAACATTAACAGTGTAAACAGAAGCTGATACACCACATAAATGCCCATTCACTCATTTCAGCCTATAGTAAGAGTTCATCTTACAACTGTATGACATTTTGTGGTAGGGAATAAATGAACATACTCAGCTGAAAGCACAAGAGGAAACTTGGTGGAAAGGGCCATAAAACGAGCAGAAGTTAACAGCAGTACCAGAACAGATACCATTCCCCAATGGCTCTACATCCAAGCAGTTCGTATCATTTCTTGGCATGGTAAAGGTTACATTGCAGACAGCTGTTACATGCAGAGATGCAGCCTCTGACACCCCATGACCCTGAGGACTCAGAAGTCCACCACAACCTGTATGCCCAAGCTGTGAGGGGCTGGAGCACACTGGAGGGCAGGGGTGGATCCATACTTACTGTAAGTTAACTCTTCTCCAGCTCTCTTGCGTGACTGGTCACCTCTGGGGGAGAAGGCAAAGAAAGGTATTTCCATGAAAACCTCTGTTAAAGATGTCCCTGCTCCTCACACAGAGGCTGGACCTTTAAAGGTCCCTATCAACCCCAACCAAAAGAACTTCACAACCAAGTCTCTCTCACTTTCACTAAAGAAAAACATTTTTCAAACCAGTTTGGTTTTGTGGATATAGACTGTTACTATTTGAAATGTCACGTTTAGTTCTCTAAGGAGTGTACAACTGGTGAAATGCACTTGTAAGCAGAGCTATTATCAGCCACCTACAGAATTAGTAAGATTGAGAGCAATAACCATGAGAAACACAGCACAGTGAGGTGTATTCAGCAGCAGTAACGGCACATCAGCTTCTAGCTGAACAACAGCAGCTTATCAACACCATTAAGTGCTAAAATCTTCTGCTTAAAGAGCAAGTGTTATCATCTCAGACTTGCTGAGAGTCTGTAAGATTCAGGAGCATCTTTTCAGACTGACAGATTAAGAGTTTTTTCACATAGCTCTATAAACCACCCAAAGAACTTCAAGAGCCGAGTCTCTCATTTTCAGGTAACTAAAGAAAAACATTTTTCAAACCAGTTTGGTTTGAAAAACCGGTTTGGTTTTGTGGATATAGACTTACTACTTGAAATGTCACGTTTAGTTCTCTAAGCAGTGTGAAACTGATGGAATGCACTTGTAAGCAGAACTATTATCAGCCACCTACAGAATTACTAAGACTGAAAGTTTGACAACACCAAATTGTTCCCTTTTTTGTTTTGTTCTGTACATTGCAGTCTTTTGTCAGCATTAAATGCCTACTCGGTTACAAAGTCTCACACTCCTATTTCTTGGGCCAAATGCACTGCTTTTCTCAGCCCAGGGTATTATGGTTTTATTTTTATGCTTATCTCTCAAAAAATTATTTTTCTCAACAGACAACCTTACAAGGAAAGAGTCTGCACCACATCATTTGCATTTGGGTCAATAGTAGAGCTCTGAAGCTCCATAATTTAACAAGCTTTGAAGAGAGACATGACCTTTGAGGAAAAGCATGGGGTATGAAATGCAGGCATATACCCACCACTAAACATATCCACATCTACTGGGTGTTCAAACTACAGGGCCAGACTCTCAGCATTGCACAGGTAACAGGAAAGATGAATATGTTTTCTCTTTAGGAAGAAATGAACCTCCTGGGAGTAGAGCACGAGGCTTCCCAGCCTGATCTTAGATTGTCAAACTACTGCAGAAATGGTGGAAAGTGCTGTGCCTTTGTCTGGGCAGAAAAATAGAACAGCACAGAGCAACGGGCACTTCCCAAAGGGAACAATTTACAGAATGAACATTTTCTGCTGTGTCTTTTACTGTTTGTTCTTCTCCCTTTTCCGCCTCCCCAATTCAATACTCAGATGGGAAATGCCTGTTTAAAATAAACACCTTGACTGTATAAATAACTCTGAAAGTGAAGTAAGGAGAAAACCGACATTTTCAGAAGCACTACGAATAAAAGAGAGCTTATAGAAACTAAGCAGCCAAAGTAAAGGTTGAAGTTGAACAGGAGCATGATCATGCAGTAGAAACACAACCAAAACACAGGAATGCATGAATGGCAAGCAATCTGATAAAAAAATTTCAAGCTTCCCAATCATCTACTTTTTTGGTACCATCTGCAGGGTTGTTAGTGCTCAAAAGACATTGAAAATAAGGCCATATTTCAGATACTGAATTGTGAAGGTTTTCTTTATTAACTCTTAAATTATTACTTCAATATTTTTAGGTGAATCCATTTTTACCATTTCAGCACGGTCCTGCACAATCACTCCTGAAAATTAATAATTATTACCTAGTAAATCCATTCTGAATAAGCTCTCTTTGAAGTTTCTGGTCTTGAGCAGCATATTCCTGAAGCTCAGATTCCACAGCAGGGGGTAGAATATTTGGGATGAATTTAGAAAATAAAGCTGGTGCCATCTGTACCCATTCTGTAAGAAGAGAGAAAGCAATAACAAAACACATGAAAGAGATATTTTGTGAAAATTTTACTGTTTGACAAACATAACTTTATGTTGAATACATATTAGGATCTTGAATTTAAAAAAAAAGAAAAAAGAAAAACTCCAAAATCCACAGAAACCACGCCTTAAAGTTGAACAAATAATGAGACTGTTGAAATCAAATGTTTACATGTAGATAAAAGAACTACTGTTTTTCTAAACCTCATCATCAAACTGAAATTCAGTTCCTGCTGCATCTCACAGGACCTTTGGACACTCTAAAGGACAGGCAACTGATGATCAGCAAACCCACTTGGATAATTAGATAATGATTGTAAGACCTTACTCTAAGAAATTTATCCCCAAAATGTACCTTTCTCTTCCCTCAGCCTTTCTTCTAAAAAAGCACAGTAGTATCACTATACAACCCTACTGCTCCATCCCCACTTCAAAGGAATTCATGCATTTCTCTCACTGATCTTCCAAAGCTCAGACAAACACTTTTTTAATGTTCATAATATAATTCTAACCTGTACTAGTTCAGCTTCAGGACAGAAATGTGATTTCATTTCTCTACACTGATTTCATTCTCTACATTGTTTTACAGGAGCAAGACGATTCAAGGCTTCAAGGCTTTAAGCACACGAGGAAAACTGGGTTTATAGCAACTGTATAGCAAGTTCTGAGAAAAATAAATAGCCCTCAACTATTTCTGCAGCCAGACCTTCCACAGGCTGTAGGAGTTACCTTAAATTTGATCTTTGCTTAGAAAAAAGGGATTCTTTAAAATTCATTGAGGAATATCACAAATTTTTATACAATTCCCACTGTCCTGTAAACCGACTGAGGGAACACTCAAACCCCTCATCCAGATCACTGATAGAGGTTTTAAAAAGGACTGGCCCCAGTACCGAGCTAGAACTAAAAGAGATTCTTCTCTGGCAACATTTGAAATCTGACAGCTGTTGGATACTTTCAACCTGAAGAGAAGACAAAGGAACAGAAAGAGAAGGGGAAGCCCCTGGCTGCCAGCCACGTCTGCTTCGCTTCTCCTTTTGCTCTCTGCACTGCAAACGCTTCACAGGCTGCTCTAAACCTTCCACTGGCCCCACTTTCTGCTTTACCTCCCACTTATCAGCTCACCAGTCCCATGATACATCCAATGGAGCAATCCCACAGAGAAAGAGAGCAGCACTGCCTCAGAGGAACCCTTGCTCTGACTGTTTCAGAATTCATCCTCAAGAACTAGGATCACCAAAGAACAGCCTTTTACACCAAGAAGTCTATCCTGGGCTCTTCGACTACTCAGAATCTGGTTAGGCCCATGATACCAACCCATACCAGTGTCTGCTGTGCTGTGAACAGCAGGACAGGGATCATCTGAAATGGAAAACTGCGAAATCACAAGTCCATCACCTACAATATGAAGTGTGGTCAAAGAACAACCACCCTGAACTGCTTTCAAAAGAGTTAACACTTTTATACTTATGTATACAGCCTTCTATCTTTGGTCCTGAACACTTTCTAAAACTGAAATTAGCATTGTCTTAAAATTGATGGAAGTATGTTAATTTTGCTGATGTAAAAATAATCTTTGCTTACAGAAAGTGTATTTTGTAAATAGAGAGTCCTGGTTTGTACACATGCTAAATATTGCACCAAAGCTTTTTGTAAAGGATTCCCATCCTCATTTCTATTTCCATAAATGGGGACTGCAAAGCAAAAATAGACTGAAGCTCAGGCACAATCCTTCTCTCAGTCATGCTGAAGTAAGAAACTGTCAGTACTGTAGAAGGAAGGGAAACAGGGACCACTTATTTATGGATATTTTGAACACTTCCTGTTTCTAAAAACTTCTCAAACACAGGGTAAAGCTCTCCTCAGTTCTCCAAAACTTAGGGAATCTCCAAAAATTCTTGTCCAAAATTGATTAAAATCTGCAATATCATTTTCCTTTCAATATAACTGTTGTTTGCATAAGATGTCACGATGTGTTCATGAGTTAAATTAGAAATAACACCAAAAAAAAAGGCTTCATAGGAGAAACCTCGGCATTCAACTCATGCTGAAGACCTGGCTGTTTGAAGAGTGACTCTCAACACAACTTTCACCATTTCAATACTTCTAAATTTCTGCCCTGACTGACCCATTAATATCCTTCTTTCTTTATTTCTATAGAGAAGGAATGGATCTTCCCTTTGTCTCCAGAACAGAGGGCTGGCTTGCTTTTTTTAAATGTATTTGGTATTTACATGGTACCTTGCCCAGGTCACCAACAAGATGGGCAACAAGAACCAGGGTAGAACTGAGCATTAGGATGCACAAAACACAACACACTTTGACTATTAACAGTGCATCCATTAGAGAGTAGACACATTTTGGCAAACAAATGACAATCACAAGATGAGATCAATACAAACATTTTTCCTTTTTACCTGGTCGTAGTGTATACAGGCCTTTCACAATATTTGCCATGGTTGAAGGAGTTATTTGAAACGGTGTTGACTGAGCTTCCAAAAGTAAAGCTGCAACAAAATTAACACAATCAGCAACTTTTCCAACCAAGAAATACAGGCTCTTACACATAGATTTTTTTAAATCAAAATAATACAGTAATTGTGCTTTTTTTGGTACCTGATGTCCTCACAAAGAAAACAGCCATGTGTACGATTTCAACTTCTTCTCAAGAGTAATAAAACACCACCTTTAGATAAAACTATCCTGCTCAAATTACATATAGTGAAAATGTGGAAAATGTGAGAAAACTTATTTCTCATTTATTGGAGGTAGCAGGGGTTGGGCAAAACCAAGCATTAGTTTTAGCTTTAAGTATGCAGACACAGAACTGAAGCAAACTATTTTTGAAAGCACTCTCATACCAAGTGTGTTAAACACCTGAAGACCCACAAATCTGTACTTTACAGCATTTAGAATTTTGCACATAAAACTAAGGATGGATTCAAAGTCTATGCACATGTAGTGCAAAAACTGTAAATGTCGAAGAAGAAAAGTTGTTCTTTTAAACACAAGTTAATAACTGCACCTTCCTCTTGAGGAAAAACCTGACAATAGCACATTTACTGTTTATGTTATGATATACAAGTTTTTATCCTTATTTGTATTTATATGAGCTTTGTACATACATCTGAATTACAGAAACACACACACACAAAGAAATTAAGAAGGTGTAAACAAACTGCTACCTCTTGATTTTCATTTCTCTAACAAGCAGTTGAGCACCTTTCTGGGCCCACCACATGGAGGAGAACTGACTCTTACAGTTCTACCTAAGGGACATATCTCTTGGCCTTACACTGGAGAAGCTCTGCTTTTTAACCTTCAGAGCATCTCCAATTCTGGCTTCAGCATCTGCCACTAGAATACTTAAATAGAAAGAAAAATCTTCAGCAGCATGTTTTTTCTTATCTTTCTGAAACTGTTTAAGTGCTCATGTCATAGGGAAATTAAAACAAAGTACTTTTTTGTAACCTTCAAGTAATCACAGCTGTTATATTTAACTGTTATAGATGCATTTATTTTACAAAGAGCCCTCTTAAAAGTGCTTGCTCATTTCAGCTGAAGCCTTGAGGGTGTGAGAGCCTGTGATTTGTTCTGCAATGACATATTTACAGCCCTTTTCCTAAAGATTTGTCAAACAGCCTCTTGGCAGCCAAGAAAGTTGGAAATCATAGAATTAAAATGGGCATAGTGCTTTATAATGTGACAGTAATGCACAATCCAAACAATGTGTGTGCATATACAAATATTTATATATTTAATTAGACTGTGGCCACTTCAGCCTAAGCATCACCAACAGAACTGCCAAGTACCCAAAGAACAGTGAATTTGTTCTTAATATGTACACATTAAATTACGTTCCTAAAATATGCAAAACAAATTATTTAAAACAAAAAAATCTTCATCACTTCATTGCAGCTTCAGAAATCATTATTTCCTATCTTGCTTTCTGCAAATGCACACATCACCTACTACACTGCAGATTTAAATTACTCACACCTGATTTACAGTCAATAAATAAAAGCATGACAGTATCATATTCAACAATATAACAATGCAATGGCATGTATTACCTGATTCTCAATAAAGAAAATTAAGGAATATCCTGTTCAATAAGCCATACAGTATAAACTAACCCAGCTTGGCCAAAAGCTGGACATCAAGCCTGGAAAAATGAATAACACTGCTGTAGGATTTGTGTTTTCAGAACAATTTCCATAAGAACAAGCAAGACTCCCCTCTGGATAGAACCAAAAGATCTCAATGTAAATTTAAAGACAAAGCTGTAAATTAAGATGCAAAGATGTAAAACTTCTTTGCACACAAATTCATCTTCAGTTTTGCAATGGACTTAGACATTCACTCAATCCTGTATGACTTCTTGAGAGGCTCACTCAAGGAATAGAAACAGCTCTGCCAGACATGCTGAAATTATCTCTGTTGTTATTTTACCATCTTACAAAAGACTAACAAATACTAAGGCTTTGACTCTTGCTTTACTAGAATCATTAGTGAGAGTCTGCAACACAGAAGTTGCACAGACTCCTTCTACCTACTCCCAGAACTGCACCTGCAGCATTTACAAAGATAGAGGAGGGAGAGGCAGAATAAAACTGAACCTCAGCTGAGAGTGGTAACGACACCATGATACCATCTGACCACCTCCAGAGTGCTCATGAATTAATAACACATTCTACAGACTAACTAACATGCAAACAGGTTAATTAACCTGTAAATAGTCTTGAAAATGACTCCTGGCAGAATCAGAGAAGTGTGGGTTCCCATGATGAAATGCATTAATTGCAGAAAGGTACAAGATGATTTGAAATATTCTTGAACTGAGGTAAGACAGAATACCCAAAATGGCCTCAAGGATTTTTGAGGAACAGTGAATGAACAATATTGGAGTAAGTCAGGTATGAACCTGCAACACTTCAGATACTCTGCAGTAATCAAGGTACCTTGTTACTGCACAGCAGCATTGGAGAACCCTTGATGAACACTAAGCCACTTCCTAATTACAGTGGGGCACTTGGGGCAAGATCCAGGAGCCCAGTAATTCCAGGAGTAGCAGATGATATCTTAACAAGCACAAATTCACTTGTTCATAACTCAAGATTGACTTACAAAAACTAGGATTTAGCTGTTCTAAAAAGCTTTTTCTATTGTTCAACATTCCTTTGAAAACAGATTTCTTTACTTAGAAAAGATGTAACTTTTTTTGGCAGAAAAGTGAAACTTTTGCATGTTAGTACAAGGGGTTTTTTCCTCCCTTTGTAGTAATTTAACAGAACTACAAACTAGGCTATTTTAACAAATCATACCTAAGTATGACTTAGGCAGATGCGTTCAAAGTCGTAACAATGCACCTTAAAAAAATTAGAAACCATATTCCCACTAAAAGCAACCCCAACAGCTTCTACACCAAGGCATTAGTCAGCTGTTGCTCTCCAATCTTCAAGAGAAGCAGAACCCATTGCTTAATGTAAACAAAGAGATGCTGGAGATCTTTGTCCCGCTGTACAAATGGTGCTTTTTTGGAGTTAATTTCCCTATGTATGTAATGTTTACATTATCATGCAGAATAACAACTTCAATACTTCAGGGAATTGAGCCCTTACATAAGTGCACAGCATTTCTGCCCCTTGGCAGGACCTGCAGATCCCACAGAGTCAAATCTGTACTAGGATAAATTACCTTTCTCTCAGCTAAATTATCCAGGGTCCATCTGACCACACAAACCTTTCCACTTCACTGTCATAAAATCCCATTCACCTGGAAGATGGTTCCTTTATCCCAGTCCATGCAAAGCACTGGATCAAACCCGGATGCCAACAGCAATTAAACAGGGAGAGAATTGCCACTGCTGGCACCCAAGATGCAGCTGAAAGTTTTTGTTGTTGCCATTTTAGGTTGTGGGTTTTTTCTGTGAGGTTGGTCAGGTTTTTGTGCTTGTTTGTTATTGCTGTTATTTGGCATTTTGGGTTTGTTGGGGTGTTTCTACCTGCTGCCTATTTTATTATTAAATTGTCTGATGAAGCTTGATCATTTATTACCTTTTCACTCCTTTAATCTAGGTACAGTTCCTCCATGTTAATTACTGACCTAGAACTTCAAAAGCCTTTTGAATGAAAACTGACTTTCTCTTTGGCTTAACCCTCACACTTGGAGTTACATCAAACTCCTCATGATCCTGGGATTTTATCTTTCTTTAAACAGAACTAAAAATAAATTTTTACCAACTTAAATTCTTTTAAGTTTGTAATGAATTAAAATGTAGATCAGAAAAAAAAAGACATAAAAATTTGGTTCTAATACTACGCATTTGCCACTAGGCATTTAATAAAGCCACAATTTACTTTAAAAATACTCATTACATAGACCAAAAGCTTTATTAAGTACCTAATAAAAATGCTACAAAATAAAAATTCCGAGCCGTAATCACATGGAAAATATTCAGTGTTGTAAAAAGAATAAATATGAAAAACACAGCTATAAATGTAGAGATATATGCTTTTGGACTTGTATAATTGGAAAATAAGGTAGTATTTTCACATTTATATTTTTATGAGGCCTTATTGAAATTGGAATATTACTCCTATTTCTTTGTCAAGGAGCCAGATTAACCATGGTGGTCATTACTTGAGACTGTATTTTCCAACTTAATTTGAGGTGCTGCAAATTAATCAGCATGAAACAAGGAAAATAAGAAACGTAGCTGCAACTTTTAAAAATGTCTTAAATTATTTGATGAAAGGTTTAGTTCAGAGGCAAAATTTGCACGTAGATTGTTATTTAAAGAATTTGAATGTGTTCTACAGTACTTGGTAACAACCCAGACTGCTTCCAGTATTGTTACAACACAATTACTTAGTCCTTAGCTGTCAAATTACATCTGCGACTTCAGTATTAGCCATGGCACCCTTAAACTGCTGAGTGTGTAAATATTGATTATTCCATCAGATTTGCAGAGCACACAGGGTGTAAAAGATTAACAGCTACAAAAACTACTTTATTTAGCCCTGGAGAGTGCAGGGTTAACCACTGAGGTCTAAGAAAAGGGTGACATTAATGTGACAAGAGTTTTGGAGGAATGGTCAACTTTCCTGCAATAGCAGCACCCCAGTACCCTCCCCACAGGCCAGAAAAGAAGTGGAACAATACTGCAGTTGATTTCCAGATTCACAGATATCAGTTATCCGTGTCTACCAATATTTGGAAGGAAAGAAGGAAGGAGAGGAAGGAGAACATTGTTTATAAGGTTAGAATTGGAAATTTGAAGTGATTAAACTATTTGCCAAGATGAAATAAGCTAGAAATTAAATACTGAAATTTACAATCCTGTACATGCATAAAATTATTTTAAAATTATTTTTAATGAGGAACTTCAGAATAAATGCATACCTTCCCTACATCTTATTAAAAAGGACCTTTTCTGCTAGAGAACCCTCTTGCCCCCCAAATCATTTACTGTCAGAAGCTGGAACCTCAACAGCTTTATAGCTGGGGAAAAGGCTACATTAGCTTTTTGTTTCAGAGGAATTCTAACAGAAATCACCCTGTTTTAGTCTAGCACAAACACACTGGAATTAATTGTTATTTCCTCCTAGTGTTCCGCTACCTTTCTTCATTTTTAAGGCCCTGAGGAAGAAATATCATTTTATTTTACCTATCCTGACACATATGCTAATTCTAAGGACAGAGACACTCCACAGGCCAGTAATTCTGCCTTTTTTAATATTTATTTTTTAAAGATATCTCCCTTTTTTTCATCTCATTCCTAAACTTAAAAAGCAAGAGATATAGTTTATGAACGTGGCAGAGTAGAGTTGTGCAGATTTTCTTCTCATACTAACTTTTCAGAGTTTTAGGAGAAAACAAAGCAGTGTCTAGAGGCCGAATATCATCCAATGTATTACAGAAGGAACGGGCCTCAGTAATCCAAAAAGACATTTTTAAAACACATTGCTTCTGTCATCACTCTGTGTCCCAAACCAAAAAGAATAATGATTTCGAATGCCTGAGGGCAGTTTCTATATTAAAGCTTTAGTTCAGATTAGAAATGTGATTTTGAAGCAAATTCACTGATCATCCCCACTTTGCTGCTCCTTGGTTGGTATGACAGAGCTGCCTTGGAGCATATTACTTCAATTCCTTTTGGGCAAGATTAAACCAGATGTGCTCGAACTGCTGCTCCTTGGCACTCTGTCCAAAGGAGCAGACATTAGCAAGTGGGAAATAAAACTCTCCAAAAAGCAGGGAAAGGTCAGCACTGGGTCCTCAACATCAACACAGAGGTGTTTTATACTCTGCTCCCTTCATACCACCCCACTGATTAATGCAGACATAGCCTAAACCATGCAATGAAACCCCCAGCTTTGCCTACAGGGCCCAAACCTTTCAGATAAAAGCCCATGGTTCTGCTGCACCAAACCTATAATGATGCTCTAGGCATTTCTGTCAAAACCAACTCAGGACAGACACTCAAGAACAAGATCATTTTCCTTATGAAACACAGTCATTAGATGTGACACGGAAATGAGAAGCACAATGAACAACTCCTTCACTGTCAGCAGCACACAGAAAGGCTGGGGGCAATGCTCTCTGCAAGAAGCTGAAACACCATGAGAGTGTTTTCTCCCTTTGTCAGGGCATTTTCTCCGCAGTTTGTGCATCAAGGCAGTAACAGGCTGCTTCTCATATGCAGATTGTGTGAGACAGATGTCAAAATGGAGGGAGGGGAAAGAAATGTCACCTCAAACAGGGGGAATGTCAATTCAATCCATCTTTTTATTGTGTATCTCTGCCAAAGGGTGAGGCATGGGGAGTGAATAAAAAAACCCCAGCACACTTCAAAACAAACCCTGCTGTCTCTGTTGTAGCTGTAGAGTCAGGCCATGAACTTGGCATCAATCAGTCCTTCTCTCAGCCTTTTGCACTGCTCCTCTCAAACAGAGAGCTCTGTGTTCACAAACAAAAGCTGGATATGGCATTTATTAGTGAAAGGCATTTTGTCAAAGCAGCACACAGTCAAAGAGATGAGGAGGGTCCCTTGCTTCACTGACATCAACAGGCTTTGGGAGGTCAGCACAGCAAAACACAGCTGCTAAATACGTAGGGCTGGGTGCCCACAGAGCAACAAACACTCCTACTGAGCCACTGCACAACAACAGGAGAATCCCTGCACAGGCAACATCCTGCCAGCTACATTCATCAACCTCTAACAGCTATAAATAGATTCATTCTCTGTAAATTTGCATTACATTTTTACTGCTGCATCAAAAATCTGGACAACTTCATTGTTAAAGAGCTGTTAGCAACCTTTTCCAATGTTTGAGTAACTTTTCTGATACTTTTTAGAAAACACCAATGCAGTGGAAATATCCTTCCTGTTTTTATAAAGGAAAACCTTTTCCAACATAAACCGCCCTTCTATTGAACTTTAATACACCTCCAACAAAAAAATAAAGAAAATGGAACAACAAGAGCTCTTCCCCTCATCTGAATCCAAGTGACCTAACCAGGAAGAAACAAAGCTGTCACATGTAAAAATCTTCAGAGAAAAGGCTTCCTCTGTAATTTGCTAGAAGCTGAAAACATAATGAAGTAGACTGTGAGTGGTCTCCCTCCTCCTGACTTTTTTCAAAGAAGTTTTCCTTGGAAAACCATGAGAAAAACTTTTACTTCAGCAAATTATGTGATGTATTTTTACACTGGGTTTTTTAGCTCTGAACTCACACAGGCACTGACACGGAGAACTACATTCTGCAACTGCCTACGTGCCTTTAGAATCCACACACAGTAACCACTCTGTGTGCTCAGGATTCAGTGGCTAATTCTGTAATTACCCCAGGCAACAGGAACAAAATCAGAAGTGCAGCACAAACCTATTTTCCCTCTCATAAAGTTCACCTGACTTCCCAGTTGAGTAACTACTGTACAAAAGTGCAGGCAGATGTTTTTTTGGGAAGAACCAACTTGTACTGAATGATCTGTACCAGCACATTGCTCTTTGAAGAGTAAAACACTTCTTGAATTCACAACAATAATGTGTAAGGCAAGAAACAGCCCCTACAGATACAGGGATACACAGATATAAATGGCTACACACAGATATAAATGGCTGAAGTACTACAGAGATATGATAAGGCTTATTTGGAAGTGCCATAATCAATCTGATACATCCTACTTCCCCCACAAACAGTGCTGTAAGCAAAGAATTCTATATATATTTGACTCAGACTGCCCTCTAAACCAGCTTTCACCTCTATGACCAGCTTCTGTTGCTTTTTTCTCAATATGAAGATGCTGGGAACCTCATCAACCTCCCAGAGCAGGATTCCAGCCTAGCATTCACCCTCTTTTCTTTATTTTTAAGGAAGAGAACAGGAATAATTGCAAACTCTTGTAATTTAAACCCAAGTGATCTCTCCACCAAGGAGACACAACACTATGCCCTTAATGGCTTTTATTCTTTTGTTAGATTCAAAAGTGAGCTTGGTTTGGGCACTAAGCTGCCAATGTCCAAAAGGAGAAGAGTGGCAGTTACTTGCAAATACTCTGCCATTGAATTTTAACCACTGCAAGTACTAGAAGTAGAGAGTTTCAGAAGCTGTTATGCACTTTCATGCAGTGATTGCCATTTTTCTAGATGAGAATAAACAGGCAGGATGTTTCCAGAGCACGGAAATTGCAGTGCAGGACTATCAGAAGAGACAGTGGCTGCATAAGGAGAAAATAAACCTATTTCTGAGCTTTTCTGCTTACAAGTCACCTCATGCAGGACTGTAGCAGGAACAAAGACGACATTCTCCACCACCCCTTCCCTAGTGACATGAGGATATTATCTGCATCTTCTCCCCCTCCCACCCTCATTTCTGAAGCTTCCTGTAAATAAGATGCTGTATCTTTGCTTGTTACATTCAGTTAAGCACTTCCACACACGGCAACTTCTCCTTTGCCACTGAATGCAGCAGTCTTATCAGCAAGAGCCAGCTTTGGCTTTGTAAGGAAAATAATCAGGTTATATTCACTTAGTTCAAATGTACCCACTTTAATTTGAAGAGCATTGACTTGATAAATGTGTGGGTGTAAAAGTGTTTCACAAACACAACTGTGTTCATGGATCTGTGTATTGTGGGTTTTTATTATGCATTTACTTTAACTGAAGAGAAGTGCTCCAGATAGTGAAGTGCTTTTTTTTAAAAAAAAAAATTCATCTATCAAACCCCAAATGAAACCAAATTGGCATTGGTACAGGAAAAATTTGTCAAAGTAATGTTCACTTAGGCAATATTTCCTCTGTAAATAATGAATTGACACCTTGATCGCTCTAATTTTTGCAACCAAGTGCTCAGAGAAGTGCTCCCATCACAGAGACCATTGTAGCAGGTGTTGATCTTGCACCTTCCAGCCTCCCACCAGCCAGCACAGGGACAAGGGGACTCAGCCTGGGGAAGCCTGAGCTGATCAGGGCTGCACTGCTCTTCTGGCTTCTTCCCCCCGCCCCCATCTTTTTGGAATGGAGCAGGAACTTTTTCAAAAATCAAATGAACCTGAAATGTACTTACAGTCCTTCCTGAACACAGCTTCAAATAGAAATGCCAGCTTCCAGGCTCTGAGAGAATGACAAGGTACTATAAACAAAACCCACTTCGTACAAAAAACAGAGCAACAAATTTCAGGAGTGAGAGCAGATGTTACTCTGACCCTCCAGGTCTAGATCACAAATGGATTAAACCAATTTTGTAATTTGGTTTTTTTTCAAACAGAAGGAAAGTATGCTTCTTCTCACTGAAGTGGCAGTTGCAACATCTCTTAAAAAAACAGCCCCAGGATTTCATTTCTCCATGCAGATCACAACTTCCTTGACTTTCATTTCCCAAGTATCCCCATTCATATCTGTACTTTTTTCCCCTCACAATACAGAAAAACATCTTTTTGCTGAACCAAATCTGTATCAAATATCAGCAAAGAGCACCAAACGCTGACATTGGGAAGCAAAGCAAATAGCAAACACCAACTTGCATTCTATTTTCATAGAGCCCTGACATTTCCAAAAAGGAAAGTTTGAATTTCAGGAAGCTAGAAAAAAAGAGCTGAGAAAGGCAGAAAAAAATACAATACTAGAAGTTTTTCAGCACATTTGCAGTACTACATCATGTGCTGTGTATCTTCAATTATTTCCCAAGAACCTGTTAGCAAGTCTAAAATTTTATTTAGGCATACTTTAACTCAATTTATAGATCCTCTTATCCAAGACTTAATTAAATCAGATCACAGTTAGGAGTTCATGCCTGTCAGTATTTATCATCTTACTTAGAAGGGAGATAAAATCCAAATAACGTAGCTTTAACAAACTGATGGTCAGACTGAAATGAACCCAAGGAAGCTGCTCATTAAACAAGACTTCATATACAGCAACACAGACAGCTGACTTTTTTTTTTTTTTTCATTTTTTTCTTTTCATTTTACTCCTGCAATTAACAGAGCAGGGAAAAAGTATTTCTGATTACACACACAACACCACAGGTCTTTTCCTTTCAACAATTCATCTGCAATTTCTATTTGATTCTGCTAGTATCACTGCAGAAAGTTAATTACTTAGCAACACACATCTGACATCACTTATGTCAGAGGTTTATTCAGTGTTACACCTTTGTTTTGCCACTGGAAAAAAAAAAATTGCCTGAAAAATGCGAACATTTTAAGGCAACATCAGCCAAATTTTCCATGATCTTGTTGCAGCAATCATCTTACCAGGTTTCATGATACCAGTAGCTTTCTTTGGCACAAAAGAAATCATCAGGCCCTGCCCTGGGTTGAGGTGTATTCTATTACCATCCTCATGAGCTGTGGAAATCAGGTGGGGCAGTGTTTCCTTGCCTCCTCCCCCCAGACTATCTTGCTGTTCATGGCCCATCATTGTCCTGCCCATGACTCAGAGATAACTCCCTCCAGACTATCTTCTGTTAACGAGCCTAATCAACACCTGGCCTCATGACTCATTACCCCATTGTGAGATGCTCCACCCAGAGGGAGGAACCAAGCATCCCATCGTGGATATAATCTGGGACTCTGAGCACCAGAGACACTGGCTCCACTGGATTTCCAGAGGACAGGAGCTACACAGCCACCACTGGACTTTCTGAGGAAGAGCAGACCCCTTCTACTACAGGATCACCACTTCAGAGGACTGCAGCCACCATTCCACCAGACTGCTACCACTACCCTGCCTAATAGGGACTCAGGTTGTATCTTGGCTGTCAGTGTTTTCTTTTACTTTTTTTTCCTTTTCTTTAATTTCCATTAAATTGTTATTCTGACTTGGTGCCTCTCACTGGTTTGTTTTCAAACTAGTACAGGCCCATGGCTGGGCACTCCTCATTGTTCTGCTATTTCCAAGGTGATGGGATCTGCTCTTAGTGGCTTTTCCAGATGGCAAGAATAAGACCTCATCAGAGCTGATGATCTCCCATCACTGTAGAGTGCCAGGCTCCCTGACCTTGTAGACACCCTGTTCACCCACTCCTTGCCCAGGATGTCACCTCTCAGTGAGCCTGAAGCAACAGCAAAGCTCCTTTCCCTCAGCTGAAGGCAGCAGGGCATTGCTACCCGAGCAAAGAAAAAAAGAGCAATAAACTCCACTCCAATTGCTCTAATGCTTTGCTAGCTGCCCTTCTGAGGGGCAAAGCAGGCCAGCAGCAAGGTCCCTGTGCTCACACAGACACTCTCAGAGGTGGCAGGTTTCAGACAAACATTGTGGTTCACCACAGGAGTCACACTTCCCGTTAAGTGCTCCTGTGGGTATCACTTGAAGCACATTATATTTGCATTAACCCATTAACCTTAGAGAGAAACTGCTGTCATCATTCTGCAGTTCACCAACTACAGCAGTACTTGAGTACATCGTGGCAATAACCCCAGAGGTATCACAGTTTTTTGACCACACCACGTTCTTAATGACACCTGTCAATATTTTGGTAAGGAAGTTAAAAAGCAACAGCATAAACAACAGAACAATAAAACATTCATTATGCCATAATTACAAGTCATAAGGGAAAACAAATATTGGTTCCCCCAGATCTCAAGCAAACCACTACTTCATACAAAGTCAGATTTCTGAAAAAAAAAAAAAGTTGAACTGTGCCACATTTTCTCATGCCTCAGAGGAATTTGTATTGAAGTTCACTAATATTTGGCATTTTATCCCTATTTGCTGTGGATTTTCATAGTATCTGAAAGCACTGTGGCTCTCCAGGCTTCCATTATAAGAAAAGACAACAGCTTTACTTACGCATTAGGTTGTAAATGTGCTTTTCTGCAACATGTTCCGTAAACAGCTTTATAAGGTCATCTTTTAAGTCTCTGTTAAGCTTGGTTTCTATGTAAAATTTATTCTGGAAAATAAGACAGAAGTTTTCAAGTTTGTTTCTCATAATAGCAAATAAAGTAAACTCTTTTTTCTTCCTGAATAAAAACAGTTCAGAATATTAAAGCTGTAGAATATTCCACCTGTAAAGTGTTTCCTTGGTGACTGCATTTAAACTAAACAGAACATTCCTGTACAACAAAAAACATTGGTGAGAAACCTACTTAGATACAGCCATACCTATTTATTTTGTTTTCTGTATCTACAGCTAAATCTCCATATTGATCCAGACTGGAGAGCTTGTACACAAAACACTTCATTTTAGAACTTCCAGAAATTTTATAAATTCTCTTAATGCCAAAATACAGCTGGACATTATGTTTGTAATGAAAGAAAGTATTTTTTCCAATGACTAAAAGCAATTAAACCATTAAAATAGATAGGTTACAATAATAAATCCTCAGCACAACTATCCACTTCTGTGGTTCACTGAATCCCAGAGGACAGCTACTCAGAATGAATCAGCTGTGGAAATAAGTGATATATACAAATCTATACAAAAGTGAACTACATTGAAATTTTTAGGATTCCATTACTTTGATCCATTCAGCATTAACAATGAATTCATCTCTTTGAGGGAAATTCAAAGATAATTCTATTCAGGAGTTCCTTGAGGGCTCCAATACCTAATTTGGTATCAATGCTCCATTTCCAGCCTGCAATTAATAGAAAGATTTCTTGTCTGTGTTTTATTCATAGATGTGTTTTAAATGCTGAGGGAAAAAAATTGCTTCAAGATAAATCTCCTATCATTAAAAAGTTAGTTTGGAAGTGGAATAGCTGAATTAAGTCATTTGGACAAATGGTGTAAAAGAGTTAAACAGATAACCTACCAGAAAACCAACTCAAAAATAACCCACTTATCTGAGACATTTACTAGAAGAGGGATATCTTAAGGGAGAAAGGTTTTTCCACACTAAGTTTTTCTCCTGTTCTCTAAAGCATTTAACACAACTGGAGCAAACTCTCAGAACAGAGAGCAATCTTCATGTTTTTGTGTGAAACCCGTTCTCTTGGCCATTACCAAAACTACAAACACACCGTAACAACCTGTCCAGGCAGAAACCCCTTAAACTTTTGAGGCAAACATTCACCAGCAGTTAGTCACCTTTAATAAAGATTGAACCTGGTAGAACAAAGGCAGTCTGAGGGATGAATACATGCCCCTATTGTAGTTTAAGTTTGTTGCAGTGATAGACAACAGCCTTAAAAAGGTGGTTTTTTAAAATTTAGTAAACTTGCTGCTGGTGGGTCCCTCCCTGAAGGTATCCTGCCTGTAGAGGTTTTATCAAGGACTCAATTGTTTCCCCTCACCTGGGCCTGTGAACAGAGATTGAGGGAAAGGCTCTGCAGACAGAATAACCTAATTAGAAACAGACTAACTTATTTGTAATGGTTTTGATCAATGGTGAATTGCCATTGCAACAGAAACCCACAGCAACTAAAGATACACTTTGACAAAGTGTTAAACTACACACCACACTACAGCCTTTCACCAGACCATTTTCCTAAACCATTTTGCACAAGATGGCCAAATTATGGTGCCTCATTTTGCTCAGGGGATGGAAAGCTTAAACTTCTAATTCTAGTAATTTCACTAGAAAAGCAACCAAAAAAAACCCCACAACCCAGCAGTTGTACAAGACAGTACAAACACAGAACAAATGTAAAATACTCTGCACATTTGCTCACTTGGAAACACCTTTCCAAAAATACGTTCCACTTGTGTGAGCTTAAATAGACAAAGAAAAAGCATCTAACTTAAATGCTTCATTTCCAATCCACAGTGCTGAAAGGAGAGAGCAGAAGAGCTGTCATCCTCCCATCCTTGTTAGGGGTAAATCAGGAAGATTTTCTGTGTAACACGTCACTACCTAGGCTGTGCCAGTATTTCTAGAAAAATGTCTCAAGTCACATAAAGGTCTAACTGACAGCTAAAAGGTAAGCAGATGTGAGTAACTGAGAAAGTCAGGTATGATACAAACATTAATTCTACTAAACACCTTACAATAAAGCAATCTGGCAAATCTTAAAAGATAAAACTCAGTTAATACTAAGAGGAGATCAGTAAGTACTTGAAAGAAGAAAAAACAGTATATAGGAGTGCTTATCACCTCATACTTGCATATACCTGTGTATACAGACACACACAAAATGCCCTCTGGCTGATAAGCAACAAAGTGCAATACCAGTAGGGATAACAATATGTTGCAGGCAATGAAATAAATTTTAACTATCCCAAAACCACAGTGCTCACAAATGTTAGGCTCATATAATGTGATAAAATAACAGATTTTCAGCTATATCTCAAAGTAAAATGAAAAACTGAAATTCTGTAAGAAAAACATACCATCTAAATTCTATTTTTTTATTCAAGTGGAAATATTTTTTCATTCATGTGTGTAGCATACTGTGATATGTACAACCTGTAAGCACCCAGAATAATCTCACTTAAGTTTATAAACCAGTTTTCTGCTAGGAATAAAGCACTGTGTATTACCCTAACTTCCAGTTTAATTTTACCTTCAGCTACATCCCTGAACTTCTGAAGGAGCGTAAAGCCACAGAATCTCAGAGGGTCTTTTGGCCTCCATGCTTTTCTGACAAACCTGCTGCAGCACTCTAAGACTGAAAAAATCCATCACCACATGAAAAGACAAAGTGCTCCCAGCAAAAGAAGGAAAAAGAAAAACTCCATCAGTTGCAAGGTCATCCCTCTCAACCATCCCTCCTGATAAGCTTGGAAACACCCCTTGGTCACCATACACACACAGGGTAAGAAATCACCTTTCCTGCTTTGGTACATCAGGAAAGAAAAGTGCTGCTGCTGCTATTAAGACACACAGGACTAAGCCTAAGACAAAATACTACGCCATATTCCAGTTCTACATAAAAGCTTTAGTTTTTCCTCAGCTTCATAGATTTTAAAAATATTTAAATGCACATTAAAAGTTCTCCTAAGCAGCAATATAATTATCCTTTCAGAACTAAGTCTTCAAGCAACTCAACAGCCTTGGAAACTCCTGATTGAAGCAATCACAGAGAAGGAAAGCCTCGTCACCTCTGACATAAAGGCAGAGTTTAACAACTTAGTCCACTTCAAAAATTTTTGAAAAGCATCTATTAAAGTAACTGCAAAGCTGTAATTTAGACTGTAATTAGGCTTTCACCTCTTGCAGTTGTTTTTCAATTGTATCTTGGACCAAACAGAGGAAACTGTTGTTGCTATATGAGAAAACTTGATTGGACACTACAATGTAAGATTGCAAGAGTACCTGCACATAAAAGTACTTCCAAATACATACAGAAAAAACTAAGAAACACAAACATTTTTCATCCTGACTTCTCTACAGATATTTCCCACATCATGCACAACACTGATTAATAAATTATTTCAGTGAAAAAGTTTGACAGCTGATTTGCCATTAGCCTTATAAACCAGCTATACAGCTGAGCCAAGCCAGCATTGCTTTTGGCAGCAAGAAGAACCAACAGGTAACAGAACCAAATAAAAGGGCAGATTAGAAAACACCAAGTTCCAGAAAGGCAAATTCCTCTTTTAATGCAACAAATCTGTATGGTAACACTATGCCAAAATACTGTAGCAAGTTACCAAAGTTCACTGAAACACAGGAGATCCTTCTAAAGGATACTGCTTCCCAAACTCTGTGAAACTACCAATCAGAAAAACTTTGAAGAGTTTGAGGCTTATTTAATCCCTTTTTTTTTTGTCACTTCTAAGTGATGCCAACACAAGGAAAGTTTCTGGGAGAAGGACAAATTTCAAGCTTAAGTTATTCATTACCACCAAAAAAAAGGCAACAAAAGTTTTGGTACTTTGACAAAATGGATGTAAATTATTGGTTTCTGAACCACTCCAAGTATGCCTGACAGTGCTATAAACATTATTTTTTCTTCATCTATCCAACACTCTAAATTGCTTTATCAAGTATCAAAAGACATTTCCAAGACACATTTCTTCCCATCTTTTCTGAATCTGTTCTATCTGAAAGTAAAAAACAATCATCTCCACAACCTGCCCAAACTAAGAAGCCAAAACTTAACAAGTCAATAAATTATCTCTGTTCAAAAAGATATAGGTAATGAACTATTTGAGATGGCTTTTTTCCCATCAAAATCAGAACCATTCTCCCCACTCCCAGGAAAGAAGTATTAGGGCAGAAACCAACTGCAAAACTCTGCATTTAAAAAGCACAGCTTCCCCTTCCTCTCCCCATACAACTTGATCAGCACTGTTAGGCAGGCACCAAAACTAGGTATGAAGCGTAAGTTTTACATGTCAAAAATCATTATTAGCTGCATTTTATTCTTTTCACTTTCAGTCAGCATCTTGTGTATGGACATAGTCATTTGAAAAGAATTTTCTAAAACTTACCATATATATGAAAAGAGGCACAATGCTCTGCAATGCTCCCATATACTGTCCAAGAGCTACGTTAAATCTTTCAATATAGAGATCTGGAGGGCTGGCCTGCAAGAAACCGTAAAAGTCAGGTTGTAATTTGAACAAGAGAAAGATCTGGAACAGCATGGGCTATGCTTTCACAGCAAACTCAAACAGCTACAAAGGATTTGATACAGTAGGTCCACACAAAGCAAGCCACACATCATTCCAGAGTTTCTGCTCTAACTCCCTCCAGCAAAACCAATCTCCCTTCAGTAACTAGGTTTTGCCTAGGACTATACACCAGTGCCCAGCACAAGGTCCATTCAGTAAGAAATACAGTGAGCCTGTAACAAACTGACATTTAGCATATGCAAATAAAAACACTTATTAAAGACCAGGGCTTTGTTTTGAAAGCACCAGCTGTCATGCCTAGAATCCATACCCAAATCTGCACAAGTGCTGCAGTGTGTGTTCCCACCCCCCTGAGCTTTTCCCACCCACAAGAGCAGGGTGGCATTAAGCTGCTGCTTTGCAGCTGAGCTGGCGAGTGGCACATCTTCCAGCTCCAGGGAACACTGTCCTCCACAGAAAACCCTTCTAAGCTACTGCTGGGTCACCTAAGGCAAGGCAAGTGTTCAGGGGGTTCAGCTGGAAGGACCACAAAGAAGCAACATTTTCAGAGAGAGTTCTGCATGCGGGTCCTGTGCTCCAGGTCAGGCCTGGGGAAATCCCCTGACCTGCTCCAGCACACGGCTTCCTCCTGGACCCCCAGCCTAAACTTGGCTACACAAAATCTGAATGTGCTATTTTCTGGGTACAGTACCCTATTTCTCAAAGAAGGGAATAAGGAAGCTTAAAAGATCTGTTCAGCAGCAAGTGAAGTTAAACTGAGAAGAGAACCAGAAAAATGGGAAGCACTAACCACTGTTTCTGTTACAATACCCATTTGGAGGTGTGCAGGGGAGCTGCACTGGAGCATTCAGAAGTGCACTTAGATGCCCACAGATGGAAGTGGAGCTACAGTAACATGTTCCTCCACTATCCACTTCTCCACCCCAATCCTTCCCCATACACTGCTCTGCCTCTGGCTCAAACCCTGCTTTTGTTTTTCCAGAGGGGCTGGGTGGCTGCCTGAGTTCCTACTGTTCACATAGAGATACACCTATACAAATGCAAGGGCAAGGTGTTGCTTGTCAATGAGAAGCAAAACTTCTCTTCCCCTGCACTGTTTTCCCCTCTGACAGCACCAAGCCAAAAGAAGATGGAGAATACAGCAGTAACTGGGACCCTGCAAGAAAACAAAGATTTTCCTAAAAGCCAAAGCATCTGTGGCATGAGAAAGACTCAGGGCTTAGCTGCACCTTGACCACCTTATCAGAATTTAAAGCTATCTCCACAAACATTTTCAGCCTTTGTACGGACACTCACCAGGGGCCCTAAGAGAACAGTTAAAATTTATGTTGATATTTTGCTCTATTAAGTGTTCTAAATTTATGAAAGGGGTTTTTTCCTTTAAAATAGCTTTTTTTGCCTCCCTTCTTAATATGCTTAATGAACATGTGGGTAATTTTCACAGCAAACACCAATACAGAGCAGACAGTTCAGAAAGGAAAGCAGAACTGGCAAAGGAAGAAAGACTGTTATTCCATATGCAGTTGCCAAAGGCTATACATGGTTATTCCTCATTTTGATCATAAGGTTTTAATCTTATTGCAAATGCAGTTTTCAGGGGTGGCCAAACAAATTTTAGTTCAAAATGCCAACAACGTATAAAAGTGGCTATGAGCTCCAAGGACTCCCTTTCATATATATATTACATATATAATTTCTTGCAAACAACATGCAATGAAATCTGCATTTCTAAGCAGTATGTATTCCTGCTTCACTCCTTTACAACCTCAACTTTAAATATGGTTATACCCTCTTATTGGTATACAGCTTCTAAGATCAAAGAAAAAGGAAAATTCTACTTGAAAGAACAAGTCTGACAAACGGAGGCCATAGCCTGACACAGGGCACCACTCTTCTCTCGCTGCTAGATTGCCATTTTCATTAAAAAAAACCCAAAATAACAATAAAGCCAACAAGAAAAAAAAACCACAGAAGCTGGGCAGTGCAGATTTAATCTCAGCAGTGCACACAGCCAGTCTGCCACACTTTTGACAGGGGACATAAGCACTGATACCCTTTTTCTCCACTGCAGATAAGAAGTCTGCTAGCTCCACTCCCAAAGCCCATGTCACAGGAAGGGAGGCTGTTTATGAGGGAACAACATCTGCACACCCAGCTGTCTCCTGAGAATGACCTCAGGAGTGTTTTAATGGAAGGATACCCAGGAGCTGCCAACCACCACCACACCTTGCAATCAGTGGAAAACAACTGCTCTGGATAAAACCAGAAAAAGCTAAAAGAGGTCCTGACAGCTTCAGAGGAAGCACCCACTAGTGTCAGGCAGAGATCAGGCCTTAGTTTTAACCTCTGCAATGCATAAATTATGGTGTTGTCTGCTTTATCAGCATGAAATGTCACTTTTCAGTTTTATTCTGGTAGTGTTTCATGTCAAGCCTCAACAGCCAAGACATTAACAGCGATGAACAAAAAAAAGCAAGCTTGACAATCAAACTCTGCTCAACTAAAGCTTGACTTGTAAATACCAAAATACCCAAGCCAAAGAGAAATCAATAATAGTATTTTCACAGCTCACCTATGAATTACTGTAATCTGTGTGGGGAAAACAGAACAATCTGTTTTCTGTTCATCACAGTGTTACTGTACGGCTGCTCCAAACTGAAATCAATTATTTGCTTGAGCACAGGATCTTTCTCCACATCTCTACATCCACATTTACAGGACAGCTACTGAAGCTGGATTAGTTTTATACAAACTACTTGAATTTTGTGAACTAAAAAGCAGCACATAGCAACAAATTCATGAGTAAACAGAAGCTGCTAATATTTTTATTTTAAGTGGCCATCATTAGAGCATAATTTCCATTTAAAATCTATACTTATTCACATATAGCTATTACAAGAAAAAAAAAACGAAAAAACTGCTTTGGCTGACACTTTTTACTTCTGGTCCTAGTCCAGAAAAAGAGAACACATACATTCAGCTGTTTAAATTACAAGGGGAGGGGCAGAATTAAGCATGACATTTACTTCTTACAACTCCCCAGCAACTATTAAGTCTTTAAATCCACTCCTATCTTACCTGAGGGATGTATTACAGAAGCTTATTCAAAGATACAAAATACACACTCCTAGCCTAAGGTTTTCCAGGAAAGATGAGGATCCCTCATTCCTTCACTCCTCATCCTGAATCCTATGAAACTGTCAATTCAGGGGTTTGGGGGTGTTTTTTTGTAAGTTTATTGGTTTTTTGGATTGTTTGAGGTTTTTTTAAAACACTCCATACAGACAGGCAGTAAAAATCCTCTCCTACATTTGCTCTTATCTACCACTCGTAAGGTTAAGAACAGTTTTCCAGCAACAACTGTATTGTGTGTCTGTCCACAGGAGCCTTCAATGTTTGGTTGGATTTCTCAAACTCTGATGCAGTTGCATTTGCTTAACATCTTCAGCTTGGTTGTGAGTCAACTGCTTCTTAGAATAAAATATTATGGTTGCTGTTTAAAATCTGATGCTAGAGACACAGTTTCATCTCCTTATACACCACAGAGGACATCTCAGCACCAACAGAAATGAGAAGTAACAAGAAAACACATTTCAGAAAGGATGACATACAAGAGATAGTCAAAACAAGCAACTGGAGATCCCGCATAGTGAATTACTTTTCCCTTATATGAAATCTAATATGTAGGCATTTCAATGCACTTGTGGGCAAGAAACTATATAAGTGAAAAAGATCTGGGTTTTTTCAGCTTGAAAACCAGTCTCAATATCACTCAAACTGAACATATGAAATCAGAAGGCAGCTGCTGGTTCAAGACAACTCGGAAATGGCTCACAAGAAAGAAACAGAGACAACAGTTCTGTGCTTGAGGAACACAAAGCTAATCTATTTATGAAGAGTCATCTGGCACAATCAGCAGTATGTTTAGTAGAGTTTACACTCCTATGGTGAATGGGCAGTTCCATTTTCCTGGGAATATGCTCACTGCCAAAATGCCAGCACATATGCTGCAGCATCTCTCCCACGCCTGCCAAGTGAAAAGGGAGAATGGCTATGACTACACAAATTAACCTGTTATTCATGTAAGTGGTCTGAATCTTCTAAACCACTCTTTGTTCTTTCTCAAGAAAATATAATTTGTTTACCTTGCCTTGCAATGTATGTGATGCCCAGGTCTACCTCACTAGACATGGGTATTATTAAAACTTTTCACAAAAAACAGACATCAAACCAAAGCACAACTGATTCAAAGGCAGTGTCTTCCTAGTCAAGCCTGAACTCAAACCTCTTCAAAGCTGTACAGCCTCATGACATTTTCTCGTGTAACTGCCTTACAGCAGGTTAGCAGGTGTGGGACATGTTCCATTCCCACTCTACACGCTTGTAAAACAAAAAGACACTGTATCTAAAGACCATCAAAATCATTTAGCAGTAAGAAATCTTCAGAAGCTTTTCTATCTATTAAATATATATTAATTTGTGCTGTATTTACTTATATCTTTCTGTAATTGCATCAGGGTCTGCAGCCCCAGTGTAGTGTGACAAGGCACTAAACAGAGCTGCAGGACTACAAGCCTTTTCAAAAAGCTGCAGGCAAGAATGCTTCTCTCAGCTTAACTTGCTGATGGTAATGTCTGTTTTAATGGCAATTCTGGCAATATGGTCACCCCTACTACTTAAGTTAAAAGCCATCTTTTTGATGTCCACACATAAAGATAGAAACATTTATAATGCTTCTGGTTTCCACCATCTGAGTTCAAATCATCCATTTGATCTGATTCAGTTCAGTGGGATTCACAGCAGTAAATGCTTGTTTCACAAACACACACAATCAAGCAATGTTCTCCCAGCAAAACTGATGGATAAATACCTACAGCTCTGAATATTTGGGTTTGGTTTTTTTCCCATTTCAAATATTATGGACCAGATAAATTCCCAGTCTGCATCTCCTCTTGAAAAAATGAACTGTTGATATTAACAGATGGCCCAAATGGACTCCAAGAAACACCACTGATTTAACACAATTATTAAGAAAGAGTTAGAAAAAAAAGTTCTCAATTTCCATTCTCCACCTCTATTTCTGATCTTTTCTAAAAGCAGAGCATAGAGGAGGCAGATTTGTTTTCTATGTAAGTCTTTGAGAAACTGCTACAACTACAGATATTATTTCAGGGAATCAACTGATTTCAAATTACCAGAGGTAATTTAAGTGTTACTTCTCTGCTACAAGAAATAAGCATGACTTTTGAAGTAGGTTCCCTGTATTTCCTTTAGCTACCAAGTCAGACAATGACCATACAAACAGTGTAGTAAGAATTGGCTTCTTCACATGGGTGGAGCAAATGGCCTCGCAGAAGTACATTACTAAAGTCTAATCATGCCTGCCTTAGCAACCTGATTTACTAAGTGTACACAAAAAGCAGCCACAGATGATGCTGCCAAAAGCTGCATTTCAGAGACTGGCATAACTGCTCCATTACAATACAGCACTTTATAAAGGTAATGTAATCACCAGTGTACCTTGGAGGGAAAGCAAAATACATCTGCGAAACAATCTGGAGTAAAACTACCTTAAAGTGTAAATATCAAGAATTGCTATGAGATGGTCCCCTGTATGTAACTCTGCCCACCGTTAGAAATTCAATTTTACCAGTCCCTCAAAGCACTACTTGGATGCATTTTTACGGCACCCTGACCACACACAAAACCCACAGGGCAAACATGACAAGCCACTTAAGCTTCATTAGACAACAGTTTCTAAAACACAAATAAAGTAGGAAGTTCAGAACCTCATCTGAAGTTTGGAATAAGGCATTTGTATTAATCAGATTAGAGTTTCCGAAAGAGTAGGTGCAGGAGGTGACTGGCTCCTCACTGGCTGGAAACTCCATATAATCACAGGGGACAAGGGGAAGGTAAACACAAGACAGCAAATAACACAGGAAAAGGCAAGGAAAGAACAGATTGTCCACAACAAGATATTGCTAAGCTATACTTGAAAACAGATGACAATGCCTCCTTTAACTCTGTGTGTGTTTAGGTGTGAATGTGCCACAGCAAATACACTGGGAATGCTGCTCTCTTAGATTCTTAAGTACATTAGATTCACAGGCAAGACAGGCCTGTAAGTGAGTTATTGTTTTGCTTATTGTAAATTCTATAGAATCTTTTATTAAATTGTTTAAATTAGGCTATTGATTAAGTGCTGTTAAGTTTAAATGCTGTTAAAACCATTAGGCCTAAACCGCTGGTCAAGTTGGAGGCTGAGTTTGGCAAAGGGATCCACTATGAACCTTGTGACTTTTTCTGAGGGTCTCCATCATTCCTTCCTATCCTTACCCTTTTCCTATTCCCTGCCACCACACAGATCATTTCTGGGTGATTTTACTTTCAGACCGCTTGATTTTAGTCTGATTTTTCTCTGCGTGCTAGTAATAGTGTGAACCTTGACAATGAACTCTGTCATGCTTTCACTTTAATATTAAAGCTGCTTTTCCTGATACCTTTACCAGGGGTTCTTTGAGCACCCTAAAATCCTCACTGAGGACACCTGATTCCCATGCACATTCTCCCAAGGAAACAGCAAGTGGGACAATACTTTCATGCACTGCACTGACTGGTTTGAGAGCTGACAAGCCAAGAGGCTGAGAAGTTGTAAAGATTAATATCAGGCAGGAAACCTTTCTGGCGTTGCA
Organism: Aphelocoma coerulescens; assembly: GCF_041296385.1. Taxonomy (NCBI): domain Eukaryota; kingdom Metazoa; phylum Chordata; class Aves; order Passeriformes; family Corvidae; genus Aphelocoma; species Aphelocoma coerulescens. The sequence goes on from NC_091020.1 coordinate 31,238,465, forward strand.
CAACAAAGACTATAAACCTGCAGGTCCTGGGGGCCAAACAGCAGACATGCAAATTATCTACCAACACCAGTGACTCCTCAGTGCAGTCATGTTCATTATAAAAAAAATATAATACATTATCATAAAAAAAACACCCCACCACAAACAGAAAACAACAGATCCCTTTTTCTCTCTCCTCCAGATAAAAAAAGGTGCAACACAACAAATAAATGGTTTTCAGCTCTCAGTCATTTCACAAAGGAAGCACTGAGTTTGTTCTAACTAAAAGGAAAATATTCCACTGCACCTGCACAAAAAAGCTACGTTTGTAACAAGCCAGCTCAAAGCCACAGTGCATTCTGATTGTCAATGCTTCGAGTACTTACCACCATCTTTTGCTGAAGAGATATGTAATGGGTAGAGTGCTTGATTTTAAATTACTTTATCAGAGTGCATAAGAATAAATTACGCCAGAAACACTACTGCCTAATGCAAATACAGTTTTACTCATTTTAAAGAGAGATGTATTTAATCTGAAAGCATATGTTTGTGTATCCACCCTACCTCATACATCTGAATGACTCAGCAATTACCCACAAAAACAGCTGACATTATTTCAAACCACAGCATAATGAACCATGTCCATTACCAGTGAAATGTTTCCAAATACAGCATCCTAGAAAAATCATCTGTATGCTACAGGCTTCACAGACCTCAAGACAACAGGAAACAAGTTAATTTGTGTTTTCTGCAGCAACATGTTATTTTTTTTTAAGCTGACAAAATCCAAAATTCTGATCAACTCAGGAATTAGGGAGATTGAATACTCAATTACTGAAAGTTCCACATGCCAAAACTCAGTCTTAACTAATGCAGAGAAGCTGGTCAGACATCAGCTATAGGAAAGGAAAGCAATCCTAGCTCGGAGTCTCTCCATAGCAGTCTGAGGAAATGATCATCACCTTACAGATCCAGTAATGAGGGACCTGGAAATGGCTTGGCATACAAGAGGCCCCATATCAGCTTGATGACAAGCAATTCATCTCATCTAAATGTACCATTACTCACTCAAAAAACCACTGCTCACTGCTTTTCACCCAATGTGCAACATGCAAAAATACACCAGCCCAGCCACATTTTCCTATGGCCTCTGCCACCACTGAAAGTAACTCTCTCGAGCTGAAAAGCTGTGAAACAATCCCTCAGAAATGCACAGGGCAACAAAGACCAACACCACACAAGCTGTCCTGCAGTCTGGAGAAGCAGAAATCACACAGGATGACCAGGGACTGTTTGAGTGTGCCAGCACAGTGCCTGGGACACCCACGTGTCCATGCGTCCATCACTCTGCTGACTCCAGCTCAGGACACCCACGTGTCCATGCGTCCATCACTCTGCTGACTCCAGCTCAGGACACCCACGTGTCCATGTGTCCATCACTCTGCTGACTCCAGCTCAGGACACCCACGTGTCCATGTGTCCATCACTCTGCTGACTCCAGCTGTGGCCAGCTGCTCAGACAACACACACAGGGAGGGGGGAAATAAATATATATGGGGAGTTTCTGCAGTGAATGCCCTGAAGAGAGAAACCAAACTCCATTAAGACTAAATCCATGCAAGAGCAAGTCTGACCAGTCCCCTGAGGTGCTCCCACTTTTACTGTTTGGTATCTGGGTTTTACTGGTTTGGCTGTTGATGAGTGGTTCCTGTAGGAGACAGCTTGCTCTGGCATGTTGGTTACAGGCACACATTCTGCAGCCCACTTGCCATTTAGCTGTTATACTGCTATGCAAAGAAGGTGCTGGCCTGTCCAGAGCAAGACATTGTACTTGCCTGACATTTCAGTTTCCATAACCATCTGTTTTCTGACACACACCAACATTCCTGCTTATACTGCGATACTTTTACATCTCTGAACATTAAAAACTAACAACCTGCATCAAGTCATAGCTTGCCAAACAAACAGAACTCTCAAATGTTGCTGGCAGGTGAATGAGATTATGTCAGAAAGCGAAACACCACAAACTGTGCATTAAAAGGATTCACATATATAGTTTTTTTTTATTGTTTGCCTGTCTGAACCAGAAACTTCCAAGCAACTAACATTTACAAAGTAATTTGCTGTTGTTGCTAGGATAAAGATCTAGAACTGCATTTTCAACATAAACCCCAAATGACTGAATGTCACCAAAATGTATTAAGATCAAAGAAGTATCAGGATAATAAAATACATTGTAGTAGAGTAATTTCTTAAGAGTAAATTTCACAACCCACAGCTAAAACAGTTTCTTTATAGAACAATTTTTTGAGGCACATGAGTTTTACCTCCAGCAGCTCAAAAAGATCCATTCGTCATCCAAAAGCCAAGTCATGTTCACACGTCAGACAAAACTCACATAATGCACACAAAGATGGTATCCTGTTATATTACAGGTGTGTCTAACCTACATAAGGAAGCTTTTGCAAGGCTAAGATTGCATTAAACAGTTGTCAACTATTCTTTCAGCAAGCTGATGTTCAGAAGGCAGCCTTGGTTTTGGCAGAATTATTTAGGCTCATATGTGCTAAAGCAGACTTTAAAATCAGCTGCCTCAGTTCTGGGACTTAAGAGAAAGGAGGCAAGGACTAGCACGGAGTAAAGAATTTGGGATATTCCCAAACTGAAATCAAACTAAAGCAGTGTATTACCACGGGATATATCAGAAGAACTGGCCAAACCTGTATAGCTGAAATGAATCATAGTTCACAAACAGGAGAAAAAATGTACAGGCTGCACCAGCTCAGCAGAACCCAGGGAAGGCTTTATTTTAAATACTATGTTCACCAACTCCAAGCAATTTTTACAGAACACTGAGGCTGTCACTCCATGAGGAATAAAGAGAACATAAAAGAGAAAAGAAGAAAGAACCTAGCAAATACCATGCCTATTAAATGCTGGATAGTTATTTTTCTTTATAAGGAAAGCCACAAGAGGAAAACAGTGCAACAAAAAGGACATCAGAGAGATCACAGTGCTATATATTTTGGTGGGAATGCACGCTTAGCCAGAAATATCTGATGTAGTTAAAGCATTAAGAGTGTTTTGGGCTGACAGAAATTAGTTATCAATGTGTTAGAAGCACTGAAGAAGCTGCTGTAGTTTAGAGCTTCTTTATATTTGGCATCTCTACTTCACGCACTGCAGTTGAGTACAGAACTCAGACATCAGTTATGGAAGTGAAAAAAGCTGCAGGGAAAAATCAAGCAGTGTTGCTGCTACAGCAGTGACAATTTCAAGTACATATCTGGAGATTCTAGTCTAAAAGGAATGTTCAACAAGGAATAGACATGAAAACAGCCATGGATGAACAAGTAAGATGCAGAGAAGGATAGGGAAATACAAACTGTATATATTACGACTGCTGTAAACCACTGACATCTAGAGATAGGCAAGAAAAATGCAGAATAAACTGTAACAGAATTCCATATGCAGTAATTCTTAAATTATACTTCACAATCTATATTTAATTCACCTAATTCTTTTCCTTTAGATTTTCCCTTTTGTGCTGCTTGTGGTGCACAGGAACCATAAACAGTTTATACACGTTTACACAGGAACGGCAGACATTTATCTCGTGTGCTCAGATCATATTTGACTGAGGTATTTACATCCCAGATTATACTTTAGATTTCCCATTCTCCATTCTTTCATTCTGTATCATATATTGAGGTTTAGCCACTGCTCTCCACATGGTTGAGACCTCCAAGGTCTGGCAGTGCCAACCTAGTAGCTGGTTTTCTGTCTGACAGCCCATTAGTGAATGAAGTAGTAGACAATTTTGTAAGTTAATGTAAATCAGTCTTAACAGCAATCCCCTCCATGGGCCACCTACATGCTGCTCTGATATAATCACAGATCCCAGGAAAGAGAGAATTAGATTGTGCAGCTTCTTACCTGCAGCTCCTTTGAGACTCTCTCTAAGTGGTTAGTTATCTTTTTTATTAGGTCACTATACATCTGTTCCGAATGCTGCTGGCATACACACTTATACACACAACTGCAGAAACAAATATAGGAACAAACAATGAACTTACAACAGTTTGCAGTGAAGGGTAACAGACTTCAAAACATTTTGTTCAAGTTTCAGTTTAGAGGATAATAGAGTTAATTGAATGATTGTTGAACTTTTAAATACAGTCTGAAGCTTGGAATGAGCTTCAGCAGGCTCTTACCGCTCCCCTGGAGGCTCCGGGGTGTCCATCCCATTCCCCCTCCCCAACCTCATTTTAACTTAAAATGAGTTCTCTTAACAGTGCACTTCAAAACAGCCAGGACAATTCTGTCAACAGCACATTCCTACTTCTGGCTTTGTCTCTCCTATGTGAATGAAGTCTCCATTAAAATAAACAGGTTTAACAATTTTATGAATATTCTAGGGCAAAACCCTTACTAAAAGAAGGGGAACACTGACAAGTATTATAGAAGTTGCATCAAAACCATGGTAGCTTTAAAAAGAAATGGGAAAAGTTCTAAAATTACAGACCCAAGCATGTTACTTCATTCTTTGCTACTTATATTTGAAGAAAATTCTACACTTTCACAATAAAGAAAGATGCAGAAAAAGAGCAACAAAACTTTAATTCTGTATTCCATGGCTTTGCTGTGTTAACTCTGGTCTTCAGTGTTACCTTTGCTTCTTAACACTTTATTTCTCTCATATTGCAATATAACATCTGCAAAATAAAGCTATTCATTGAAGACATATTTACAGCAGTTGTAAAACAAATACATGTATTACTTTCAACAAGATATTATTAGAGTAGTCATCACTGTCAGGACTAGCACCAGTATTCATCTGTACCAAGCAGCTTTTACTCCTCAGTCAGCATTCTGAAATTTAGCTGCTAAACCCAAGAGGCCCAGGGAGACTTCACCTGGTATCTTGGGTAAGTCCCATCTCCTCTGTTCTGCTCCCCTCTCCACTCCTCTGTACCAAGAACTGTGACAGCGAGCAATTTAGGCCAGAGACTGCTCTTAGGACATGTGCAAACAACTGACTTCCAGGGAGGTCCAGACCCCAGCCTTGAATTCTGCAGGCTTTCAAGGGCCCCAAAAGCCCAAAGCTATGGGGCAGCAACACTGTATCTCCGTACAGGAACTAAGACTTTCCAATTCTCTGCTGAGAAGGTGGTGCTAAAATAGGCAAACTACAAAGATGGCAAAAGTCTGCTTATTTGGTGAACCATGTTATTTCTTAAAAACCAAAAGACACCCTCACACCTCTTGTATTATTGTATTTTAAAAATAACTACGTATCTGTAGTTTGATATTATTTAAATATTATCAGTCAAGGTCATCCTTTTTCTTTCACATCAAGTCTACCAATAGCAGATCCTATATTGAGACAAGCAACTGCAAAAGCTATTTTGGTACAATGCCATTTTCTAAGAGCAAAAATATCAGTTTAGTTTGGATCAAAGAGAGAAACACTGATAAGAAAAGTGAGACTGATATTTGTATCTCTTACAAAATCAGCCAGCTGGGTAACCACAGCAAATGGCCACACATTTGTTTGTTCCATAGCTAACTAGTACACAGCCACTTTCACAAGAGGACCTCTTTATTTGCATGCAACTAAACTGAATTTTAAAGCACACTTCTCCTTAGTGTTACACAGACTACTGCTGCCTCTTTTCTGCAACATGTTCTGTAGTCACACGCCAGTCTTCCCATGTACACACAGGGTATGTTTATGTTTTATTTGAACATTTCTATTTAGAGGTTCCTTCCCCATTCTGAGATCCTGTTTTCAGTTCCTGATTGTGGGCTTATTCTGTGAATCATCCTTACCCTGATATTACCCAAAAGAAGTCACAAGCTTGTTAGTTCTTTAACATAACCAAACACCTTAGGAAAAGGAAGTCCCAAAAAGGACATTGGAGGGTAAGCAGTGGTTGACAGGGATGAAACTCAAGCTCTCTAAGTTGTCCTGAGGAACAGAAAACTGCACTGCACCTGGGAGGCAGTGCAGGCTGCCAGAAGTGCAACTTAGCTGAGCACACTTTCCTCATCTCAAACCTTCCTTCACACCTCTCTGCCAATTTATCCAACCCTTTTGTAACAGAAAGTGACTATCCACAGGCAGGCTTTGGGCTCGCAGTTGAAAACAGACACTAATGACACTTTGATACCTTACAGATAAACTGGTCCATGGTAATTATCTGCATACACACCTTGGAAGTTATCTCCCAGCTCTCACAGCTGGGGAGTAGGCAGCTACAGCTATCACTGACCATGTCAAATACAGCAGTTTGGGTTTCTAATAATGTATTTAGAGTCTGCATTATGGAAGCCTCGATTCTTTCAGTTAGCACAAAGATGACCAAAAATACAGTAGTATTTTCACCTCAGTTTCACTGTGAAGAAAAAAAAAAATGTAGCTGTTTGAACCACTTCAAGAAACATTCCATCTTTCAGACTAAAGAACTGGCCTAGTTCTTTAGGCTGTTCTTACAGTTCTAGAAGCAGAGAAGATCTAAACTCCAAGTCTGCTACAGACTCTCAACGATACTCCAAGCAAACACTCTTATTAAATTCAATTTTTAAAAAATCAATTATTCTTCCCTTGTCAATCTATCTTGTCCAGACTGTCAACCAAAGGAACAGTCTAAAAATATTAACGAAAAAATGAAAATCTATCTCCTGGTTGGAAGAGGCTGTGGCAGAGTAATTACAACCACAGACATAAATTTTTAGAACAAAACTGACACACCAGCTTTACCAGTAACACTAAACTATGGAAAATCTTTAGCTTTGGTAATAGTAAAACACATGTAACAGTTATCCATGCATCATTAGAGTCCTGCACCAAGTGCCCCAGATGTACAGGGGTTATCCAGGCGAAACTCAAAGCCCACAGTCCTTCAGTAAATAAAACTTTTGAGGAGTAGAAAGATGACATGGATGAACTCCAGTTACCTGCAAACCATAACTAGGTATAATTAAACCATTAACTTTGCACACCTACTTTTATCAGAGATGACTTTTGAGATATGTCTTACTGCAGATTGTTTGCACATTGGGGATTTTGAGCTGGGAAGGGTTTTGATTACTTACACTAAAACCGTCTCTCTTAATTCAAATGACCATCTCAATTATTTATACACATGATATCTGAGTCCTGATAAAAGTAGTTCCAAAAGTTTGGAGAGGAAAGAGGAAGTTTATTGACGTTTTCAACAGGAACTAAGGTGCAAAACTGAACACCTGCCTTTCTTTTATCTGCTTCCCTAATCCAAAGTTTCAAACGGCAGAGATAAAGTGGCTAAGAGCAAGAGGCAACAGAGCTGCAAGTCTCTAAAAACAGCCCTCAGTGACAGAGCTGGCAGCATTACTCTGCAGAGGGCAACACTGGTGAAGAAATCCAAGACAGCAGTGCTACAGTTAGGATGCTGGCGAGGGCCAGGGGTTTTAACAGTTATCTTGGCCAGTAAATCCAGCAGCAGTCACCCACTTCCCATCCATTTCACCAACACCCTGAATACCTGCCACCTACAGAACAATAATCTCCATTTTAGTTAATCTCTTAAGAAACTGCCAGGTCTCTAAAGCATTTAGCGTTTTGGAGCAGCAGTACGATGGGCAAGCAAATCCCCCACTATCACCAGTGCTGAGCATTAGCTTAGCCTGAAGGGCAGTTCTGGTGTGTGATTAGATCCCTTTTAAAACAAACTGCAGCTCCAAGACAGGTACAGCCCAAGCCTTCTCCAGACAAGAATGGAGATGCAAAGGAGTGTCCTTCAAACAGCCTGGAACTGCACATGGCTGGGCAAGAGGAGAACGCACCAAAGCCACCTCAGGCATAACACACAAATGACAATTTACATCAAAGGACCTTGGCACCAGGTGCTTCTAGTTCCTTCTGCACATCAACCACACCAAATGAGATATGACAAAGAAGCCTTCTGACACACTAAGTCAACTACCTACCATGCCAATCTCTTTGGAGAAAAGGATGTTGAGACTTTAATACATTTCCTAGTACATTACACTAAGCAACTGTGATGGAGTTTATTTTAATGTTAGTGTTTTCGGCACTTATGCATTTTAATTCTTTAAGGTTTATTCCTGTTAACACAGTATGTCAAGATGTGTTATCTATTACTCACTCTAACCATTTAAACAGTATTGTATTTCACATAACCTTCCCATTTGTCTCCTCAAAAAGGTACAACATACAACATATGCATAGGTGGCAAGATCAAATAAACATTTCATTTTAAAGAAAAAATAAGTTGTGTAGTATTTAAATTATTTCCTTACCTGTATATTTGTTCATAGGAGATAGGGATGTAGTCACCAGGACTCTGAGTTAAAAGCTGATCTATGGCACTGTCCAACTTTGGCCAGTATGTGCTCTTATAGTCTTCAATTGTTATAACATTCATTACTGCAAGAAAAAGACAAGAATAGATTTAGTAACTTCACCGAAAAGACTAGAAGCAAGTGAATGCTCTGTGATTTCACATCACACCAATAAGCAGGTCAAAAAACCTGGGAACAGCTCACTTCCACCAAGACAACCTCATCTAAAACTAAAGTCCAGACTTGAATTTGTATCTTTGTATTTACAAAAAATAAAATCAGGAAACCTGCCAAATCAATGCTTGGGTATTTCTCTGGGGCCCACGTAACAAGGAAAAGCAAACCCCTGGGAGTTCTAACGTGAAAATATAATGACAAAAATTTATAAAAAGATTAGTTCAGATTAATGAATTATGTAACTTTGTGGCAGTTCAGAATCAATTATTAACATGGCATCTTCACATTCAGGAGAACAAGCTCTGGCCAAGACTGGTAGTTTTCTGAATAATCCTTCCCAGCAGATGTATTAATTTCACGAGTCTCAGGTGGGACCAGCACCTTCCTTAGTCTAAAAGCTGATGCAATTCCCTCTGCCTTCAACTTCAGTTAGGCTTCCAGGCAACTTTTTTGTATCTGTATTGCAGTTCCCCTCTAGCAGGGACAATTACACTCCTTTTCCAGATAAGGATCACCACAGGGAAGAATAGGAGGTGTTTAAATTAGCGTTCCCCACTGCTCCCTGATCTTCCTCCTGAGCTTCCCAACTGCACCCTCTTGCACCAGTGACTCAGGGTGCCTTCAAAGCCACAGAAGGGTTTGGATCTCTTTTCAGGGAGGATTTCTGAACCAACCACTCGTGGCTCAGTTCCAACAGGTTCACACCCTCCCTTCAGGGCCGTACTCTGAGCACTACCTCCCTGCCTTGTCACACCACCACGGCTTCACAGCACCCACTCAAAAAAGCCCTCAGCAACCAACAGCACCTCAACCAAATCTATGATTTGAATTCAAGCTATGAAATCAAATCAAATCTATCAAAATAAAAAAGGATCAAAACTATCCAGCACAGGAAATCTAAAATAATTTCTTCATCTGAACTGTGCATATAAGTCTGGGCTATATGGAACAGAGAATAATGATACTTCTCACCCCACACAGACCAGTTTAGACACAACACTGGAAAGAAATCTTTTGGTTAGGGATGAATTTTAAATACACATTTAAATGCAGATTCACTGCTGGGTTTGAGAAGCAGTATTTTTGAAAGGTATTTTCACAAGGGGTTGAAAGGAGCTGAGTGAGTCACTTTTGGCAGCATTGTGAGGAACAATTCTAAGGAAATTGGCAAAACAGTTATGAGTACCGTGAGGGGAAAAAAAGATTATAAAGAGAACCTGGAATAGAGAGAGGTGTGAGACAAGGAAGTGTTGGAACTCTCTCTGTACAAGCAAGTACTACAGATTTCTTTGTGTGTCTTGTTAGGGTATTTCAGCCAGAAACTTTGGTTAGAGAAGGATGTTAGTGCAGCCCTCCCGGCTCCTCTTCATCCAGCTATAGCCATGGGTCCACCCTTGCTCCATAGCTGTTACAGGATCAGATCCAGCTCACCTCAAGGTGTCTGAGCAGTGGCCAAGTCCCCACTACCACGTGCTGCAGGACACTGCCCCAAGAACCCAGCCTGCAATCCAAAAGGACATCCCTGTTTGCTAACAGGTGAATGATGGTCACAGGGCTGGGTACACAACCACCAGGATTTCAGTTAACAAGTCCAACAAGTCAGCTCCCCCACTAAAAGCATCCACGCAGTCAGCAACAGCAGAGCACCTCCCTGGCAGTAAACTCAGCCCTTATTCCTTGCCTTGCAATGCCTTGTTTGAGTTCTCATCCCATACAGAGCCCATGCTCCAGGCACATGTTCTCAGGAGCAGCTCCACACAGTACTTTTACTATTCCTGCCTACACTCAGCAGTAAGACTCGAGCTTTTGTTTCTTACTTTGTTACCCCAAAAAAGATGGGCCTCCACAGAACCACTCTGTTCCTCAGAAAATATTACAATGAAGTCAGCATAAACGTTAGACCAAGTCCTGCTTTAAGATTTCATTTTATAGTCACGTTCACATGTGGTTTAACATATTAAATAAGCCCTATTAATTTAAAAAAAATAGTCAAGTAAGAATTGAGAACATTGCAAAATAATTTTACCAGGCTGTTGAGATGTTAATTTTTTTTTTTTTTTTTTTTTTTTTTTTACAATACAGAAAAAAAACCCAGCAGCAGACAGGAAGGTCTGCCCATTAGACATGCTGCACAGGTAAAGGACAAAATGCTTTTATGAACAGCCCCATGAGAATTGCACAGAAAAGTGTGGATAGAAAATGTACTGATAAATTCACAGTAACATTCTAGAAAAGCTTCATTCTCATTCAAAAGTCTCTTACAAGTACTATGTAATTTGATTTCCACACTTCAGTTCTGAAACTAAGCCAACCACAATATTTACATAGCCAGAAGTCCAAGACTATAAACTGAATAATCACTATTTTTATTCTTCCAATCCAGAAAACAAAGTACTTTAAAATTTTAATAACTACCACAAGTTAGTAATGTCCTCTTTCTCCTGGCAGTGCTTACACACACAAAAGTGAAGGGTGGCGTAAAGTAAGACCTTCCCACTACAAACTCTGCAAGAACAAGGTCGAGACCAGGAAGGAAGGAATCACACAAATCCTTAGCAAGGAAAGACAGACTGTCCTTTAAGTTTTTACTTTTCTATCTTTTTAGGATGTCATGCTTAAATGCTTATCTCTACATTAGGTATTCAAGATTTAAAAGGATTTGCCCAACAGCTTCTGCTCCCAAACTGAAATTTAGTTGGTTTCTGGGAAGTGACACTGATATTTTGTAAGCAAGCATGCTAGAATGCAGGATTTTATCCAACTTCAGCAAGTTTGGGGGGGTGGGGCTGGGAGAGAAATCAGTCTGATAGAATCGAAAGAAGTCAATATTTTCCAGAGAATTCAGATTTTCCAGAGAATTATTAAAGACTTCACAAGTAAAGCTTGAGCAACAACTGCTGCTTTTCCATACACAAAAAAAGTTCAAAAGGAAAACTTTAAGTGAAATGCAGCAGTGAAACCATTTAAGTAAAAAAGAATATGCATGAGCTATCATAACCTAGATATATCAGTATTATAGTCAAAATGGAAACACTGGCTGCTTCAAGCTACCAAATTCTTTGATATCAACTTCAATGAAAAGAATGGCAAAACCCACTAAGATTAAAAAAAAAAAAAAGCCCACCAAGAGTAGATATAGATCTCCCATTAAACTGGTAATAAAACCTTACACACATTCACTTTTTCATATCTGTAGCTAAAAAACAAGAGACAGAGCAGGATGGCTGATCCAACCTACTGCCAACTATGTAGACATCAGTCTGACAATTATCTGTCATTTATTCTGGCAATAAAAATGAAAGAAAGCAACTAAGCATCTTTCAGAAGCTGTATTTCATCTCACCAAGTGACATACACAAAACTTCACTGCTCAATTAGCAGTGCACCCTACAATCCTCTGTATTTTGCTAAAGTGTACAAACTCTTCAGGCAGCTGTCCAAGACTCATCTAGACTGTGGCCCCGTGCTTTCCTTTTTCTCAGCCCCCATGTGCATGTTTTCACAATAGATTTTGCTCTGCCCCCCTGCCTGACACATCCCAGCATACATTAGCAAGCTGATGAGTTTGCCCTGTGGTTGCTTCCAATTCTATTCTATTTTTATAACCTGTTTCTCAGCCCGCATTAAGGCTGGTTAGTAAAAGCAACTTTTTCTTCATCAGACCATTTGCCTACGCAGCAATGCATACACACTGCACTGAACAATGTTATGCAACAGGGAAGGCAACATATTTAATGGATATGCCAGTGCACACAGCCACCACGTGTGCCTGTCCCAAATGGCACTGGCATCAACCACAGTTATAACCATCCCTGCTTGAAAAGGGTAAAAGAAACAAGAAGGAAACTCTTCATTGTTCACCACAATCGAGTTGTGCTGCAATTACTGTTACAGAAGAGTTTTCCTAAAAGTACTAAAAGTTCTTAGTCTTCTTTTCTCCCTCATGTACTTTGAAAAATACTTTTCACAACACTACTGCCTTATAAATCCACAACCATGACTGAAGCTGATCAACTGTAAGCATTTAAAGTTTACCATAACACAGAAGTTTTTCTTAAGTTGCTTCAAGTACAAGAAAAGCCATTTAAGAAAAACTATTAAATGAACTGTGCATTATTCCAATTTTAGTTCTCAGTCTTACCAAAATCTCAAGGAAGGAGAACTGGATTTAGCCCCTCTGAAAGATGGGAAGGATACTCTGTCCAGGACAGTCTCTGCATCATGAAGCAAGGTGGGACTTGTTGCTCATTCAACTCCAGAACTGCCTCATGCAGCAGAGGACAACTTTCTATCAAGCTCAGGACTGGCAAACAGCTTCTCCACACGTGTTCTGCCATTACTGGGACAGAGCAGGCAGCAGGGATCCAGCACTCGCTGTTTCCCTCTTCGGGAACATTTACATCCAAAACGACCTCTCTCCCTTTTTCTATGTGTGAAAACTAAACAAAGGTGATTAAGGGGATCCTCTGTCAGAGCCAGGATCAGAACAGGCAGGATCCCAACTCAGCTCCTTTAGCTTCTCAGTCAATACTACTTCACTGGACTTGTTCTATTCATTTCCATGTACCATCACAACTATCCTCAACACAAAGGAGTGGAAAAGTTCTAATGAATTTCACTTAGAGAATTTTCTATTTTGCAGGAAAATAATTAAAAAAAAAAAATCAGTAAGATATTACTTTGGGATACCAGTGCTGGAGAAGTGAAAACAAGAACTCCAAAACCACATCCTAAGCAAAATCATGCTCTCCTGCTGCTTCTCCTCCTCAGACATAAATTGTGGATTAGCTGGAAAGTCACCTTCCCACTTGCTGGAGGTCCAGCTTGAAAACCATTTTCATTCTGACACAGAAGGAGAAACTAAGATTCTGAATGTCTGGACTAGGAGTACAAGAGCCTAGTTTAGCAAGGTTGAACGACATCTCATTTCAACTGTCTCGAGTGTTTAGAAGCCACCCCAAGGTACCTGGAGCCCTGACAAGCAAGGCAGGCAAAGTACCAGGGAGCTCACAGAGCCTGGCAGTCCCAACTTCAAAGCAGCCAGCCTTGGCCATGTGCCACAAAACCCAGGCTACCCGAGAAGCAGAAATCCAGAAGCCTGAACTTTGAGCCTTTGATCATCTCTGGACACGGACAGGTGAGAGAGCACTGGGGAGCGCAGGGAGGGCACACCAAATAAAGTGCATTTCCCATCAAAATGTTATCATGGTAATTACACAGTTACACTTCCAGGAGTGCTTTTAACTATCCAAATCCAAGTTTTCCGACATTCTACGGGAAAAAAAGGTCTATTTTGCCCAGAGAAGTGACTTTTGGAAACAGAAGTAGAACTGAAATGTATAGCAAAAGATCTTCCCTTCCCTCGATCCCAGCTCAGAAAAAAACAGGGGGAAAATGCCATTTTTGTTAAAAGCTGCATGTGAAAGCCATTTTGGAACCCCTCCAAGGCCAGGAGAGAACCTGGTCTAGAGGAAGGTGTCCCTGCTCACAGAAAGGGGGTTGGAACAAGATGGCCTTTAAAGTCCCTTCCAACCCAAACCATTCCGTAATGTTATGATTCTATTTTTGGGGCTAACTTGGGTAAGTTAATCCTCGGTCGTTCTCATCAGGCCTTTGCAGATACCTGTCCCTTCTGGGATAACAAGCCCCTTCCACGGGCTCTGCCCACATCTGCCACCAGCAATCCCAAACTGGCTTCCAATTCATCTCCAGGTTTTTCAGGCAAAGTCTATAGGAAAGTACGATCTAAGCTAAAAGGCTTCAGAAAAAGCAGCAGCAGAAAACCCTGCCGACGCTCACTTTCCCAGGTCTACAGCCAGATCTGCCGTGACAGGAAAGCAGAAGTTGGGGCGCTGTGCGAGGAAAGGTTATTTTCGCCTTCCAAAGCGCCTTAACCCGTTTGACTTCGCTTCGAGAAGCCTCTCGGGGCGAGACCCGCGTCGGGGTAGGACAGCGCTGAGCCCGGCCCCAGCACGGAGCGGGGGCAGCGCGTTCAGCGGAGCAGGCGAGGCCCCCCCGCGCCCGGGCCCGGGTCACTCACGGAACTTGGAGGTCGAGGCGCTGATGTTGATGGCGGCGATGGCCCCGGCCGCCCCCGCCCTGCCGGCGGCTGCCCCCGGCTCGCAGCCCCGCAGCCCCGCGCCGTTGTGCTCGGGCCCCGCGGGGCGCGGCGGCCCGGCCGGCGGCAGCAGCCGCTCCCCGAGCAGGTGCCGCCCGTAGCCGCCCGCGCCCCAGTTGTTGTGGTTCTGGTCGTCCATCATGGCCTCGCCGCCCTCCTCCTCCATGCTCTCCTCCTCCATGGCGGGCGCCTGGCTGCGGGAGCGGGGCGGGATCAGCGCCCGCCGCCCATCGCCGCCGCCTCAGGCCCGGCGGGGCTCGGCGGGCTCGGCCCGGGCCCCAGCCCAGCTCCGGCCGCGCCGCGCGACACTTCGCGCCGGGCGGAACACGGCGACCGCGCCGGGCGGCAGCGGCGTGGGGCATGCTGGGGGATGTAGTCCTACGGGGCGGAGCGACTGGCGCAGCGCGGAAGGAGGCGCGGTCGGCGCGGGTTCCCTCCCCGCCCGCGGCTGGGGTTCGCGCTTCCCGGTTCTCCGATGCCACGGAGGTTTTCCCTGGAGCGGGGAGGCTCCGGCAGGGCCCGAGCGGAGAGCGGGCCCCGTGCCGACAGCGCCCCCTGGCGGGCCCGCGGGGCCGGGAAAGGACAACCCTCTGGAAAAGCCCGCCCGTGGATCGGGATGTCAGCCCCCTCCCCGCTCTTCAGCACCTGCCCGGGCTAGTGCAAGGTGTCCCGCCCCATGGCGGGGCTTGGAGCCAAACGATCATTAAGGTCCCTTTCAGCCCAACCTGTTCTGGCACCTGTGAAGTCCCTGCACAACGCTGCTCCCTTACAGCGTTTCCGTTCTCCTGTTAATAGGGGGAATAACCTGCACAAATAGCGTATAAAACCGTTTGTCTTGCAATAAACAATGTAACAGTTAAAAAGTACTTTTTAATATGCTCCTCGTCAAGAACTGAACTTATAGGACAAGGATTAATGGATACAAATTGAAAGAGGGGAAATTTAGGTCAGGTATTAGAAAGAAATTCTTTCCGTGAGTGTGGTGAGACACTGGAACAAGTTCCCCACGGAAGTCATGAATACCCCATCCCTGTCAGTGTTCAGGGACAATTTGGATGAGCCTTGAGAAACCTGGCCTAGTGGAAGGTGTCCATATCCATGGCAGTGCAGTTGGGACTAGATGGTCCTTAAGGTCCCTTGCAACCCCTTCATGTTCCATGATTCTCTGATAATATTGCCTAGCTGCCTTCAAGTACACTTACTTTAAGTTCTATTTTCATTTTCACCTGGGTACTGTGATGGAAGAACGGAAACGTGTAGTGGGTTTTAACTGAAAATAGATTTCCACTGTGTCGGTTTTTGATCTTGCTTGGCAAACAAAAAAAAAATGTGAAGAACGTAGATAAAATCAGAGGTGCCTTGCCTTCTTTCCAAAATGTCTCATAAAAAGTGAAAAAGATGTCATTTGTTTTTCAAATAGAAGCACCAGGTTCTATTTTAGCATGAAACAAAATCGTTCTGTTTTATAAAAGCAGAAGATGCCACTGATTTCACAGCACTGTGGAACCATCTCAAGTCGCTTTGATAACAGCAGGTGATGAAAACAGTTTGTCCCTGTTGCTTGGGGGGACTTTGTACATTTTTGAACTAACAATGTTTCCCTTAGATGTAAAGATCACACCTTGAACATCAATGCTCTGCTCAAACCAACCAACATTTCTCTCCAATTTCCAGCTTGGTAAACACCAGCAAGTCACAATTTGGTCTCAGAGTCCAAAAGCTGATTTGGCACATCATGCACAGATCTCAGATAACAGGTTCAGCATATTCACAGGCCTGCTTTGGCTGTTGATTTGTTTCTATCTACACCTTAACCACATCTGGAAAGAGAACAGACAGGACATTTTTGTTCATTCTGCTACAATTTGTGTTTAATGAGTTGAATGTGCAATGTAATGCAAGTACCAGTAGAGTCATTTATAATGGATGTTAAACTTGGAAAGCTAAAGCAGCAAACCGTTTCCAGCTTAGGTAAGTGTTGTGATTCTCTGATAACCACGAAGAAAAGTAAATGGAGTTTGCATATCTTCACTGCTTCAAGGAAGACATGTTTGTGTTCTCAGCCCTCGGAGCAACTCCACTGTAGCCTCCCACTCATCTGCTCTTGCTGATCTCAGGAGTGGGTCTCAGATTGTTTGCCAGTATTTAAAAACATTGTGACCTGAGGAGGAATCAGAAACTTACTCTTATCAGCAGAGTTTTATCTTTGTTTTACTAATTTCAAAAGTGCTTATGTTAACATCTAAGAGCAGTGGAAAAGTAAGACAAACCCAGCATTTTTCAGTTCTAGAACTTCCTCTTTTCATTTTCAATTCTAAAATGCCTTCTTTTCTCTTTCCTACTCTCTTGTTGCCCACGCCTATTTCTGTTACCATCTCTGTAATTTATTGACCAGCTGTGGGTTGGGTTGGGTTTGGTTTGGTGCTTGTTTGGGGGTTTTTACCACAATCTTTAAAGGTACATTGCCCTTCTAATTCCTTTTCACAACGCTCCATTCACTGTGACTTCACTCGCTGCACTTCCTTGTGGCAGGAATCCAAGAAAGCTTAAGAAATACTTCACCAAGCATTTCTCTGCCTACTCTCCTCCATTGTCTTGTGCAACAAGGCAGCTCATCTTACCAATCAAACAAGAAGCCCTTTCTTGCCTCCCATAAGGCAAATGACAAGCTGCAACAGTCATCCAGGGCTCATGCTATTCAAAATACGCCTGCACGCTGATAAAGGCACTATCAAATTGTTCATCACTGCAGCAGCCCTTGTTTTTGCACGCAGACTTCTCTGTGCCGTTTCCCTTTTTCCTCATCAGTGTGCGAAAATTCGACTCAGGCTTTAAATACTTTCTCGGCAAAGTTACATTTTGAAATACCACAACTATAATTATTTTCGCTAATAGCTGAGAATACCACATAAAAATGCAGTTCTGTCAAGACCTGAGGATCCTCACATCTCTGTAACATCCCCGGAGACTTGAGACTTGTCTCTATTGTAACTAGATCGTCAGTAGACTGCAGCAATTTTGATGACAAAGTAACATGCAGATGTCACACTTTCATTTCAGCCTCCTGGATCTGTATGTAATTACCCAGACAAGTATTACAAGCCTTTGTTACATCTTCATCATATTTTTTTCTCTTCTTTTTTTTTTTTTTTTTGGCTCACAACTTTTGTTAACCAGGTCACAGCCACAAGCTTTGCTACAAATTAAAAGGGAAGATCGAGGTTTCCTAACAGTATCCATCCATGGAAAGTGTGAGGCATTAAAGAGATATTTTCTACACAGATCTTCACAGAAACGAGACTACAAAGAAGCTTTTCCTTCCAGGTTCTCAGAAGCAGACTGCATGTTTCCTCTCGCATAATGCTGGATGTTTCCTCTTGCAAATTTTCAATTTTATATGAACATTTTTATCAATCAGATAAGCGGATTTTGTTTTTCTCATCTATTTGTGTTTATAAAGTAGAATTGTTAAGTACCCCAGGAGAGCTGTTTCTGCGCTCTGTGTCCCAGCTGGGTGTATATAGGTAGCAGTTAAATGATATATAAGGCATGTTGGGAAAAGACATGCATGTTTTGGTTTATTTCCTGCTATTGGTAATAAACATTATGACATGGATACAATTCTTATTTTAAAAGACACTTCTTCGTTATTTCCCAAGCACCAGTTCCACTGCAGTCAGTAGGAAAGCATTCATTGATTTCAATGGGATTTCAATCAAGCCCTAACACAGCATGTAAAATCCTTTTCAGATTTATTGCTCTGGTTCTAAAAACCAAATAAAAAGAGAAAATAATTCCAACGAGAAAGAAAAATTAATGCTAAGCAGAGCCTTAAATAGCAGTGTGTCAAGAGGAGCATGCAACACAGCTCTTTCAATGCTTAATAAGACAGCCCCTTGCTGAGTGCTGGCAGAGAGCAGATAAACCTAAAAGGAGGTTTAGGTGCTCATTATTTTTGAGACATATTTTGACAATTGATGATTTGCTCAGGCACAGGGAACTGATAGGCCCTCTGCAGTCTGGCAATTTGGGGCATACCCCTTTCAATAGCAACTCCCACTTTGGGCAAGATGATCAGTGTAAAGTTTTCTTGAAAATGTGCCAGTTACAGGATGGAGAGACCACCTTAGTGTTTCATGACTATATATAATCTATGCACACTGACTATATACAGTCTCTTGCATTGTATCACAATGTCTCAGTTGGTCTCTGCCTAGGGGGGATAAAACAAAAAAACACAGTTTATGTGATAAGTCCTTGGGAAATAAAGGCTGTTCACACGTTTTACCTGAAGCATCAGTTTCTGAGTTTGGTGGAAGGTGTCACAGCACAAGCAGAAATCACCTGCCTCAAGAGGAACGATCCTTGCCATCCTCCACAGGCAGAAGGTCTCTTGTGAACAAAGGAAATTCCAGCTAATTCCCACCAAGACAGCAGGAGCGTGCTCTTGCCCGGTGCCAGCAGATTGCCTTTGGTGGGGAAGAGAAGTGCACAGCTAGGGAACAGGCAGGGAACAGGCAGAGAACAGCAGGGTAGATGTGAGCTGCTGATCAAAGCCAAACATAGGCACTCCAGGGATGTCTGTTCTTCCCGTGTGCTGTCCCATACATCTGCTTTGCAGGGCACAACAAAAATACAGAGTCAAATCAGCTCATATTCTCCTGAAATGAGCAAAGGAGTCGCACCATGGTCTGCTCCTGGTACCCCTGGGTGCGTATGCAAAAAGTCAGCTTGATAATTTGCATTTAGGGTACATGGGATAGTTTTACACAAGGCTCAGGCGTGTCCCTGTTTCTGTCCTTCAGCAAGGCTGTATTCCTACTTCTCAGCCTTACAAAGAGGACAGGACCCAGAACTGTGTGAAAATGTTTAAAACGCAAATGCATTTTCAAACCAGCTCCCCTTTCTCTGTCTGAATGCTCTCACCACCAAGATATTAAGAACACAATGATTACAGGAGTATATGCACTGAAATTTTTCCAGTTTCCCCCACTAGTGGTCCAATTCCCTGCATCATCTGTGCCTGGTGTGAGGGTCCTGAGTACACTAATTTGCTATAATTAACAAGACCAGCCTCACCTAGCTTCCCATAAAAGTAGTGCCCTTTTATCCACAAGCTCTGTTTAAGGTCAGAGCTTAAGGTTCGCTCCATACCTGCCCTGTGCTGTGTATGTCCTGTCACCTTTCTCTGCCAAGTCCTGACATGTTCCTCCCTCATAAATTATTTAACAGGATTATCTCAAGGTCTCTGTCACTGAGTTCCTGCATATGAGAATAGTTCAGTATTTGGCCCATGGGAACAGGAGACAAGCCAGCCCTGCACAGCCGAGTTCCCTGGGCCAGAGCCACAGCTGAGCACACTCTGGATGCTCTGTCACATCACTCAGGCACATAAAAGTGTCCTAAGCCCAGCCCTGAGGGCTGCAGGGTGGGTGGCATGTGTACCCTGTAAAACAGGACATGTATTTTGCTCATCTGGGTTTGGTTTTACAGCATCAAGACAAAGCAAAATTCTTTTGGCATAAAGCAAAAATTGCTTGCACTACAAGCATTTCTGTGGCATGTGATATGGGTTAATCCTTCTAACTACAGGCATGACCAGACTATTCTGTCCCATAAGCCAATATCAAGGGGAGTTCATGTTAAATAATAAAATATATTGCCTGCTATTCATTAGTAACCTCGTTTTGGCTGTTTTTTGGGCCTTTGGTCAGCCAGTCTCATTTATTTGGGTGACATTGGGCCAGGGCAAGCAACAGAAAAGACTCTCTGAAAATGTGTTCAGTCCCTTACAGAACCAGGCAGCTGGAGCTGCCCAGGCTGTTTCCCCAGTGCTGTTTCCCAGCCTGGCTTTAGCTGTCCACAGCTGGGACCACAGGATTGGGAAGGTCATCCAGCACGTGGGCACATCAGCAACAGGCAGCATTTGGAAATAAACACAAAAGCCCCAGTTTTATTAATGCAAAAGGAAGAAGCAAAACAGCATGTAAATTTTCTGCTGTTTCATCATGTTTTCCCATTTGACTTGCTCCATTATCTCCCAGTAATCTTGTGCTGAGCCTCCACCTCCACTGGGGTGTGCAATCTCTTTTAAGATCTCTAAAAGAGCCCCATTTATCAAATAAGTGCTTCTTGACTAAAAGCAAAAAGCAAACTCTATAGACTTCCCAGAGCAGATTTTGTTTATTTTGTCATTAAGTATTTAGTTTCTTTCTCAGAATGTATTCAGAGAGTATGTGAGCAATGGAAACTTTGGTTCCAGTAAAATAAAGTACATAGAAGTATTCACTAAGTGACATTTTCAGAGAATCTCCCAACGCTTTTGAGCTTTAGTCTTAAACCCATGTTTCCCTTTCCAGTTTTTTAGCAGAGAATGCAAATATAAAAATGTGCTGAGTATAAAAGCATGAGAACTTTTGTCATTTGAAAAAAAAAAAAAAGTGAAAAGTGAAAAGTATTTTGATATTACCTGATGCCAATAGTATTCTCTCAGTAGTGAGGAACATTTTTTTAAAGGGACATTATCAACATATTTACATAAGAAGTTTAGGAAATATTTGGCAGTTTTTCATGATAAGAGTGAATAGAGGGAAAACTTTCCTTCCTCCTAGACTTTAATCAGGTAAGTGTAACAATAGAAATGTGCCTGTAACTGAGATCCATCGATGCAACAAAACATTTTGGTTTGATTTCTCCGAAATGAAAATAAAAACCTGAGCATAAGCAGCTCTCACCCTGTAGAGCCAACTGTAATTGGCCTAGAGGTGGAGCCAGTCATCTGCAGGGCTGAACACAGAGGAGAAAAGGTTTTCTGAGCAATAACACAGGAAAACTGATAAATAGTGATAATGTAAGTCAGGGATTTGCTTGAATAACAGCTCTGTGGGTGCGATACATCCTCACCAGGAGTGAGCAGCAGATTACTGGAAGGCCTAGAATATAGTTCTGGTAGCCACAAGGGAATTTCTCAGGGGAAAATGTGGGAAGAGAGCCTGGGGTGGGGAGGAAGAATCACTGCACAAATGAAAACCATACATAAAGGAGAACAAGTAGCACCTTCCTTACAGAGCAATGTTTTGCTGCCCTACCGTGCAGAGCCCTGCTGCTGATTACTGTCTTTCACAACGTTTTTAGGTGTTAAGCAGCAGTTCTCTTGCTATTTCAAAAATAGGCCTTTCTAGGGCTGTTTAATCAGACAGGAAAGCTTTCTTCATCACATCTTTCACTGGGTTTCACATCTAAGGCATTCTGGAAAATAATTTGCACAGCATTTATTTGGGCTGGCATGAGCTACCATCATGCAGCAACAAAAGAGTGGGCGCCCAGTCTTTGTTTTGTATCAGATACTGGATATCAACTTCCTCATTATTTGTATTTTCTCAGAAAATGGAAAAATAGCATCCACAGTTCCTCCTGCTGGAAGATAATGCATGAATTCATCATGCCCTCAGTTTTAAACCAGACTGTTTTATTTCCAGGGTTATAAGAGAGGAGATACTGGTCCATTAAAACTTTTTTTTCCATAAGCTGTCACAGTGGGGAAGGTTGTAAAGAGAATTATTTTTCATTTTTAATTTTTTAAAAGAGGTTTTTTCATCTGCTTTCAACTTAGTACTCTCAAAGGAAGGTCCACCCATGTATTCTGTGGGATCTGCTGCTGCTTCCCACTTTCCATTCTGCATCGTCCAGAATTGACACCTGCTCTGGTTCACTCCAAAATCTCTGCAGGCCAAACTAGTGTCCTCTGTAAAATACTTTAGGGTGAAAGGAATTACACAAATGAAAGAGGTTTTAGACACAGTTAAACACAGAAATAACAAATGCAAGGGGGCTTAATGTGTTGTTATTCAAGGATCAAAGGCACACAGTGCCAGCCTCTAGCCCTCACGATTATTGCTCTTCCCAGCACAGCAAGTGGCCTTATCTTAATCAAACTTCTCTATCAGCGCTTCAGCCTCATCCTCTTCAGTCTGCCCAGAGCTGTGGCATCATTCACCACCCACAATCTTGTCTCGTCTGGCTTCTTTGCTCAGTACTCTCTAATTTTGTTCCTACTTCTTCAGTTATTTCTTCCCTTCAGCCTCTCCTCCCCCGCCCATGTTGTGTTTGTGTCCCTGGCTTCACTTTCTCTCCTCCCTTCCTTTCTGGCAGCAATACAACCTCAGCATATCAAAAACCTCAAAGACATCTTTACCTCTCCCTCCAGACTCACAACCTTATCTCCTTCCCTTCTCTTCCCTGGGCACAGTCCCACCACTCCACCTGGCTGCTGCCCTGGCCTGGGCCTTTGTGTCCCACATCCTGCCCTTCTTGAAAACTGCTTCAGGTAGCCTTTTGGCATCCACCCTCTCTTGTTAAGTTCTCTATTTGTCGTTTTGCCTCTGATTCACGAGTTCCTGTACTACTCATAGTTCGGATTTGAATGCTGGAGACGCCAGGGTTCTTCTTCGAATTGATGTTTATTATTTCGTATCTATAGCACAGCTGTACGGAATATGCCTCTTAAGTTAACAAGGTGGAAAATGGTCCCGAGTTCTAACTTCCAAGGCCATTTAAAGTCCAATCTATCCAATTATGGAATGCCAACTAATTTATTTTTACTTATAATCCAATAACTAATTATTCATGATCTGCACTGCGGGTTTTTTTAACCAATAAAAGAGCACCCAGATTTGTGAAGAAGAAGGAGGAAAGAAGAAGAACAAACCCACGTCCAAAATCCTCCATCTTGTTACTAAATCCCATAAACCTAATTTTCTACATCTCTACATATTCCACCCAGTGACATAACAAATCTCTTTTTAATTACACAGTAACAGTCTCAGCGCTACCACATAATTTGGGAAGCCTTTCCCAAGGCCTCAGGTCAAATACAGTGTGCTTTTGAAGATCATTGCCTGTCAGCACTGAAAGACTGAATTTCTCTGAAGTCAGGATTCCAACACTCTCTTACTCCCCCAAAGGTGCAGGTCTCCCGAGCAGGTTCTTTCCTTTGTTACAGTGGCCTGTTTTTTTCACTTCCCCTCAACAGACGTGGCTGTGTCCCCCCTTTATCCAGCAAACCAACCAGGTTACTAAATCATCTCAGACTCCTCTTGCGTTTCTGGACCCTCTTCTCCATTGCATCAAACAGAAGCTTCACTTTCAAGGTTCTTTATGATCCAGTTCTTGTCTTTCATTAAGTGTCAGGAAACCAACTCTGTCCTCTAATCCGTTCAGGATAAAAGCCCTTATCTCCCACTTGTTAAAACACTCACTTAGGCACCTTTGTGCTTTTTCCCAGGCAGCTATAAGTATCTGTGAAACTATCCTCATTATCCTTATAATTCTCCTGTGACGTTAGGTCAATAAAATCCTTAAGTGTCAGGCTGTGGGTTTGCTGCAACCCTCTGACTCAGAGTGGCTCATATGTCCTGGTGCCTCCCTCCCTGTCCATATCCATTCATTAGTTCTGTCTGATAGCGAGGTATGTGAAGGACAGACGTCGCCTTTCTCTTCCACAGCCCCCACCACAGTGGGTCTTGATCCCTGACCAGCTGCTGTATCACAACAGTAGGGAAGTGAATCAATCCACAAAATTATGCTTCAAATTTCCCATCAAAATTATGCTTCAAATTTTTTATTTCTAATAGCAGATTTGTCCCACATTTGCCCCAGACTGCAGGAATTTAGATGCAAAGGACACATATAACACTGTGTAATAAGAGGAAGCAATGAACTAGCAAGAACATTGACGAGCATTATTGAAGACTAATTATGACTTCATGCCAGAATGAAGGAAAAAATAAATATGGAATTCCTGGCAGCATATCAGCAGAAAAGTGATAAGAAAAGGCAAAATCATTCCTAGGAGGTTTTTTATATGTACCACATTTTAAATTCACACCTTTGGTTCTGTCAACTATTTGTAGAACTGGTAGAACTTAACAGGAAATAAGAATACAAGAATGAGGCTTTTCAAAGAGTCTGTAACTAAAGCACCTTTTAAATGCCATCTTCTGATGTTAGAAAAAGTATTAAATCCCATCCTGTTTTCTGTTTTTTCCATGGCAATAAGTAGCATTAACAGATTACGCTTCAGGTCGATCAGTTTCTCTGCTCTTGCCACACCCTCTTGCAAGCTGCTCCTTCCCTGCTTCAAGACTGATTCACCAGCACAGATTCTATTCCTAAATCAGAGACCTATACACTTGGCTTCATAGATGTCTCTCTTGAAGTGAAAGCAGAATTCAAAGGAAATACTCTTTTATATTCATGTGCTCAAAACCATTCTGTTTTGCTGATAGACAACAATTTCTAAGCCATAAATCTTTACCAAGACAACTTTTGCTGGCAGAATTATGGTGGCAGCAGAGCCAGTATAGCATTCCTAATTCCAAACACCACCAGCTTGACGCATGCCTAGGTCTAGAACAGAGGGATTGAGCTTTTAAAAGCTTAATTCAGTGCTGTGATTTCTTTGATAAATATCAGCTGAAAATGTCACGCAGGATCAAAATCATCATGGAGGTGCTAAAAAACAACACAGTGAATGGAAAACAATGCAGGAGGAAATAGAAACAGAATAAGCTTTATTTACAGCAAATAAAAGGGACAGGGAACAATAATAAACAAATCGCTTCTCTTTATGCGTATTCATTAGTGTGGCTCAAGGCATGTGGAAATTTCACTGCAAAACTCACTGCTGTAATGCATAATTAAGAAAAGCAGAAAAGGGGCTGCTCCACTGTTACAGCAAAAAGTCTCAGCTGAATCTAACCACCCTTCATAGAGTTTTCCTTCGTGCATTCTCTGATGAGGCACAGTAAGAATTATTACTGGTGAGCTTTTATCTGCTGCTTTATGGAAGAAGCTAACTTCTGTGTGAAAAAACAAACAAAGAAAAGAAAACACAAACAACAAAAAACCTAAATAAATAAATCACTGTGGAGGAACTAACAGAATTAGACAAAGCAAATTAAATACTTAGTAATCTTAAATAACTGACTTAAATAACAGATGCCGCAAGTAGCCTGTCATATGCATTACTTTCACAGACAGCAATTACTTTAAGTTCTCTTTAAATGTTTCTTCTGTAAGTGAAACAGGTAAAGAAAAGCCCATGTGACAATAATAACGGGAATTAGGTCAGCTTCTGAACACATCCATCAGTGAAATGCAGCACATCTCCAGCTCATACAATTCCAAAATCATTTAAAGTGATTGTTTTCAAGTCAATCTTCTATCACCCACCTTTCTTTTTGCCAGAGGCCAGAAATAGCACCTCATAATTTATCTTCTATGTCAAGCTTTGCAACAGCTGCCCCCTTCTGAGCCACTGAACTCATTTTGCTGCATCTGCTTTCAATATACACACTGGAACCACATTTTCTCTCTTGCATTCACCTGTCAGATATGGTTTAGGAGAACACACTTCAGATACTGCTAAAAAATGCTACATCCTCAAGACTTGGAGCTTAGAATTCAGTGTGTTTGTGAACTCTCTTGAAAAGCTTAAGGAACTTCAACTCATTGCAACGAACTAAAGCTGCTGATTTATGGGTTGGATGCCAGAGACAAGTTGGCTGCTGATTTTTAAATTCATAAAATTAGAAGTTGCCTTGGAACCAAACACTCAAAGTCTCCACCTAAATAAATGCTGAAAGCTTCCATATTCTTTTCCCAAACACCCTGCATTGCAAGCAGTCTGGGACACTTACTTCAGATAAGTAAGGAGTTCCTGGAACTTTTCTTAGTTCACAGATCTGGGTGTGAAACCCCTACACGTGCTGGCTCTGTGAAGATAAGGCTCAGGCCTAACAAGCCCTTTTCCCTCTCCATCTTGCCCTTGATTCTCTGCTTTTACCAGAAGAAAACTTGGCTGCACAGGTTGAAAGCAAAGGCACTTTGGGCAGGTGGCAGTTCTGGGCAGTCAGGAGAAGGATGTACCACGGCTTGTGTTTGCCATTTAGCACAGATGTACCATCCTTCCTTTTAGGAAAGCTGATTACAAGATCTCAGGGAACCCATGCTGCTGTGCACAAGCCCTTCCTTCTCTGCACCTTGCCAGGAAGTCTCTCTAGCTTTCCACATTGCCCTAAAGGAATTTAGCCTGATCCAGTGGGAACAACGCTGGTGGAAGGGACCACAGCACTCAGGCCATTTCTCATCTGTTGCAGGAGTCTATTGGAAACACATGCCCAGTCCCAGGGCTCTGCTGTACCAAGCACCAGAGGAGAGAGTAATCTGGCAGCAAATCTCTGCCCTGCACAATTTACTGAGCAGATGTTGGACAGGATAAAAAGAACAATCCAGACAACGGGAGAAGTCTCCTGAAGCTGAACCTCGCCGTGCCAGGTTCCACACCCTCACTGCTCTGAAGCCAGAGATTCACAATTCCTGTATGAACGTGCACAGTAAGACTCAGGTAAATGGCAAATGGCACACAGCAGTTCAAGTCTCTTTATGCTGTTATCTGCTTCTTCATCTTTCAAAAAGCAGAAGCAGCAGCCTGTCTGAGCTGGAATGCAACCAGCTTTGTGTTGAAAAGGGAAGAATTCCCTTTAAGAGGTCAGTATCCAACCTCAGCTTTGTTCAGCACCACCTTCTGAATAGCAAGAATTATGTTTGAAAGGTATGTCCCTTTGAGCAGCTCCTGAATAGGAAAAACTATAGGAGACTGCACATTTTTACAAAGACAGAATGTGCTCTTCCCCATTTACTGATCCAATGCTCAAAGAGCTCAGAAATCACCTCCTGCAGGTGCCAGGCTTTGAGAACAAAACAAAACAAAAAAAAGAAAAATGGATATTCTGGTAACTAAGGAGAGGCTAAAAAAAACCTTTTTTCTAGGTCACTGAAAGCAGGGAAAACACAGAAAGTGTTTTCTATTGCCACTCCACTCTCCCCTGTGCTCCCCGCAAACATAAATAGTTCTGTGATTCATTGCAAAGCTGCTCTTCCCTTGTTGAATTTGAAAGAGAATATAATTGCTTTTTCCATACACCAGTAATGATGACGGGGACCAAGATGCCTTTTTGACATAAAATGGTATGCCATTCATTAAAATTACTACTGCCTGAGTGGGAAGTTTTCAGCAGAAGTGTCATCTTCTCAGAACATGCACTGAAAGGAAGTCAGATAAATAGAAGTTTTCTCCTCTTACTTTTGCACAACACATCACACTAGTTTACAGCTTAACAAAACATGTCTGCATGTTCTCATAGGAGCTGTGGGTTTGTTAAAATACCAGCCTAAAGCTGGTATTAAAAAAATTAATTCTCTGTAATTCGAAGTGTGACCAAGTCAGCTCCCAGTGAAATATTTTATCTTTTATAGTTCTTTGCATTCTAAGTTTGTGGATTTAGACAACTTTTGAATAAACACACACCATTTGTTACACCACTGCAATCAGCAAATGGCAAACTGTATTAGGTTTAAGGGGCATGTTATCAACAGTGAAGGCAAATAACCAGGAGACGTGGCCGGTGAAGGAAGCAGTGGACTCTGTAACTAGCATCACCCCCCAGTGAAGCACTCTGGCTTCTGATGAAGTGGTCTCTTCCAGCTTCAAAACCTTCTAGAAATTCTCTCCAGTGACCATCTCCCCACCACTGCCTGGTGCCCAGTATCAGCAGCAGACCTGCCAGACCTCGGTGGCCTTCACTCCAGGAGAACTTGTATCACACGGAATCCCAGAGCTCTCACGCAACAAAAATAACGGTGTGCCCTTGGTCAACAGCAATTTGTTCTGTCTGTCAGCTCATTCCCTGCTAGAACCCAGTGCCCATCACACACAGGGCTGCAGGGCTGGGAGATAAAGGTGAAACATGTCGTTTATTCTGAAAGCAGAGTTAGAGCAGAGTAACATCCTTTTGCCTGTGATGCACCTCGCTGTACAGCAAACGCAACACATCAATTGCTGATGCTATCAAAGGAAATAGCATTTCCAGCCACATGGGAAATATGTCAGCAAAACAAATGGATTCAAATAAACAGCAGCAGAAGGTGCATAGCAATATTGATTCATGGCTTTTTATCCTCTGTCCTTTTGAAATGGTCCCTTTCCAGCACTCAAGCTGCTGTGATAAATACCTCCTCGCCCTCCTGTATGCTTGACTACTGAGAATATACTTTATGTGATTTTTTTGAGCAGAGAGGGAAAAAAAAAAAGATTAAAAAAAAAAAAGACACCTACACTTTGTAGTGATTCTGGTTTTGAACCATTAGCTTGCCCTGCAGTATCAAGCATTGCTTTGAACCTCTCCCTAATACAAAAATGGCTGATTTGTATCAAGGTGCTTCTCAGTAAAGGCAAGGCATTTGAGAAAAACACTGAATTATGTGTCATTTTTAAAAGGTTAGCAGTAGAAATACATCAAAGGAAGCAAGATCAAAATTACTGTAAAGTGAGCAATTGAAGCA
This sequence comes from Aphelocoma coerulescens, assembly GCF_041296385.1. Lineage (NCBI taxonomy): Eukaryota > Metazoa > Chordata > Aves > Passeriformes > Corvidae > Aphelocoma > Aphelocoma coerulescens. Next base: position 31,267,488 of record NC_091020.1, read on the forward strand.
ACTGGAAAAGTCCTTCCCATTCAGATAGGTCACCTATTCAAGGCCAGCCTGAATCAAAAGTGAAAATGAGTCTTCTGTAGCTTTGGAGAAATGAGACGAGGGGTCTCTCTACTGGGTTTACATTTGATAGACAGCCCCATTGCAAAATTAGCTGCTGTCAATTTTAGCAAAGGATGGGGCAAGGTTGTAGGTTTGAGTAATTCAAATTATTTGAAATAAAAATATTATGCTATTTTTTGAATAAAAACCACTACCAGAAGGACATTTTTGCCACCTAACCATAAAAGCACAGAAAAAAAGTGCAGATGGTGTTTGCTAACTCCTGGTTTGTGAATGGATAAGAGTGAGGCCAAAGGTCAGGCAATGTCTGAGGGCTGTGAGCCTTCAAAAAACCCCGTGGTGAGGGTCTCAACTGCACAGGATTGTCAGCTAGCACTGGAAGTGCCATCTCCTGCTTTCCTATACCAGCTTCCTCCAGGGAAGGACATCTTGCTTTGGGGCTTGCAGACAGGATTGTAAGAGAGTCATTAACACCAAAATAAAATGAAACTTTGAGGAATACCAAGAAAGCTTTAACCCCTGCCCTTCAGCATACCTAGTGCTCTGGTACCTTGAGCAGAGCAATGCTGCCAGTTCAAGTCTTGCCTGTCCCCCATGCAAGACAATTTGTCTTCAAAGGGGAGGCAGCAGAGAGACGTGGCTGACCCAATCCCTGTGCCCTGGGTGCACTGCTCGAAGACTGCATAGGTACAGCAAGAGAAAAAACCCCTTGTAAATCTAAGGAACTGTTTGTGCTGACATCAGGTTACCCTGGCTGGCACTGATGACAGGACAGTCCTTTCTGCTCATTCTAAAGCCACAACTCACTAAAACCCCCTCCTTGAGCTCTAGGATTCACGGCCCATAGCACAGTTCTTGGGCAGGAATGTGGAGTTTTTAGTGAGCTGTTGTGCTAAATGATTTGCAAGTGCTTACTCCCCTCCTCCAACCCTAGCTGTCCTTTTTCACTGCTATAAAAATGTTAGCATGACTGCCTCTGATGAATTTCAGGAGTTTCAACACATAATTTAAAAGCAGAAGTCATTAGCAAGTATCTATTTGATCACTGACAGCTGAAGCAGTGAGAAGAGCTATCATTTAATAACAGTTAAGGTTAAATATATTCCTGTAGTTTGTCATCATTCACTTTCCCTAAGTAGATAACTTCAGGTAGTAAACTCTGAAGAGAAGGACAGTGTGAATTACACCGTGTGGCAGGTGTAGCCATCAGCAGCGGGCTTCAACCTCAGACCAATCCAAAACAGGAGGCTGACAAACAATTTCAGGGGATCATCATATGACATTAAAGCCCTCATAATATTATCCTTTCATGTGTGTGATATATTGGAAGCAGTTCTTGGGTAGTCCTTAATGGCCCAGCTGCCACCACAGTGATATATGCACTGTGTATTAAGGAAATGAAACAGGAATTATGCACGGTGCATCATTTCTCCTGCTGGTGTCATTGGGAAGGGAAGACTGCAGCACCCTGTTGCTTCAAGATAAAACAGGATCCTTAGTGCTTCACTGATGTGGAACAGAACAGAACATTTCAGTTGGAAGGGACCTACAGTGATCATCTGGTCCAACTTTGTGCAGGTGCAGCCGACCCAGCAAATGAGGAGACACACACCCAGAAAGACTAGATCCATTCAGAAAACCACACTTCATGTCATGAAATACCAGCCTGTGCCTTTTCCAGGTGTAGTCCCAGAAGGTTCACTTTACCAAACTCAGCCCCCAAAACAAGCACATTTCTTCCCTTCTCCAAGCTCTGCTCCGTTCCCTGTTCCAAGGATGAAGCTGGGAGGGTAAAGAGGTGGCCACTACTCCCTGATTCAGAGCCTTTCACACCCTGGACTGGTTGGAGCAGCTTTTGGATGCTCCAGTACCCAGCATTACCCTTTCAGTAAGATAACTGAAGTCCCTCATACCAGTATGAATGTGGAGTATTAAATATCAATCTGTAACTCAACTTCTGCAGGAGAATGCCAGTGCACAATAACAAAGCAAAAATAACACCTATGTCTGTCACCTCTGCAACAGCAGGAAGCAGCTTTTCAGTCCATCTTTCCTGGGTAGTCATTTACAGCAGCACAGAGCAGATGGAAATCATTGCTGCTCTGATCTGGTGGCATTTCACACCCACTCTGACCAGAGAAGATCACTATAAAGAGATAAAGAGAGGCAAATACATAGCACAGTCTCCTGAAGACAAACATTTAGCAGCACCTAGTTTCCTCCTCACCATCACATACCTGCAAATAAAATTAGGCTGTCTGGGCAAATGTAATTATGAGATGCTCTGGTGGGGTGACAGGCATTGGTTTAGATACTAACAAGCACATCTATAGCACATCTAAGAGCAAGTGATAATCCCAGCTCCAGCCTGCACATCCCTCCCCAGGTCAGCTTACCTTTTGCAGGTTTTCTCCCTCCCTGGGGAGCAGGTGAGGTGAACTCACTCCTCCGAACAAATTTGCATCCATCATTCAGAATCTATGTTTTCCTATTACGAAGCTGACAAAGTGACAGCAATAATTAATCTTACTGTGCATGGAGTTCATTGATATCAAGAAGAATTAAACTATTGTAATCAAGTTAGCCTGTTGCAGATGTGTGAAGTGCTAAAGTTTATCAAATTCTGCAGGCACACAATTTGATTCTGCATAGCAAGGGAGGGCAATGCTGACAAGATAGCAGAGAGCCAGCAATATGATGCAGGATTTCATGACTGCCTTTTTTAGCTCATAAAGTGCCACACTTGTCAGCTGTGCAAAAGATGCCATGACATGTTAATGCATGTCATATCAAAACTGTCAAAGGATGCTGCACACTGGCTCCGTGGGGATGTGCTCTGTGTCCAAATCAACACGTGCCTGCACAGGCTTCTTGAGAGACACCTGAACTTCAGCAGCTCCTGGAACCAAATAATGGGAGTAAATGTACAGATCTATGAAGGTGTGAAAAGATGCTGCCAAGGGGGATGTTGAAATAGAAGCAAAGCTCAACAAGGGCAATTATCTCTGTCGAAGGCTTTTGGTGATCGATGTCAGCTGCTCTCACAGTAGGAGTTGGGAAAACCACAACATGAATATTTGATTAAATTAGGCCAACCTGAAGTCTCCACCAGGGCATGTGATGCCATGGGTTTTCTATGAGATGGAAGGGTCTCTCCTTCACAGTGGATTACATCTTTGTCTTGCCTCACCACTTTCTTCTTCGGCTGAAATGCTTTTAACACTCCTAACAAAAGGCACAGCTGGGCAGTGCCAGGGATATCTGGCACCCTGTGCCAGCTCAGCTCCCTCCCCAGCATGATCCCCACAAACTTGAGGTGCAGTTACTGTACCTGGGCTGAGGGCACAGTCAGCTGAGCTGATCCAGCAATTGGCTGCCTACTAATCCAGGCAGCCCTGCTCCTCATTCCACCTCTCCTCCCCAGTTTAGGTCTGTACATTCCTGCCCCTTTTTCTCAGGGCTGGCCCTTATATTAACCCCCAGCCTCCTTCCAGCTGATTCCATGCCCTAAGCAGGCATATATCAAATCTGGGGGACAAAACCAAGAGAAGCTTCCAGTGCCACAGCCAGGATGAGGCCAAGGGACAAGAACATGAGCGAGGATGCCAGAAGGGGGGAAGAGGCACAACCCCTCTGGCAGCACAATGGAATGGGCTCAGCTCTCCCAACAGCCAGAGGAGCTGTTGTGTTCAGAAGGAGCAAGTGCTATCAGACCTTTATTTGATGCACCTCAGGCAGCTGAACAGCCTGGAGATTGTCTACCCAGAATTTACTAACCCCTTGGCATGTATTCCCTTTTCACTCATGATGCTCTACATCTAGGCCAGATGATAAATGTCCTGTACTCAATCGTGCTCTTCCTTGCCTTCAGAGAAATAAGCTGCTCTGCACTCCCTTAGGCACTTTGTGCTGTTAACAAATCAAGCTGGATGTTTGCTTGCAAAGCCTAACCTGGAGGGAATGGCTTATTTTCATGAGCAGCCTGGTCTATTGTTCAACACAGATCCTAAACCTGAGGATGTAACTCAACCTGCCCATTCAGACTCCTATTTCAAAGGCTTTTCTCCAAAATAGCCAGCCTTTTCTGGCAGGTGCCACCAGAATTGGAATGTCTTGGTACCTCAAGCAACTCCACAGACCATCCTGCCAAGCAGTCACCTCCCCCTGGCCCAAACATGCCTCCACAAAGAGGTACATGGCCACCTATGCTGCTGACCAACTTCTACAGCATGGAAATAGAGCTTTCCAATCCGCTGAGGCAAGGGAAGCAAGCAGGAGTGGGTCAGACAGGGAACTGGATGTTTCCTCCCTAAGGAAAAGCTGTTAGGGCTGGGAGAGACCTTCTAGCTTGCTAAGACTCACTCCTGCCATCACAAATAGCTCTTCCATGTAAAATGGCACATAAATTGATCAAACTCTCTCCTTCAACGAGTTAAGTCTGTTGCATCTGTTGGAAGGCCACCCTTCCCTAATGCCTAAAAGCTGTCATTTCCCAGCCTCTGCTCCTTTTGCAGCTGGTTTACACTCATTTTCTCTGTTTACTTTTAAACAATTCCATTGACTGACTCCGTGACCTGATATTATTTAGTGTTTCATTGTGTTCTTTCATGTCCCAACACTAAGAAAAGGAAGTGCAAACACAGGAGAGCACATCAAGGAGCAATAGGAAGAATTGTACAGCTTTAAACAGTTATGAAGGGGTGGGGCAAAAGGTAGAGAATGGCCCAGAGCTGAACATCACAGTTTTCCACATAATAAATAAATAAAGAGGGACTAGAAAATTTGACCCATGAGTTTGAACTGAAACAAGATATTCTTCCTGCAAATGGAACAGCATTAATAATATCATACAATGACCACTTCTGTGTCAGAGCTGTATTAATAGGGCTAAACAAACACAGCTGGGGAATTAGCTTTGGGGAAGAAGGGAGACTTGAGAAAAAGAAATTCAATTGTTGGAAAGAGCCAAGTAGGCAAATTTACTGTTGTTGGAATAACATGGTGGAACTCAGCAAGCAATCCCTGTAAATGCGAGGTGGGAAGTTACACTTCCTGTGCTCTGCAGAGGGAAAATGAAGAGGTCAAGTCTTGCCTCTAAGCAAGCAAGAGCTTTTAGGGTCATCTGATTCCATGGGAGAAGGACCAAGGTTCAGGAGCTGGGGGGGGCCCAGGTTGGACCCAGCCAGAACATGCTGGACTATGTAAGAGATCATGTCCCTGCAGCAAGACAAGGCTTCCCCTTTTGAGTGGTTTGCTCTTGCAAAGAAAGCCATTCTCTACTCATGCCTCTCCAATTAATAGCACTCCCTCCCCAAAATTACCAGAAGGGACAGTACACAAGAACAGTTAAACAGAGCTCTTAAAATAGAGCAGCTTCATTCCAGTGAAACTCTCGAGTTTATCTTGCTTGGCTTTCAAGACACTTGTTTGCAACATCTCCTCTTCTAATAACCAAGATTCAAAGTTTCTAAAGACTTTTATGAAAAATGTCCTCAAATGTGTCACATAATTGTAACATGTAATGGCCTTTCAGAGAACATCTTGAACCCAGGCAATGGAAAACATCTTCACAGGCAAGGAGCAAAGAGGTAACTCAACAAAGAATCATTATAGGAACAATTAAGCTTTCAGCTGGTAACATCAAAGAGTTTATGGATTTGTCACAGGGCTGGAAAATAGACCAGAAAGTGGTATAAAATGTTCCAGCTCATCTGAGAGCCAGTACAAAAGCTTCATGTGCAGTTGTATCACCCTTTCTAAGCTGAAAGCAAATAAGAGCCTGTGATGAATTCTGTGAGTACAAACCCACAAGAAGCTGGGGTCTGTGACCATGGTGCATTTAAAAATCTGCAGAGATGTGACTTGGTTTAGAGAAGTACTTGAGAATGAGTCAAACCTTTTTCCTTTCTCTGTTCAAAAATGTTTGAGCAGTTTTGAAGTTGCACTGAAAAACTCAAAGATTGATTTTTTTTTTTTATTTAAAGCACAAAAGCTTAGGGTTTAGTAGCTGCAAACACTTTTCTAATATTTTTTCTCAAATAAAAACTGAAGCAATATGGAAAAAAAATGGTATTATGGGTGCAATTTCCATTTTTTTGTCAAAGCTTTTGCCACTGGAAATTCTGGCAAAGGGGTTTTGTTGTTGCTGGCACTATTGCTCGTTTGTAAAATTCAGGTGAATCACTAGAGACAAGCACAAGCAATTCTCTTTATTGCACTATACAGTAGTTTCTTGTTTTGTTTGAAGGTACTGCTGGTTTGCTCCCACACAAGAGGTTCAGGAGGAGGTGAGCAGGGGATCTGACCTTACTCATTCCCAGCAGTAGGAGCTGACATGGTTTTTTTCTGGTGAAAGCATTCCAGGCCTTTCATTTTCACATTTTCTGAACAACATATTGTGTTCTATGTGAAAGAAATGCTTGGGCCAACGCAATCCTTTTTGGCTTTTTTATTTTACACTTCTGTGGGAAGATGAAAAAAGTTGAGGGGATCAACCCACAAGCATTTTCCTCACACATTCCTAGTTCCATCAGCAAACCAAAAAATCAATTCTTCATCCATTTCTAGTGCTCAGGGTCACTAAAAGTGAAACACATTCTTTTTCAGTAAGTCATTCCTAATAAAAGGCACAAAACTTAGTGAGCAAATGCCTTTTGTGTAGATCTGGAGATATACAAACTGAAATTAAACCAGTGTCCAGCATTTCTTTCTCCCTATAAAAGGCAAATATTGAAGGGGAATTGTTTTCTAGAAGTTAGTGGATGTGTGGGGTTAAATTGTTCAATAGGTCTTATGATGATTTTGGTATTTGTTCAGCATAAGTAGCATTTTACCATAGCAAATTCTTTACAGAGAAAGGTGTTGGATGTATTCCAATGAAATATTTTCCTAATCATCACTACTATGAGGTTGTTTAATAAAAAAAATGATAGCAGATGAATGGTTCTACTCTCAATGTCCAATTTTCTTTAAATCCTCTCTTCAGAGAAGGGGTCCTTATATTCATGTAGAGAGAGGGGGAGGCAGCAGAGTGAGCAGATTCCTTGCTGATCTAACATTTTCTTCTTTGTAGCTACCCAATTCCCAGTATGTCTCTGCAATAAAAATTCTAAGCCTTTACACAGCACCTATCACCATGGTGGGGAGGGGACTGTTGGATTTTCACCACAGGAACCCTCTTGCATTCATCACAGCACAATTTAACAGTGATACTAAAAACAAAGCAAAGCTTTTCACAGCGTAGAAAAGAGAACTCACTCCCCTCCTGCTTCAGCCCACACCCTTTGTTCGACCAAACAAGGTGACTGAGTTCCTGTCACCTCTCCAAAGCCCAGGGTTGTTTCATTTGCAAGGGTTTGGAAACTATTTCCACTGTTTTCTCACAGCTGGCCATCGAGGAAGATCCCTTCCATCACTAACCCAGCAATCCTGAGCACGTCCTGCCCCCATCACATCATGTCCCTCACGGCTTCACAGCTCCCAGCACAAGCAGTGCAACCACTATTTTGTATATTTTTCTACTCACAATTTCAGGAGACAAAGCACCTGCACAACAGCAGGTTTTTGCAGAGCTGCAGTGGTCCCACATCCTGTGCCACTGTCATGAAGGTAGCCTGCCTGCTGCTGTGGCAAGTGAGGGGATGCTCAGGGGACAGAGGTGTGGCACCCACAAGACACAGCCACTACACCTCAGACTGCCAGCTCTAAACCCAGCTCTGCCTCCTTTGCCTGCCTCTCCCTTTGCCCTGGAAGAAGCTTTGGTGCAGTCCAGCTCTTATTTTTGTATTTGGAAAGTTCAGTATTGCCAGCATCGCTAGGGAGTGGTGAGCCAGGTCTTGGAGCTGCAGAACCTGAGGTGGCCACACAGATTGTCCACAGCCAGTCTGCAGACCCCTGCCTCCACAGAGGCTCAGGGACAGCATCCAGACACATTCTCTCCATTTCAGGGTTACGTGTATACTTCCAGGAATAATTTTCTCATACCTCCTAATATTAGGAGCTACAGAGCTGGCATGAGAAAATTAATCCTGGAAGAGTGAGCAGGGATTCACAGGGTGGGAGGGGACCTGGCCAAATTTCTTGCTTCAGTGCAGTCCACCGTGTGTTCAGCCTGTAGCTCATTCACTCTAGGACACCTCTGCAGCTGTACAAAAACATGACTTTTCCTTACCCACAGGCACACTCACACACACACTGAGGATGAAGCTGGAGTTGTAAGTCCATGGTATGGCTTTGTCACAGCTGCCACCAGCTCAGGGAAAAGAGTCGTGAAACTCCTCTTCCATTTTGAGCTAACCACCGAGCAGCATGTTAATTTTCTGGGTCAGCATCCCAGGATTTTCCTTTTCCTAGCATGCTGTTCAGTACTCTCCACTCTTTGACATCACATACAACTTCTACAGCAAGAGAGTGCTTAATCCTCTCTGAAGTAATTTCTTTCTTCTTTTATGACTGGAGCTCTGGACAGTCTGTTATGTTTCAGCCCCGGTGCTATATTTAACTCAACCATCTTGTTCATTCTTCCTCTCATCTACAGCTTGGCTAAAAGGAAGAAATTGCAGCCATGAATAAAATACCAGGAAGAAAGTCAAATTGTACAACACACTATCAGGCAAATTCCAGCACCTGCAACATTCCCCCCTCTGTTTAGGAAGGATTTGCATACAGCTTACTGCTTGGAAGTGGAATGTGAGAGTTAGGAATTTAAGAAATGGGACCAAATTTGAAACAGTGGTGAGAGAGCAGTAAAATTACTCTGGTCACAGGGAGATGCCTCAGCCTCTTGCCCTAAGCTGAGGGCTTGCTTCTGCAAGTCAGGTGACAGCAGATGCAATGGCCCATATATAGATTTTACTTCCACAGTGTAGATTTCCCAGAATACTTCCCAGCAAACTTTGCCTACCTCTGTACAGCCCTGTCCAAGCAAAACTAGTTCATCATGGCATTTGGCACCACTTCCAAAACAAGAAAATTCCATTTGTCTACGCTTAGATGCCACAGCAGTGTGCATAGCTCATCCTTTTCCATGCTAGTTCTGACACCCTTCCCAAGACAAGCACCCTCTCGTTTTGTTCTATCTGCTGGATGCAGACATGACACAATGCAGAGGAAGAATGTGAATTAGAGCTGCCTGGATCTGACATGGATCATAGGCTCATCCTACCTCAGCTATTTGATGTGGATACACCCTTCACCATCTCATGCACACAACAAGGAATGACCACAATTCACAGCAATCACAGTCCTGAAATGTCTTATGCACAAAAATTAAATATTTTTGGGGTTTGTCTCAGTACCAATTTTCAACATCCCTGCAGTTTATTTAACTCTGCTTCATTCATGTTCAGCAGAGGCATCTTTTCCTGACGTACATGGAGAGTACCTTGGGGGAAAAGAGGAGAGATTTTCCAGATATCTGTGCCTAAAATGAATCACCTACCTACATGCAAATACCCATGAATATAAACAATCTCATCTTCAGCAGTATGGTAGATTCAGATAATTTTTAATGACCATGGGGGAAAAGGTGCCAGTTCTGTTTCTATTCAGTTGGTTTTCTACATATGACATTTTTATTTTCTGTTTCACTGGAGTGTGGACAACTGAGAGCTCCAGGTTTAGGCTTTGAAGTGTTGGTACAGCTGCAGAGTGACAGCTCACAGAGCAGACACAGGCACACACACACACAACACAAGTGTTCAGAGAAGTCTACATTCACAAAAGTCTAATGTGCTGGAGAAGTTCGTCAGCAGTCACATTTTTAAACAATTTCAATCTGCTCTGTTTCGTACGTTTCTTTTGGTGACAGCAAAACCTCATGCAAATCTGCTGCACGGTCCCCACAACAGAAGAAGCTGGAGCTAAAACTCACCTACAAAAGCATTACCCACATGAAAGACTCTCCATTCCAAATTTGCCAAGAAAGAACTGCCTCTGCCCTGAATCTAGACCCTTTTTGATTGTTCCTCAAACCTGGAACTGATGCCAAAACTACACGAGACAAAAGTACCAATATTTGTTTAGCAGCCAGTTAAAGGAAGAGCAAACTCCTTTCAAATTTCAGATTGGTGTGACAAATGCCAGGGAAAAGGAAAAAGATGAGACAGGAGAAACTGAAGCCTTTAGCCCGTGACATCCGGCTCTCAGCAGGGATTTCTATCACAGACAGATGCTCCATATCCCCAAGCCATCTTAATGACTCAAGTTCTAACTGCAGCAGCAATGATGCTCCCTGCACCCTTGGCCACAGAGAGGACTGGTGGGAGACAAGGCCTCCAGCCACCAGCCAGGGAACTCTTCCCTATTCCCATTGCCCCTGTGACAGATAAGGGGGTGTGGAAAGGGCCATTGCCTTGCACCAGCCTTTGCACCAGCCGAGAGGGAGGTTGGAGGAAGGCCAACCTCCTCATTGTTCTGTGAGGCTGCTCACAAAGACTCTTTTTTTTTTTTTACTGTTTTGTGTCCGTTTTGTTCCACCAGACCCACTCTAAATAGGCATTTTGTTTGCCATTAATGAAATCTGCTTCAATTTCAAAAGTTCTGTTTGCAGGCTGTAATCTCAGTCCCAGTCCAATTTAAATATCTGTTGTTTTGGTGGTGGACTTCTGGACTACATCCCTCCAGCTCAATGCCAAAAACATAACGGAGAAAATTTCACCCACCGTTAGGAGCCATCTGGTTCTGCTGCTCTGAAAAGTGAGACAGATAAGGAGCTGTATGATACCCATGTAAGGCAATTTGCTGGCCTGTTTATCATACCTGACTCTGGGGTGCACAGCTTTATTTTGATTTGATAAAAAGCAAAGGAGTGCAGCTGCAGCACACTGCTGCTTCACTAAGTCGACAGATGGGCATCACTGTAAGGAAGCCACATGGCATTTTTTTGTTAAACTCAGCTCATTAGGTTTTATCTGCAATATGTTGCTGTATTGGCAGAAAACCTTTCAGCGAGCAGAAACATTAGCCAAAGTTTGTCAACAGATACAGGGAAGATCCTATTGTGGAAGGATATGTGCTGGGGCAAGGGTGGGCTCTGATTGCTTCTCAATGCTCACAAGTCAACTCTTGAAATGTTTTTCAGCTCACTCTATAATTTGTGCCATAATGGCAGTTCTGACTTGCATATTAATAGAGCTGCTATTCACAGCTTGCAATTGTTGGGGCATTTCGAGACATTTCACAAATCACTTTATCTGAATAGGTGCAGGAAGTTTGTCAGCAAAACCTGGGAAGTGGGAAATTTTCCATGCCTCTGACACATAAAAAGATAGATGCCCAAATAATAGTGAAAAGTGAAAAAGCTGAGAGCCACAGGCTGTATTATTTTGAGACAGTTTGGGTTGTAAACAGTCCTTTCCTATCTTCAGTCACTGGTTTAATTCCAATGGGCCAGTTTAACTTTGAGAGAAAAATGAAGCCACGTTCTGTGTGTCAGTTTTAGCTACAGATTGGCAAATGTGAAAAGCAAATCAAAGTATTTTCAATTCACAGAAGAAATATCAGAAACTGTGGAAAGTTTTCTCTAGAGAAAAGAAGTTTAACGGGCTGCTCTGTGAGCTCACAGTTATTTCAACACCTGCTCATGTGGAGTCCCAGCACCAGCCATTTCAGACTGGGGTCCCAGTGAGGTGTCAGCTCTCTTCTGACACACAAACATGCACCAAGTCATCCAAAGCTATTTAGAGAGCCTGGAGACCACCACACCTACATCTTAGTACAGGTCATAAATGTACTTTCAAACCAGCCATCCTGACCATTCCCATTTTTTGATGTCCACAACGGGGTCTGGGAGCACATGCTCTGGATTCCTCTCAGATGGAACCAAGCCACCTGCAGCAATGCCCCACTCCTTAACAGGCACTCAGTCCTCAGGACCAAATCATCTGAAACATCCCCCAGAAACACACACAGTCTGGATATCAGGGCTCAGCACCATATGACCCTCCACATTTCCAGCACTGGAGAGCTTGCTAAAGCAAAAGCATTGAAAAATCTCTCTTGTTTTAATTTACAGGTGGTAAATTTAATTTTACATTGGGGGTTTTCATTTACTTTAAACTCAAACTAAATAAAATCAAACTCAACCTAAACCTAATAACTCCAGCTTAAACCAAAGTTTTCTGGTTACTCTAAATTTACCAGTCTAATATGATATTTTGAATTAAGCCACACCAACTCAGGATCTAAATGTAACCTTAGTGTCTGTAAAAGAAAACATTTTTCAGTGATACAGCCAGATGAGCTATGTTTTCCATTAGTGGAAAATGTGATCATATTCTGAGATACTTTATATTTTTATACTGGCTTTTATTTTTAGCCGTTTCTGTGTTAGAGCAGTGCCCATTATCTCACTCTAATTAAAGGTCACTGCTCCTGTTACTATCTATAGCTATAAAACTTCATGGTAGGTTGCCATATCTTGACCCAAAATTAATAGATGTATTTTAGATCATACATTTCCCCCTTTCTCCAGCTGCCTGGCCCGTGTGCATGGCACAGACACTCTCCAGCTCTCAGCCATTTTAGGAGTGCATCTGGAAGATGCTGTGAGAGGGTGAGATCGCAGTCTCTGGGGACACAGCTCTCACCATCAGTGGGATCAATCACTTGTGCAGGGTTCACCAGCCAGGAGCAGGCAGAGCTCCTGGGAGGGAACGTGCCAGCCCTGCTGGTTTGCTTCTGCTCACCAGGGGAGCCTTGAGCCCTTGGTCTCCTCCACAGGGAGCAGCTGCAGTGCTGGGGTGGCAGGGAGAGCTGCTGCCTTTGGTAATCAGGGTCCTGCTCCAGCAGTAGCACCTGACAAACCACTGTGGGATCCACTGCCTTCAACCCAAATCCCTTTGGGGGGATTTGCTTTTTTGCTTGATTTCTGCAGTGCAGCCAGCAAAGTGGAATGCTAACCCATAAGTAAAGTTCACTGGCATTTTGTAATTCAAATAAAGAGCACATTGGACTTGCAGCCAGCTCTCTCTGGCCTTACTTTGCTGCCATGCAGACAGAGCTTACTGTACTGTGGGTAAAATGGACTCTGTGAAAGAAAAAGATGGTTTCATGTGTAGCAAACAACAGCTGTAAAGTTTGCTATATGCTTTTGACCTTTTGTTGTTATGATGATCTGAATCAAGTAACCAACGGTGCAACTGCAAAACAAGAGACACAATTATTCCCTCAGAAATAGTCCTATTTCCCAGTAGTCCTTAAACTCCCTTCGTTTCAACACCAGACATTTTCCTCCATCTCGAGCACAAGAAATTCTTCTGTCCTTTTAAATTTCAGTCTTGCTGGAGAAAAAAAAATACAATATCTAGTCACACATGAAAGAGATAAGCTCCATGGTAATTGAACAGCAGAGATTCTGCACTCCAAATTCTGCCCGAGAGCCTGTGTGGATATTGCCTTTCAAGGGCAGAAAGGGGAATGGCTTTTCCTGATAACCATTGTGTGTATAGATACTACAAAAAAAAAAAGCAAAGAGCTATCAGCACGGTGGAAGGGAGTGGGAAAAAGAAATGGCAGGCTTGACTTTGGAAGAAACACCCCCATGATTTACCTGAGACAGGGTTTGTACATAGAATTGGGTCTCGACTCTGCTGAAAATAAGAAAAATCTTCTGGCATCCAGCTTGTAATTGATAGTCATGAAAATGTATGAGATTAATGTACTCACTTGGCACTGCCCTTCAACCTTGTAATGAAAGCAGTCAGGTCTGCGAGGAGGTGGCAGAGAATAAAAAGGGACAGGAAAAGTAGAAGTGAAACTGTGAAGAGGAATAAGTGAACAGAACTGATTGATTGAAATATTTCCTTTCTATGGTATTGCTGGCCACATGCTGGTCTCTTTTGAGCCACAGAACACTGGGGTGAGATGAGATTTACCCTGGTGACCTGAGCCACCCCAGACCTGTGCTCTTCTCTATCTAGCATCAGAGCCTGCAGCCCAGAGCTGGATGCAGTTTCCCAGGCAGGGCCTGTGTGTCCATGAGATCTCTCAGAAGATGAAGCTGTCCAGTGTCCTGACATGCTGCTACTTTCTGTCTGTGCTGTTCCCTCTGTCCTGCAGAGGGTCGGCAGTGTTGCCTTGTCCTTCGTTTTGCAGAAAACACAGATCCATGTCCTACAGTCCCCCAGCCACTCTTTGGAGGACCTGGCCCTGTCCTTGAACACTGTTACTCTCCAGCAGAACATTTTCAGCTCTTTACATTGTGCTGATTATCTTGACAAGACTTTCAACTCCCTCTGCTTTTGAGGAGGAGGAGGAGGGTGTTAAGAGATAGCAGATCATTCTGTCCTCTGCCAGTTGTCAACCTAAGGGACATTTATGCCAGTGTTGGCCAAGGCTTGGTTTGGCCTTTTCATTAACAGCTTGATGGAAGGACCAGACCACGATATGGTCCTCAGTGAAATGTAACTGTGGAGCCAAAGAAACCATCCTGACGGCCTCCAGGATTAGTATCAGCAACAGTGTTTGCAGTACAACTGAAATAACCACACAAAAAGGGTGTTTCCAAAAATAAAAGAGCAAAAACGCAGCTAAAAGAGCTGTAGGAAGGACCTTGTTCAGAGGCAGGGGCTCAGTGAAACCATCCTAAGGAACAAATTGGGAGTGATGCACACCTCCCCTGTTTATAGCCCATCTAGCTCCACCTACCCTGTAGTTTCTTCTCCCAAAACTGTGGAGTAGCTCAATGGCTGTACAGTAGAAAATCGCCTTCCCTGCTCAGCTCTGCTGGCACGCCAGAACAAATGTGTGCAGCACATTTGACACCAGATCTAAGCTGCTTTACAGTGACCAAAAAAAAAAAAAAATCCCAAACCAAACTTGAAGCTTGTTGTGGGAAAGAAAAAGTAAAAAGTTAAATATCACTACTGAAGTAGTTCCATGGAACCTCCTTTGAGTAACGTTCCTGTGCTCCAAGTTTCTCCGGAAGCCATGTACCCTGTCATCTTCTATCCTCATCACACACTACAAAATATTCTCCAGGGCGAACAGACAGCTGTTAGTGGTGCAGGAGGGAACAGCCAGTCCATCTGGGAAATAAAACTCCCATGACATCCTTTCAATATTTCTAAATAAAATGTTGTTTCCCGTTATCAGACTTAAGGGAGGCGAGTAAAGGACAAAGTAGGGATTTTCTCAAAAAGTTTAACCAAGCAGTAGGTCCAGTTTGTTGTTAGAAGCAGTGTCAGAGGATGTTTTTAGGCAAATCTAACAGGTTTCTTAAGGCTCACAGCAGAGTGTGCTGGAGGGCACTTTGGGGGAGTGCAGCAGTGGGGGGGTCTGGGGAGGAGCTGCTGCCAAGAAAGTGAAGCAGCTCTGCAGACTGAGGCGTCTACTGAAATAACACAGATGGGAATTTCTTTTTTTGTTGACAAAATCTTAACTTAAAACACTTCCACTTAAGGATGAAAGAATATGCCAAAACAAAACCTGCCTGTACTGGGGGATGGTGCACATTTGACTAAAATACAAGACAATATTGCTTTGGGCCCCGCTCACACTTTCTGTGCAGTAACCTCATCTCTGAACATGGGTGCTGCTGCAGGAACTGCATCTCTGCACACACACTCTGCTGTCCTCTGCCCTCCAGTGCAAGGAACACACAGGTGGGTTGACCATCCTCTCTCCGTGAATGCTGCAGTGAGAGCTGGCAAGAGACTGAAGGCTTGCAGTTCCTATTGACCCTGGTGAGAAGGAAGGGGATTCAGAATCCCCTCTGAGGTCCTGCTTTCCCACTGTATCTTGCTTAGAGGGGTTGTTTGTACCATTATGAAATAAGTAGGTCACAGACAACCCTTACCAGTGTTCCAGTCTATTCACTTTGCTGCTGATGTGGATCAGCACTAAAAAAGTAACATTACTCTTTTCTCACATGAGGATGCAAATTACCTTCTCATGTTTAATTCCATCACAGGAAAAGGACAGCTGAGCTCCCCACATCTCCATTTGAGTCTCCTTCTATATATTTTTTGCTAGGTTACTAGGACTTCCCTTCATCCCTTTTGTATCAGCACAGACACAGGACCTTGTTAGGTTGCCTCTTTGTATTTAAGAAACTAAATCTGCCCCCCTGCCAGCATTGATAAACACAGAGGCAAGAAAAACACTTTTGACCTCCAAAGGATTTTCTGAATTAAGTAAACCCTTTCTTTTTCACCAGGAACCACAGAACAAAGCTGGTAGTGATCGGTCTGTATGAAGTCAAGAGATACCAGGAACTGATGCAACTCAGCATTCAGTGTGCCATTACCCCAGAGACAAATTCCCTCCAATTTACCTTCCTGGTTTTGTTCCTCTCTTCTTTGGCCTCATTGTCCTCTCTCTGTGCTTATCCCAGTGCTGAGGAGGGACAGCACTGAGGTCCAAGCTGATAAACTGCAAATGAATTCTTTCTGTACTTTAAATGACTTCTGAGGTCAATGAGAACTCCATAGGCCAGGTTTTCCTTATCTCCAGGGTAACAGCCCATATGGAATGGAGACATTCATATCCAGCTCCAGGGGTGGCATAATAACTATATTTATCTTTCCAGGTGATTGTGCCAGACTCATCACCATGGTACCTGCAGTGCACTGACTTTTAGCTACAACCTTTTGCTACAGAAGGCTTTTGGTGGCCCTCAACCCCCTGCTGGGAGCCAGGAAGTGCAAGGGACCATTGATGCTGCTCTTGAGTTATTTGGGGAGGAGGGTGAATGTTAGTCTTGCTAATCATTTCTCACTGTTTGCACCATGGCTCGCTCTGGTATGCTAAGTGCCTGAGCTCTTCTGGCAGGCTGAGGGCTTGTGGATTATTAATCACCCCTACTTTCAAATATATAAATCATGATCCCAGTAAAGGCAAAGGACGAGAAGCAGCAATCTCCCGTTAACCCTTCCAGCTCAGAGGATGCTGTCTGTCCTCGTCTGATCTCACCAGAAGTCCTGGTTTGTCCCTGTGCCAGTCACTTCTCCAAGAGAGAGGCCCCTGTAGTTTTAAAGCCTCCCTCAAACCTACTCAGGCAATATTCTCAATATGCCAGTTTTGGGGTTTTAGGCCAGGCTCAGAAGATGACTGAGAGTTCCCAAGTGCCAGACTCGTATAATGAGGGAAAGCAGCTGGCTGGACATCAGACCCCACTTCATTCCTTGTGTGAGAGCCTGGAACAAAAGCACACAGCACTGCTGCAGACAAAAATAATATTGCATAGAGGCAGGAGACACACTGGGCATTGAAAAAATGCAGAGAAAATGAGCTTGATGGGATTCTCAGATCCATACAAATCAGGATAGTTTAATAAAAATTCACAGATAATTTGATGCTAATACAACTCTCACGTAGGAAAAAAAAGAAAGAAAAGAAAATTTCCTCCTTCATCCTTCTGAATTATTCTACCTTTTGCCTGGGCTAAAACAGTATTTCTGAACCAGAGCAGACCTTCCTCAGCTGATCTAAATATTATATCCAATAAATAGGTATTGGGGTAAGGCTGCATCCAAGCCAAGCCCACAGGCTAGACAGTCTTCTAGTTTACAGGAAATCTTTCAAACTGCACAGCCCCTCATCAGTGCCAGAAATCCATGCTGACTCTAGTCCCAGCTAATGCTGCTCTCAAAAGCCAGAGGAAACCACTGCTCAGGCTGGACCCTCTTTCAAAGCTGCAACAAGATCTGCAATCCAGGAATCACATCTTCAATCAAGCTCCAGACAGCACATAACCATACCATGTGATGTATCACTACACTCCTGCAGCTCATCATACCTAGGAAACAATTGAAGTTCATTCTGAGTAAGCTTGCAGTAAACAAATAGGCTTTAAAAAGGGTTATTTTCAAAATGTTCATGTTTTTAAACAACATTTTACAAAGCACTGGTATTTCAGGTTAGGAAAGAAAAAGGAGTGCGTAGGGTAGGTTTTTGAAAAGAAAAGTGTTTCAATAAGATTAAGATGTAGTACTAAAACAAAAAGATCTTTCATGGCTGGAAAGACAAAATTTGCAAACAGATATCATTTAAAGTGATTTATCAGCAAGGTTCAGCTCAAGTGATGTATCTCAAGACAACAGTGCCAGCCCTGATTTCTTCCACCTCAGTTCCAAGGAATAACTGCCAGCCCAGAAAGAGGACAATGCTCACTTCAATTCCAGACCTAGCTCCTGCATGAAATAGAGATGCTGCTGAGATCTTCAGCAGGCCCCCTGTGGGGGGAGGGAGCTGGCTAAATCATCAGGCCAGATCTACAGCAAAAATTTTCCACCAGTACAAGATTTTATTTCAGGTAGACCTCTCCTTCCCCAAATTTGTGTATAGACATGAGGTCTGTCCATGCCAAACATCTTAGGCTGGTCTGAGAGAGGAGGAGCTGCTGCTGCTTAGAGCAGAAGACAGCTATTGCAGCAAAAAATCCACAGCACATGCACTGGTAGTATTTTGTCCAATAGTTTGGCCACTTAAAATTAAATATAGCACAGAATGACAAATTATTGCTAATTGCCATGACTTGTGTGCATGTTTTATGCTACAGCACAGATTAATGTTTTGGGGGTTTTTTTTTCTGTTGTGCTCCAATGTTAATAGCTAATAACAGTAAATCTGGTTTTTTATGTCAGCCATAATGCTCCAAAGGCCTTGCAGCAAAGAAAAGCAGCAGAATTCCCAACTACAGGGCTGATGAGCAAGAGCTGTGGTCTCAGTATTTCTCAGCATCGGTTTGATTTCAGGTTGAGCTGTACCCTAACTAGGCATGTTTCTAAGAGATCACATAGGGCTGGTTTGTGAGCTCATACAGCCAGATTCTCATGTAAATCAGCACAGCCCTGTTCCAATCCCCTGGAGCCCTGGGCTCCAGCCCCAGGGGAAGGGTTGGTGTCAGTGGATCTGCATCATTTGCAGCAGCACAGCCCATTCCACTTAACAGTTTGCAGCCCCAGAGTGGGTCTTAAATATTGCAGGTTTTTATCCTGCAGTGGGCTAAAAGGATTCACATGTCCTTGGAGCAGCAGGCATTTAGTACATCTCTGGAGAAAGGCAGTCCTATGCCCAGTCATTTTCTGTTATCATCTGAGCAGGGCTCTGTACACACTGTCATGGTGGGTAAAACTCACCCCTGTGAACACACTCTGCATGGAGCACACCTTGGCTGGAAGCTCCCTTCAGCCTTTGAAATGAATACGAGTGAATTTATTCAAGGAGAAAACTCCATCCTCTCTAAATTATCCAGCCCTGGAGCTAAAGCCCCGTGAAGCACAGAACTGCATTGTGAACATGCGTTCAAGATCTCTGCAGATGTGATTGGGTCAGTGCAATACCTCTGCTCAAATTTGGATTGACAACTACAGAGAGCAGCTGGAGCATTCCTAAAAGGAAAAATACATCTGACTGGCCTCTCTGCTAAGATTCAATGGGCCCAGCATACATCTTCTAGAGCACCAGCAGTGCCTCAAGAGCCATAATAACCAATCTCATCTGCATAAATTAATCAGGTATTTATAAATAGCTAATAAAATGGAGAAACTTGTGTGTGAAGCAGGAACAAAAAGACATGATTATGGTTAAGCAAATGTGAGCTGTTATAAAGTTTTCTCACTTATCTGTGATTAAGACATGGCCAGATTCAGCCCCTTGTGTTCCCACATGAGGGTGAGGATAAGCAGAGGCATTGAGATCCCACCTGGCGCAGCCTGGGAGGGTGGAAAGCTAATGTAGGTTCTCAGGAAAGGGCACAGATATTTTGCTTTTGGTTTGGGAATCCTATGGCTCACAGAGCCACACAGGGGATTGTTGGCTGGCCTCGATGTAGCTGGTAGAGATTTTTCATATGGCCAAGCTCTCAATTCTCCAGGCAAGGAGGTTGCTATCCCCAAGAGCTGCTTCAGGAAACCTGCTCTAACATATAAAAAGAGCCATTCTCTAAGCAATGGTGTCAGGAAGAAGTTTGCTTTATCTCAGAAAGTGGATTCATCTGGACACAAAAAATACAGCAGAATACCTGTACAGCAGTAGCTGTCCCAGAATAGCTCAGGCAATCAGTCTGCCTCCACAAACAAGCCATCAATTCATCCTGAATCATCCTGAATTGCTGAATCACAGAATTGCTTACATTGAAAAAGATCTCCAAGATTGTAGAGTCCACCACTAAACCACGTCCCAACTAAACCGTGTCTCAAGTGCCACATCTGCACATCTTATAAATCCCTCCAGGGATGGGGACTCCATCACTGCCCTGGGCAACCTCTTCCAGTGCTTGACAATGCAAGCTTTGGGCTGAGAGTGATTTTCCTGGATGGGAAAAATAATCAGGAAGGATTTATAGCCTGGATGAAGCTCAAGTTGTATTTCCTATACTCTCTTTACACAATGAACTTCTCCAGGGCTCTTCTGCAATGCTCTGCTAGGCAGAGGGGGCAAATGTAGCTTTCTGCTGCATTGGTGGTAGTGGCTTTGCCCTCATGCAGATATTAACCTATTTTGGTGTTTGTTGTTTTCTCAGATGCCAGCTCTTATTTTTCTAATCTACCTAAGAGTAAATATTGCCAGGAGCAAGACCCTTCTTAGAAGAGCTCCTGAATCACCTCTCCTGTTTTCTAAGACCATTTGAATTAGATCAAGAAAGCCACCCTGTAGTTATATAAGCTGTATATTGAGCATACTCATTTGATTACAATTACTGTGGTTTCCTGGACTAAGATTTAAATGGGAAAAGATGTTCAAAATGAGCCAATATTAGATATAGGCCTTGCAGGCAAAACACTTATTGTGCTGAAAACTTGGAATACTGCAATATGAGGTCTGGGGGAAAAAATCCTGTCTAAGTGTTTTATGCAAATTGTAAGGATGTAAGAAGGAAAAAATCAATACCAGAAACACTACAGAATCCACCAATTGCATGCTGTTTTATGGGCAAGTTCTTCAGCAGAAAGCAGTATCAACTTACATTTTCCACAATGCAACTGAAAATGCACTTGTATACAAGTATAGTGGATCATGACTTTGTGAAACTGCAGGGTTTTTTATTTGCTTTTGCAGGTAGTTAAATTTTAGCGCTACTTGAGCGCCCCTCATCCCCAAATATAAAAGGCAATACATTGCTTTAGTGTTTTCAATTCCTTTTCCTTCAAGAGATGTAAATTGATTGCCTGAATCCCTCTACAAACTTTCTTCTTATGAATAGGGGGGAATAGTTTACAAGGCCATTGGCCCCATCCAAAGCCCCTCTAGCTCCAGTACACCCGCAGGGTGGGGAGCAGGGCAGATCATCCCAAGGCAGGTACCCTCCCCAGATGGTTGGATTTTTCCAGGAGTAAGGATCATTCCCCGAGCAAAGCCTTGCTGCCATTCATTGCAGAGATGCCACACAGCCTCATCAGCCATCCTGTCAAGGGACAGGAAAGAAAATGCCATCCCCAGGCCAGCTCCTACTGCAGCAGATCTGCGGAATGGAAACCTGCAAAGCCTTAAAGCGTGAGGGGCCGGCACCGGGCTGAGCCTGAAATAACTCGCACGCCTCGGAAGGAGATGCCGAGATAAGGCTGAGATAAGCCGGATGAGCCGGGAGCTGAGGCTGACACGCAGGAGCAGCGGGGGTGCCCGGCTGAGCAGCGCTGCCCGGCCAAAGGCACGTCCTCCCCAGCCCTCCCCAAGTGCTACACACACAGAAATCCTCTAATCCCACCCTCACCTGATGTCTGGTGACAGCCCATCAAACGTCCCCTCTGTATTAAATTCAAGTGTGAACAAAATCAGCAAAGAAATATAGGGTTTAATTAATGTTTGCCTTCACCATAAATGAAAGAGAACTTTAATTTTTTTTTTTTTTTTTTTTTTTTTTTTCTGTATTTTACTAATCAGAGTCATTCAATGTCTTGGATGATAGTAAATTAATTCTGAACTAATGAAGTTAAAGGAGGTCATTTGTTAGAGAAAACTGATTACATATCGAGATGTCCCAGGGACCTAAATGAGAAAATCATTATAATGAAAAAATATTTTAAATAATGCAGGTCAACCAAGTAAATCATTAAGGATGCAGGGGGGATGGAAATATTAATGATGCCACGACAGGGAAATGCCAAAAGGGAAGTGAGCTGACATAAGTAAGCAAAAAGACATTTACAGTGCTGGCTTGGATCTTTTTCTCATTTTAATGACTGAATCACATGAATTTCATTGCTTGCCTCAAATTTGTCACCTGTGTCCAGATATTTCAATGACAGCAATGAACTAATGTGCATTATGCACATAAATTTATTTGTATGGCACATACACCTTTTTAGCAGTATAAATCACAGTGGCACCTAAGCACCCAAGCCAAAATATGGGCTGTATTCTACAAGGCATGGGGAAAAATATGCAAGGGGAAAGGAGGGATCCCTGCTTCTCAGAGGTTTAATTTCAACAAACAAGCAGCAGTTGAGTGATGTAAGATTTTTTGGCACAACAAGCCAGGCTAGTGCTTGAACAGTGGGAGCAGTGTAGCTTGGATGTGCAAGAAATACCCCCAGAGACTGCAGCTATGGTCTGTCTAGCCCAGAAATCCCACTGCCTTGGGCCAGGGCTCTGTTTAGAGACAATATCTGAGCCTGGCCACTCTCTGCAGCCTGTTGTACCTCTGCTCCTCCAGGATCTGTAACAACTGCAATAGGGACACAGAAAACACTGCTCTACCTGCATGGTTTAGATCCACTTCAGACCTGATGGATGAAATTAAATGTGTTTAGCTCCATTTTGAATCTCATGGGGCAACACACCCCAGAATTTCACTGCCTGCTGTGAGAAACAGCAATTTCTTTCACCTGTCTGACACTGTTTCCTACCAGTTTCAAAGAGTTCCTCCACCCAGAAGCAGTGCAGAATTTGGTGAGAAACACTTCCAAGTCCACCTAATTCATGACCTTATTAATTTTGATTATATCTTTCTCAGCAGTAAAACAAATCCCAATGCTTTTCTCTCAGCATCCTTCCCAAGGACACCCTGGACCCTGTGGCTGCCACTGCACATGGATCTCATGATTTCTAGGAGCCACCAGCAATGGCTCTTTCCTAACTTCCCAGTGCCAGTTCTGAGTCTGGAGTTGTGTGGGCTGGGCTTAAACTATTCTTTTTCTTTATGCATTGAGTACCCTCATGGGAATCCCCAAAACATCCCTTTTACCACATTCATATCAGCACTGCAGATGTGACTGAGCCTAATCCTGCCTGGCAAAGCACACAGAATTCCACACAGTGGGAGCATCTAGATAGCATCCAAAGTCAGGTTTGCCGAGTTTTACTGAGCCAGTTTACTGGGCTTCAGAACGCTTGCAGGGAAAAAAAAAATTAAAATCAAAGGGGTGATTGAAAGTAGAAGCAAAACAAGGCAGAGGGTGCAAGTAGAGTCAACCCACGGGGAGTGGCAGATGTAGCTGGTAAGGAAAGTTGCAAAGTTGCCTGGTATGGCTAGAGAGAAAAAGAAGTAAAAAAAAAAAAAAAAAGAAAAAGAGAAAAAATAACAGATCTCTTCTCTGTAGTGCAAGGACAGGATCCTCTCATGAATTCAGGAAGGTAGGGGGAATTTAGGGAATATTAGAGAAGTAAATATTCTACTGAAGGAGAAACAGCAGCACCAAGAAAATTAGTTGAAACAATCCTTTCTGAAACAGGAAGTACTGACACACTGTTTACAAAGGTTATCAGAAAGTGGTTTATTTGAAGGAAAGAAGACACCATTGCAATCCTAGATCCACTAAATCCACTTTTCAGGATTTCTTTTCCAAATTAGGCATAGAGAAATACATTAGTCCTACAGAGCAGATGCAAACTATTTAAATTAGCACATCAGGCAGTTCTATCACAAAGAGATGTAATTAGATTTGAGGAGCCAATACCTCGAGCAGAGCCTGAAAGAGTGATCAACAGTTTACAGCTTGGAAAACTCCCAGAGCTGGAAACCAAATCCTTTGGAGCATTTAAACAGAAACTCATCCCCTCATTAAATGGAGCATTTGCTGAAATTCCAGGAAAGGCTAGGATGGAGCTACCATACTAATGCCACACAGAAAAAAGGCAAAGCCATTAATTATTGAGAGTTCTTATGATTTATTTCTCTTTTAAATACGGGTACTAAAATCAGTGCTAAAAGGCAGATGACAAGATGGAGATTGCTTTCTCCAGCAGTAAGCATTTCTGACCTTTTAGTGACCAGTTGTTTAATTGCAATCTCCAGATCAGCAATAAGAGCAATTGATTTGTGTTCATTAAAACTCTCTTGTAGAACCAAGAGCTAACACTGATGTTTTACAATGTAAAGGCAACATTAGGTTGAGTTAAGTAACTACATCAGTTAATATCATTATGATGATTTGGCTTCCATGTAAGTATGCCTTGTATTGAACCAAAACCTAGAATTCCTGTAAGAGCTTCATTAAATAAATACTCCTCAAGGATGGAACCAGCCATGACTGTTTGTCTCTTTTTAATTGGACTTTCAATGAAAGCTTTCTGCCAGCTGCAGATGAGAAACCCCCAACACCAACAAAGCAAACACTTTAAGACCCAACTCTATTTCATTGTGCAGGTATATCTCCATTTATATCCATTATATTGAAATATTATGAAAGCAGGTATTAAAAAATATATATTTATAGAACAGCTAATTACAGTCCAAATCATAAGGAAGCACTAAAGCTGAGTTTCTTTTTAGTTAAATGCATAAATCTTCCTCACCTATAAAAGTTAGAGCAGCTATACAGTGGTTGTGCATGCCTGACATTACCATTCAACGTGGTTGATCAAGATAGAAAATGAGCAATGGTTTGCCACGCTTGGTGTGCACATTTTGAAGGCAGGATATCCTCCATGCAATAATTTCTCCATTCCTAACCTTGAAAGAACCATATCTTTTATATATATATATATATGTATGTATGTATGTATGTATCTGTATATATATATATATATATATTTAATTTAGAGGACAGATAGGATTAAGTTCCAATGTGCAAAATAAAGTGCTCCTCTGACAAGTGTTCTTCACAGTTTAGTATCACCTCCCAAATTTCTTAAGATGTCTTTTAGTACAGCAGTCCCTGCAATGTGCAGATTCCAGCATTTTGGCCCATCCCAAGCTGTGCCTACAGAAATGAGTTCTGGTTGCTGGTGTAAGTTCAGCTGCATGACTCAAAATGCACACATGCTCAGGCTGGAAGAGGACACCTGTGAAACCTGCTCTGATGATAACTTGGAAAAAAGGTGAAATTTATCATCAGTGAAGTACAGGCATTAATTTTTTTTTTTTCCCTCATAGTTGGCCAAAAAACCCAGTGGATCCATTACTAATGTTCAGCAAAATTATTAGCTTAATAATAAAAAGAAATGACAAACAACAAGGGTGTTTCTGAGGAAGAAACTGACACTTGTTATTGAGGAATCCCTCTTTACCACTTAACACGAGATCCTCTTGCAAAGGTTATTTCTCATTTCTAAGAAAAGAGTAAAGCTCAAGAGATTTGTTATTAAGACACACCCAATAAATTCCTTCTTTTATTTTCCATGTTTGAAGGGCTTCAGCCCCACTGACAGCTGTCAGCAGATCTTGGTTCTTAGTAGCTGAGGCGGTGCAGTAGAATTCAAGTGAATTGAAGCACTGTTTCAAAGGAAACTCTTCTGCCTCAAGTCCAAACACTGCATGACATCCTACCACGAGAGGCTAAAGGAAGTCTGGTAGAAAACCACTCTGGATTCTAATCTCTATTTCCTACAGCTGTCAACAATGAAAGCGTGGAGTTTGCACTACCTGAAAATATTGCAATCTCTTGGCTGTGAAAGAGGAACGTGGCTCAAGCTGCAGCAATCTACTTCACACCAGTCTAATCTTGATGTAATTAGAGGATCACTGCCAAATAGGAGCATATGCTTTGTCCAAAAATCTCAATGCAAATCTCTGTGTGTGTCTATGTGTGCTGAATTATTAAATTCAGAACCCCATAGTAACATCTATGATGATATATCCTGCTGCTATTATTATACACAAAAAGCTCTAAAGTCACTTTTAATCAAAAGAGATCCTTTTAAATCTATACCTGGTTTTAGTGACATTACTCTTAATGCAGCTGATGAAATATTAAGCATGCAATTACTGTACATGCTCTATAAATGGCTTTCCTGACATTCAGGCTGTATAGAAGGCTGTGTCAAAATGAGGAGGGAGTTCTTTTTCTCCTGAGTACCTTTTTCCCAGAGAGAGATTCAAGATCAAGTTGGAAACATTTTACTCAGAAGTGAAGAGAAACCCAACCAAATAAAGAATTAATTAAAAAAAAAAAAAAAAAAAAAAAAAAAGATAAAAAACAGACTGGAGGAGAGAAACCATCAGAATTCTCAATTGCTGTCCCACAGAAGTCTGGGCAGCCACACTCAGGCTCCACACCTAGTGGATCCCATCTGGTATGTGTTGAGTCACCCACAAAAGAAAGGGAGAGAGGCAGTCTTCTCAAGAAAGCTTGTTACAGCCTTGCAGGAACAAGTCACATACAAAAAACCACAGGATAAAGGTTATTTTGTGCTCGTTTTTCTGAGGAAACAGCATTCAGAAATGAGAGATGCCACAGTGCAGTTGCTGACACAGTTCATGCTCTATACAGAGTGAAAAGGAAGGGTCATTTTGCAGGCATCCCGTTGCCATCCCTCTTTTGGAACTGCAGCCGTAACCAGTATTGATTGATGGTGTCTAATGGCCTGATAGGGCTGTGCTACTGTAATTGTATCTGCACAGGCAGGTGTCAGAAAAGCACTGACACGAACATTTGGAGAGCTCCAGTATCTGTCTGTCGAGCTCACAAGGCTCTGAGTAAAACAATATAACCAAAATACAGTTCCTCACCACAGTCAGCAGTCACTGCAGCATGTGCACTGACAGGACTGACCATCATTGGCACAAAGAGGTAGAAACCTTACAAATCCAGTCTCACTGCAGGACGTTTATAACCCTTTGTGATTAGAAAACCCATTAGAAGCCCATCACACGGTTGCTGATTGCTGTGGCTGTGGGCAAGCTGCTCGTTATTGAAACAACATGCACAAGAGCAAAAAAAGAAAAAGGAAAAAAGTGGGCCCCATGTACTGTCCTAGGGACAAATGTTCCTGCTCCTTTACACACAGCATCCTTCCTCTTGGACACTGTCAACAGCTGCTGCAAACTGAGGGAGAAGTCTCTGGTTCTGGGGTACTGCTGTCTGATCTTCCCACAATTCTTCCACTCTGAAATGCAAGAAGCTGCCTGCCAGGCTGGGGAATCCTTTCATTTCAACACCCATTCTTGCTACTTTCACAGTTGTGCCAGAAACCCTCATTCCTCCTGGACCTGAAGCTTGTTCTTACATTCCTGGCTCCTGTAGCACAATTTTCTTTCAAAAAGAGCATCATCAGTCCCCTCTTATTATACAGAAGGCTTTTCAGAAAAAGGCATA
This sequence comes from Aphelocoma coerulescens, assembly GCF_041296385.1. NCBI lineage: Eukaryota > Metazoa > Chordata > Aves > Passeriformes > Corvidae > Aphelocoma > Aphelocoma coerulescens. The sequence goes on from NC_091020.1 coordinate 31,294,964, forward strand.
GCTGGAAGCATCCCAACAGCTGGTATTTATCCAGGAGACTCATAATTGTATGCAACATGGGCCTCAAAAAATTATTAGACAGCTCTGGCTTTATAAAGATGTGATATAGAGAAGGTCAGACTAAATGCAACAATCCCTTCTGGACTTAAATACTATGAATCTATGAAAAGATCATTTGTTTTATTCGGTGTCTCATAACTAAATGATTATGCTCACCCTTCCTCCCAGCACACCACTATCAGTGACAGATGCACAAAATAATACTCCTCCAGACAGAATGAAAGATAATATGCTCAAAAGAGGAAGAAAAAATTAATCTACAGTATTTAGATATTACTACCAGGAGGCATGAAGATATTACTCATTTTGGTCTTGCATTGGACAGCAACATCTGCATCAAAACAGATGCATTTTCACAAAAGCAATAAAAAATTACCCAGCTGATATAACATCTGATATATTTGTGGTATAGTGCATTATTTCCATGCAGCTGGAGTCCTGCAATCAATATCCTAGTCCTCTGGATTTGGAAAGAGGTTCTTTGTTCCCTTATGAGCCTGGATCTGCGATACTGGATGATAATCTAAATATTTAAACTAGTATTCACGTTGTTAATCTATTCCACTAAACAGTCTTTCTGGACATATTCCAATATAAAGTAAAATGCTTTGTGCTGTAATGGAAGAATTACTGCTATTAAAGGGTTTAATCCCAAATACAGCACAGTGCATTTCTTCATACACCCAGCAGAGTCTGAGGGGCTGCTATTTTTATCAGGGTTGTATTTTACAGATAAGCATTAAGTGCACGTTACAGGATTGGTTCACACCAATGGTTCCCCACCGTACAAAGGCAAAGCTTTGCAGAACCAGCAAAGCTGGGCTGTTCTTAGCTGAAAGTGCTGCAGGTTTAAATATCATTAACATATTTTCATCCTTGTCTCCCTGATTAGCCTTTTCACAGTCGCAGCTTTCCCTGGTGCCAGGACAGATTCACCAGTAAGGTTTTCAAAAGCAACCACAGAGGATGGGCATGGACATGCTGGGCTTGGTGGCACAGCCTGGGAGAGCCACCCAGAACCTGCTGCCCCACAGGACACAGCACGGTGCTGGGCAGGGAGAGCAGGAGGGCTCCAGCTGCTGGGATGCTGCTGGAGGCAGCCCAAGCACAGCAGTGACACCTGTGTTCGTAGAAACAGGAAAACAACACCCCCAAACAACAGCTTCCTAAAACAGAACTTCCTTTGGCAGCATCCTGGAGAGAAGTGTGGCAGCAGATGAACCATGGGGAAATCAAAGCTGAGTGGAGACAGGATTTTACTTCAGAGAGGTGTCCGGGGCAGGAGGGAAGGTTATTCACAGCCCGTGTTTGTCTCGCCGGCTGCCCACGATAACCAGAAGGGAGGGAATATGGGATGTTAGGAATGAGGAATGTAGCAGTTTGAAAGTATTTGCAACTACCTCCTTCAGGCTCACTAGGAAATAATTGTTGTGGCAGTTTGGAGCTATTTGGGAACACAGTACATTTAAATGAAAGTGAAAGGGAGGAAAAATAATATCTAAAGCTATCCAAGGGCTCAGGTAAATGCTACTGGCCCGTGTAGAGAATGGATAGCTGAAAGCAGTAAAGAAATTATGAGACGAGAAAGCACTGGATGGGCAGCAGGAAATAATCAAAAAGGATTGGGAGACAGGAGTCTGACTTTATGAAGGATTTTATGAGGGATACAAGAACCAGTCAGGAGAAAGTCAGTGTCAGATATTTAAGAGCAGAGAATGACAGACTGAAGCCCTGAAGGACGCAATAGTAATAAAGTCCTCAGACGTTACTTCAGAATGGAGATGTACAGCTGAAAACAGGTGAATATTCATTACAGAAGAGAGGATGGGATTAATTCTGAATCCCTCTGCACTCTGCATTTTTAAGGTAGCAGTGAAATACTTGACTGCAAACAATATGTTCACAAAAAAGACACTAACAGGCTTGTGCTTACAGTGATGTTTTTCAGGACATCTCTCTTTGATGCAGGCTTGTTACCTTCTCTTCCAAGCAGCAGGAATGATGCCTATGCAGAGAGCTAAAGACACTTTTATTGCTCTTTCTCCCTGGTCTGCTGCAGATAAAGCATAGCAGTAGCAATGACAGTACTCCCCCAGGAGAAGGACTTGCTCTGGGGACAATGAAGCCGGGTCAGGTTTGTTGAACTGGCCTCTGAAGACTTTGGTTAGAGACCTACAGAACACACTGGCGACAAATTAAAAGGGAATTACTCTAAACTGCTTCTTCAAAGAGAAAGGACAACATTGTCCATCCACTGACACTAAAAAGCAGATGAGTCACTAGAGAAGACGAGTGGTTGATTCAATTCAAGTCTTTCATATTCCAGAGGTTATAGAGGTAATTTCAGATGAGAGGAACAGACTTGTGCTGAAGCATCAGCTCATAACTCTGGAACAGTGGCTTAAAATCCTGGCTTTGCTGCATGGTGTTCCCAGAGCAGTGAACATAATTCAGGTTACCCATGCCTCATATTCCACATGCAAAAATAAAACACACATCTGCATTTACACTTCAGGGACCTGGGAGAAGACTAGACATCCACAGGAGGGCTGGGTTCAAGAATCTGATGTCCAGAATGACAGAAAGCCAAGTAAAGGGTGGATGCAGCAGTTGCCCTCTTTTTAGAGTCAGCGTGAGTATTTTTCATCTCAATATGTCCATGCCATAAAAATCTTTCTGATGAAGCCCAAGCTTTTGCTTTTGTAGTACCTGACAAAGCTGGAAGAGCAGTTCCAACAGGGCAGTGGGAAAAGCCCAACCATTGAAACAGCTTCACCCCACCTCATCCATCCCTTTTCAAGCAGGTTTTGAGGAGAAACTCTTACTTCCACAACAGGGAGAGCTTGTTCCTCCTGCTAATAAATTCAGATTGCAAATGGGCATCAGTTCATAAGTAATGGTCTGACATCAACACAATGAAATTCAGTAAAGACACAAATAGAAATCAAACACAAAAACATGAGTCAGGGGTCACTGATTCAGCAGAGTCACTGCAGAAATGGAGGTTACTACAAACTTTCTGAATGGCCACCATCACACTGTACACACAAGGATGATCCTGCTCTGGGATGCACTGGCAGATGTGCTGTGTGCAAGATGTGGGAGATGGAAATTCTGCTCTACACACAGCTGAGAGATCTCAGCTGGAATATTGCAATTGGATTTGAGAATCCCACTAAGAAAAATGTAGAAAATTTAGAGATGGTTCAGAGAAGATCAACAGGAATCATAAGTATAGACAAACACAATCTACAAGGAAAGTTGGAAACAATTGGTTTAATTTTCACTACAGAAGCAGTGTCACCTAACTATAAGGCAAAGTGGGTATCAGTCTCTAAACAAGTAAAAGCAGAACATAATTGACAAAAAGAGTAGATAAACATCATCCTAGGCTAGATAGACCTGGTTCTGCAAAGGAGCAGGAGGAAGGAGCAGGGCTTGACCTCTTAAGTGCACTCCAAGTTGAATATAGCAAAGTATTTAAGAAATATATATTTTTATATATAATAAATGTTTATATACTTATGTATATAAATACATATTTAGGATATGCTATTTATAGTATAGGATGTACCAGTGAAATAAGGTGTCTTATTTGTTAAATACTGTGAAACATCACAAAATAAGTCTCAAAGCTGTTGATACACTGAAAAAACCTGCCAAGAAAATACCTGCATACATGGGTGGCATAAGCATTAGGGCATACAGGTAACATGGCTTGATAAAACATCAAAATCAATTGCACTCAAAAATACTGTTGGTCTCAGCAATTGCATTTCTTGTAAACACATTTAAGGATTGATTCCATAATCAATCCTGGATTCATCCAATGAAACCACAGCCAGGAATATGCATGTTGATCACAAGGAAAGTTACTAAACCTCATTCAGCTAATAATGCTTTCTAGCTTGAAGCTTGATACTGTTATAGAATTTTAGCTAGCAGAGCAGCAGATGATATTCCTACTTTCCATGCAAATGCATAATCCTTTTCTGAAGGCTACTAAGCTCTTTGCCACCAAAATCAGTGGAACTCTGGCTGTTTACATCGGATCTGTGAAAGGCTTTGAAGATGAAAAGAGCTGTGCAAGTGCTAAGTGTAGCTATTTTGGCACGGAATCTAGACCAGAAACACAGGCTGTTAAACACAGGTCCTATTGTTTCCTGTCATCTTTGTCAGCATAAAGGCAGAAGCCAGCAAAACCCAGGCAGTCTGATAAAAAAGACAGAGAGAAAAAAAAATCATTTTCCTAGGATACCTTCAGAGGCACTCTTAGCAGAGGGGCACAGTAAAACTTTACTTTGTGTCCATTACTAATCCTTTCTTGTATCAACTTTTTTATTTGTTCTGACAGGGTTTTTGACCAGTGACTAGGTCAGCATTTGAGCATCTATGAACATCAATTTATGCACATGAGTGGGAGAAGGGTGGGGAGGTTGAGATGAAAAGGCTGGTTGCAAAAAAAAAAAAGAAATAGAAATGGAAAAATAAGAATAGAAAGATTGTTTTGAAGAATCCAGAGCACAGCAGATGAAAGAATCCTAGAAAAGTTTCCTGGTTCAAATAGAAGAGAGCAGGTGCAGGGTTTTTTATTATCTTTCTTTGTGCTTTTTGGTTGGGGGTTTTGGTTGGTTTTTTTTAGACTAAGGAGTCAAAAGTCTCAAGGTCTTGAAAAAAAGTTCAAAAGAGAAAAAGGATTAAAAAATGGCATTGGAAACACATGCTACAAGCAAGTAGGAAATACACAGCTAAACCAATTCCTCAAGAATGTAAATAAAAACAAAGTAAACAATGAAGAGAAAGAAGAGGAATCAAGGGGAAGGTGAAAAAAATAACTGCCAATAAAGAGTCTGGGTTTAGGCAGGACTCAGAAAAAACACACCAACATATTATTTTAGCAAAGATCTTGGAAAAGTCTGCAAGACCCAACTGAACCTGAAAAATTAATTTCATAAAACCTGAGCAAAAGTGGATGAAAGACCATAAAACTCAACCTAAGGATTATTAGAGGACAACAAAAATTATGGCGCTAGGTTCAGGTATCCCAAAACCCTGAAGGCTCTGAGGGCTCCAAGTAGAGAACAAGAATCACAAAGATGCTGGAAAGAGAAGGATTAAGTTTCTACTGCTTACAGATGAATCAAGAATATTACAAGATCAATGAGATTAAAGCTGTGGTTTTGGTTTTGTTTTTTTTTTTACAAAATTCATAACTGAAGCAAGTCAGCAGCCTGGAGGGAAGCAAATGAAGAAAAAGCATTAGCTGCAGAAATTGCTTCAGGTAACTGGTAATGAAATATATGGAATAACAAGGTCTAATGACACAGAGTGTTAGGATCATAGAATCGTGAATTACATGGAATAACAAGGTCCAATGACACAGAGTGACATCTTATTTAATTTCTGTTGTTGCACTGAGTTAACAGACATGCTTCTCTCCCAAGTTTGTGGAGCACAGAGGTAAGCAACCAGCCAAGCAACATCTTTGTTGAGCTTTCCCATGTATGAAATGAAATGCAGTGTCATAGAAACATAGATTTGAGCCAAAGCCCACTGGGGCCAGAAATGCACAGCCACTCCTGCAGGTGTCTGCAAAGCCCAGCCCCAGGAGGAGCACAGGGAATCTGCTGTTCCAAGATAACTGAGTGCCACTTTAGTCATTCATGGGTTCAGGCCATTGCCCACAAACACAGCCACTGTGCATTTGCACAGTCTTTCATTGTTTCCCATCTTGTATTTGATCACCTCATGCAGCAGGTCAGGACAATTTCAGTGTGTTCCTACAACAGCAGAAGACTGAGGTGTTGAGTATAGACCTCTGTGACTGCTGGAAGTGTGGATCTACTTTTTCTAGGATCAATGCCCTCTTCTTCATGTGTTTGCTTCACAGAAGAGCATTCAAAAGGCTCAGGGGAAGCAAACAGCAGGCAAGGGCTGCATGGTTTCCTCATCTTCTTCACTCCATCATGCATTTGCAGGCTGTGTGATTTGGGACACAGGACCTAATGTCACCTTGCTTTGTCTCTCTCCTAGATCCCCATCTCAAAAAGATGCAAAGGGTTGCCCTGGGCCCACACATACTAACAGCTCTTGCTAAAGCCAAATAAAACATGGGGGAGAGTAAACTTAAAAGCAAATGCTGGCTGCCATGGTGAATTTCCAAACACTGTGTGAGTCACTTAGAGGAAGTTTCTACATGCTTATGTCTTCCAGCTCAAATAAAGTGATTAAATTATCTTAACTACTGACTGGAAAAAGCTTTGTTATTACAGCAGCTAGGTCTGCAGATGAATCATGTTGCCATTACACAGCACAGGTGGTTTATCACGGAAGTCATCCAATTGTGTTTTAGGACAGGTGGCCTTTACTAAGAGAAGAAAAAACAAACATGCTTTTCAATGTCTAAGTAGAAAATGCAGTCCCAAATATTGCCCATTCTCAAAAAAATACATTGAAAAGACAACTTTTAAAGGGGAGAGACAGGCTGCAAAGCTGTTCTGATACTAGTAATTAAATCCTAAGAATTTAAGCCTGTATTGCTTTATAGAAAGAGATTACAAACCCAGCAGCCCATAACCAATACCTTTTGCAGGCTGAATTAGTGTTGTTCACAGTAAGATTTCCCTGGAACACAAGTGAAGAATGGGCCATGTACCATGCAAGATGTGGCCATACCACTGTCACAGGATATGCCATAACACAGTAAAAAACAAAGGCAACATGCAAGATTGTGCATTTCATTTTATCAGACATTTCTGGGGGAGGTTCTGAAGCAGGCTCTGTTTCCATGTCATCAGCAAAAGCAGGAGAATCTTCTAAATGACTTAGCAGCCAGAGTGCTAAGGTTTTTTGTTATTCTGGCCAAAGTAACCCAAAAAAAGTGGCTGAGTATTGAACACTTTTGAAAACGTGGTTAAGACATCAGAATGCTTCTCTCACAAGCCCTTGACAGAGAAAGGCCACTACATCCAGTTTTACAAAGGGCCAGGTGGGACAGATCCCACAGAGAGAAAGATTTTTGTGGGTAGCTGTACTGAACCTGAGACTTGTCAACTGCCCCTCAATCAGTGTGAATGAGGGCTAATTGAAGTTGTGGTAGGTCAAATATGGGTTTGGGTTTGTTTTTTTCTTCTTGCTTCACCAAAAAAGCCACAGGAGAAAGGACAGTGCGTTGTTCTGATCTCTCACCCCTGTTTTCTCTCGTGTAATGGTCGTTATGGCTGTCCTTCCTTTTTCAATAGAAAACTCAGATTATGAAACCAGAGCAAGAAGAAGTCACGCACAAAAAAGTTCCTTAAAAAGGCAAAAATTAACCACCCTTGGAAAAACAATAAGAGAGGAATGTGAATAACACAGCATTTCCCGTGGCTTGTATACTTATCTCATACCATAATGATCAAGTGGCTTACTTGTCTCTACCCGTTACAAAAGGGATTCTTTGCATTTTCACGTGGTTCTGCTCTACAACCAACCAACCACACAGTTTTACTACTTTGTCTTAGCTATTTTGGTGCTTAGATACTCAAATCCTTTCCCCTTCCCCCCACTAAGTAAATTTTCCAGGCTAAAGTTCAAAGTAAATTCCAATGTGATTATATAAACACATGCATACTGTAGATTGACATCATACAATGCTATTCTTTGTTGCTGGATTTTTTTTTTCCTTCTTTTTAGTTTGCAACAACTTCAGTATGCCTGGCTTGCTACCCTAAAATAGTAGCTTATTACACCCTACTGAATAAGATAACACTGTATTTATTCCTCTGGCAGTTTGGTTTTCACAGGGGAAAAAAAGCTCATGATTTAATTCATAAAAATAGACTTGCCAAGGAAAAATAAAAGTAACAGACCTTATGAATCTCTCTGTTTATTAAGCCATGTGAGTAGTGGAGTGGAGAGAAAGCAGGTTTATATGTTTCAGTCCATCATGACTGTGAAATTGAACTGTAAATGGTACCTAGGGCAGCCAAGTGAGACAGACGCCATGGCGGGAGTTAATGGAAATGTGGAGAGCTTTTCTTTTTAACAAAGTACTTGAGCAATTATTGCAGCACACCCACAGTGAAATGAGATAAAGTTAGGCTGTGCATTACAAAGGCTGTTAACTGCAAAATAAATTTACTGACAGCCATTGGGAACCTTTCGTTCCTCGTTCCTTTTCCTGCACCTATTAGCTAAAAACGCCAACAGCGTTGGTGGGGATGAGCAGCCAGCGAGTTGTGGGGTGGGAGGTTTGTTACATGCAAATGTGCTGGCTTGTCACACTCACCTGGGATAGAGGTGGGGCTTGGGGAGCCATCCAGTTCTGCCACTACAGCAACACAGGCACCAAGTGCTTCTGACAGCCCTGAAGCTGTCAGGGCTTTGTATTGACATTAACATTTTACTGCAATAGTAAAAATGGAGCTGAATTCCCAGACTCACCTTTCCCATCGCTCCCCTGGCTGCCCGGTGGCACTGAGGAGTTGAAGGTCATGTTTGAGGCTCAGCCTGTTTCAGCCTAGCATTGAACTCCAGGGACAAACAGGATGAAGGGCAAGTCCTCCTTGCCCTCTAAAACCTATCCTTGTCCAATTGCTCATTAAAGCTCCCCTCCCTCCAGCCCCACCTGCTCCCCAGCAGCAGTGTGGCTACACCAGCGTGTCCAGTGGTGAATATTGATCTCCTGGGGCACAGCTCACCCCGTGTGCACGGTCAGGCAGAAAGCCCTGCCCAGCTGTGTGTAACCTCTCATCCCCCCTTCCAAAGGGAGCTTTGTTGGATGAACTGTGCAGGTGAAAACACAACCACTCTTTCAGTCAGGAAGCTGAAAGGAGCTCTGCTTCCTAAGAAAATAAAAGAAAGCCTCAGACACCAAGAGAGGCTGCCCGTATAGAAAGTATTCATCATCAATCACAATGGATTTCTATAGATTTTCTATTTAAGGAAAAAATCCTTCCCTTTCAGAAGGGCATTAGAAAGCACCACTGGTATGTTATGGATTACATACCAGAGGAGACCAGTCTCAGCATCTCACGAGAAACCCACTAGAGAGGCCAATACAGGAATGACGTTTAAATGTTTTGAAAAAGCAAACAATTTCTACATCAGCTGCAACTTCTGTTTTACAAAGTCCTTTATTTCCTAGCAGGTGCCATGCTTAGACCTCTTTGATATATCTTATTGTGATAGCAGCACTATTTTTTTTTTATCATGCTATTTTGAGAGCATCTCAAATGCAAGCCTGCATCAAACACAGCACATTGACCCAGAGTCAAGCCACGTTTTATGTCATCCCCATGACATCTCTTACACCTGTGACAATACAAGGGCGCTCCCATTTGCATTTCCAGTGCAGATAAAGTGAGAGCTGTTCACACACAACTCTTCCCTTGCTATTCCTGGCCTCTGTGCTGAACCATCACCCTTTTCAGCAGGTGCATTGGCTTTGCTAACTCTCCCTTCTGGAGATGGCTTGTTGCTGTTAGCCTCAGTTACACAACCCCTGAAAGCACCTCTCCTTTCTTTTCAGGGAGGTATGATTTGAAGATCTGTATCTTTTGGCCTCACAGCTATTATTTGTGGCTGTCAGTCAGAAAACAGAAACTGAAATGAAAACAACCAGTGCTCTCCTCTGTAGCAGACCCGTCACTGTCACTTTTTCCTGACTTTATCCGACATAACCGAAATATATTTCGTTTTTCCTACCCATGTGTCCTATATAAGCATCCCACACAGCCCTAGCACAGCTGCATGACTAACCAACACACTCTCCATGCCCTCCATAACCCTAATGCAATCCCCAGCAAACAAGAGTCTGTTACCTCCAGGAACTACTCTGATTTCAGCCCTCCTGAGCCGTACACAGGCAAAGCTGCCCTCACACAGATCCTGCCTGCTGAGGAGGGACACTATTCTGCAACAGCAGTTAGACATGAAGCCAACTTGGACCCTGGGGAGTCACTGCTTCATCCTGCCCAGAGCTGCTAATGCACATGGACCGGCTCCTCTTCTGCCTTGTGGCATTTCCATCTCCTTGCACGTCTGTCAGATTCTTTCCACTCTTTCCACATTGTTTTCCTTTGCTGTGCAGTGTAGCAAGATGCCAGCTTTCTATTTTTATTTTTTTTTTTTGCACTGTGTGTGCTCTAGATCTGACATTATGCTTAAGATGCTATCAAGTAGCCAAATGTGACACGATTTCAAGGTTGGCCTCAAGGTGGTTAACTCTGAGAGTCAGCCTTTCAATCACCATCAGATACCGATCAAACAAAAACAGATGAGGGCTGACAGCAGGCTGGCTTATTATACTCTCTATTTCCAGCTGGTTTAGTTCAGGATGTTTTTATCAAGTGAGTCTCCAGCTCCCCTCACTAGTATGCAAGGAAGGCAGGAGGGGAAATGGTTATACAAAAATGGAATAGTTTGTGATTTATAGCTGAAGAAAGACTAAGACAATGGATTCACTAGATGTAATTGTGCCTCAAGCATCACCATAAGACAAAGCAAATCCCAAAGATAAAGCCAGTCTGGGGGAGGTGAGAGGACCCACAGCTGCAAAGTTATAATTTCAAGATGCAGCTTTTCTCCCTCCCCCTGCATAAACATTACGTCAAAATTATCGTAAACCTGCAGCTGCCCAGATGGCACTTGTGTCCTCACACACTGCACAGAGTTCACTACTGACTTCAAAGGAACAGAATGATATTGAGAATTTTTACCTTTAGTTTGCCATGCTGATAGAGATCAGGGAGATTTGTAGACTTTGATCATCCCTTGTTTAATTACATTCAGATGGAGCCCAGTTGAGTTGTGAGGGTTCAGCTTCAGCAGGGGACTCGATGGCCCAGCAGTTTCCTCCAAAGTGTCTTATCCTGATCCAGCTGATTTCAGACTATCCTGAGCAGAGCCTGGTGAAGAACTGCCTTTTTATTTATCATGGGGGCTTCCTGTGATTATCACACAGGTGTCTCAGGGGAAGGAACAGTTGCTCACCATTCTAGCCCAAAAATACATTTTTTAAAAAAGACTTTGTCTGCTCCACAGTTCCACAGCCAGAGCCCCTTACATACAGGGACATATCTTGAATCAAGGTCTAATATAAGTTCCAGTCTTTTACTGACACTGCTAATTTTTGCACCTGTAACAAATTAAAATGGTGATTATGAGTGTAGCTGACCTAAGAATAAATGAGAGGATAAATGAGAAATTTTAGCTTCTCATTAAATACCTGGGCTCAGCTTTCATAAATTTATTTCACCTGAACAGGTTCTAGACAATTCTAACACTGCCTGTTCTCCAGCATGATGTCTCTACAATTTATGTTGTCTTTCCTGCCTGTTTGTCTCACTTTCAGCAGAGATGAATGTCTGTGTCACAAGGCAGAACTGTGGTAGCCCCCAAAGCGCAGCACCTGCTTACAGAGCAGTATTTACTTGAGAAGAAGCAACAGCAACCCACAGGTCCCATGCAAAGCCCTGAGCCCAGAAAAAGCTCTGCAGCAATTGGCCTCTTTGCTCTGGCTGCTTGGGCAAAGCCCCATTAATTCAAGGAGATCTCATCCAAAGCTCCTTCTGGGCACAAAAAAAATCTACATCTCAATATGCAGTCCCTCATTCTTTAGTGGAGGAGCACAACCCTACTGCTGTGGCTACCAAACCCCACCAAATGTCATGGCTGTGGCTGGAAGTCTATTCCTATGATCCAGAGAGATTCCCCTTCCCATTTGACAACTGCACTTGCACTGCAGGAGTGACAAGCCAGACAACATCCAGGTGCCTCTGGATCTAACACCCTCCAGTTAATTATGAGGGAAAACAGGAGCACCTTACCACTGACTCCATACAGAGTCACATGAAGGTACCAAAATTACCTGTCTGGAGTTAGAGGGTCTGAAGATCACAGCACTAGTTAAGGATATGTGTAAATGCTGTTCTAACTAGGGGGATTTTGACTTAAATTTGGTAGTGATCTTGCAACCAGCCCTTTCTTCCAGGGGCAGGATCTTCAAGCTTCCCAAAGTAGATGGATCGGCGGGAGTTAAATGTCACCATCTACCTTTGGCTGATTAAACTCTGTTTTTCTCCATCTGATACAATTGTAAGAGTGCACCGTGCTGATCAGGCACACATTTTGCACAAAATGTCATGCATGTTTATTATTAGATTAAGCTGCAGTAGGTTTAATTTTAGATCTTTTGATTCAAGTGGTGCAATGAAGATTAAATGTTAGGCATTATTAAAGATGCAGATGTGGACATATTGAATAATAAACCTCATTAAGTGCGACATCCTAGACAGGCTTCTGAGATAAGCTACAAAGGACTTCCTTACTTCATACCAAAGTTATTAAAATATTAGAAGGTAAATCTAATCATAAAAATATTATGATAGAATGAAACTGATACTTTAAAAGTGTTATTACAAAAGACTGTATTTCTTTCATGTATAATTACTTCCTTCTCAGCTTAGATTGCTGGATTGATATTAAAATGCAAGTATTTTTCCTCTTTTGAACACACATAAAAAGTAAGTACAATGGAGCCAAATTTTGTCACTGCTTTCAGTGCCTGAGCCTTGAAAAATCCTCCTCCTCAATGTCAAGCTTTTATTTCTCATCAAGATTAAAGTTATCCACTCATGATTACATCTGGTAGCAAAGCCATCCCCACTTGCATGGATGAGTGGCCAAGACAGTTACCACAGTAAATATATGACAAGGTTTTGGAATGTCTGAGGTGGCTAAATTTAGAGAAGGGACCAGAATGGTGGAACAGAACAGATTCATGAAAAAATAAAGGCACACAGGGTGGATTCTCATATTCCCTCATCAACTCCTTTAACATCAGGCAATTGTTATAACTTTCTCTTCTGTTGGAGAAAAGTAGGGGGTGCACAATGAAATTAGAAAGGGCAAAAGAGGAAAGTTTCAAATTCATGCAACAATGGGGTTTTTTTAATTTACCAATTACATTATGAGCTTGTGGGATTCATTGCTACAAGATACGGAGGTTCCCTGTCATTCCTCCTCACAAGATTCCCTGTTGGCCTGGATAATAAGAATTTCACCATGTCACTGATGAGGACAAAGGATCTATAAGATATAAAAGCAGTGCTAGCACAGACCATCAGCCAACCAGTGACTGACTGGTGGGAATTCCTGTGGGAGTTGCATAATTGCACCATCTAGCTCTTCCCTCAAGAGGGTTTTGCCCTGGCTCTTAATATCAAGACCAACACATTGTTCTAACACAGCAGAGCAATTGCAGCTCTTTGAACCCATGGGCAGGTACAAACCATCTCAGACTGCACCAGGATTTTCACAGATTTTGTCAAAACTCTCTGGAAATCCATATCCAAGTTCTGGAAAAGTTCTCACCAGTTCTGCTAATGCTCCCCCCATTGCAAGGCAAGGCTGAGCTATGATAAAACCACTACCCAATTCTCAGATGGATTGCTTCTCCCTCCAAATTTAGACATCAAATGTTTGTCCTATCCTGAGCCACCTTTAGAAAAAGTCCATAAAATCCTTTCGTTCAAGATCCATGTTTTCTTAACAGAGCTTTCTTCTATTTCCCCACTAAACAGTGGCAACAATTGACTGCAGTAGATAAAGGCCATTCTCATGCACTGAAAATAGAGATAGCAATTCTACTTCTCATTTGCTAAACAATTGCATTTGTAAAGTAATGTAAGGGTTTAAGAGAATTTTCTATTGGTGTGTTATGTCAACTGAATGAAGTGACCACAATGGATTTGATCCATGATAAGATATTTGAATTTGGTTGTTTGCAAGATTTGTTAGATCTGATAACCTGATTTGTCTCGCAGTATACAGAGCAGGTCTCTTTTCAGATAAAGCTGGGAAAGAAAGCACCAATTTATTTGATTGCATTATATTTTACATTAGATGTTCCTTTTGGGATTCTTGTAAAAGCCGGCATTTATTTATATCTGTCACTGACTGGAGGCACTTGATGTCAAAAATGGCAAGATAAAAAAGCTTGTTTTACAAATAAACCTGTAGGAGCAGAGCTCCAGCAATGATTTTTGTAAAGTAGGCAATCACATTCTAGTGGGTTAGAGTTTGAATACTGCAACCATTATGAGAAATTGAAAATAAAACATGAAATACCACTAGGAAGGGAACTGAGGAACAGGGAAAGCAAGACTTGTAGCAGATTGTCAAAATTTTTATTACATTTTTCCAGTAGAGAGTTACCAATTCTCCCACTTCCTTTTAGTTGCTTTCGTGTGTGACTGGCTAAATGTTTTTAGGAAGAAGTTTCTCCTTTACTAAAACCAAATTGTCTTTAGCACTATTTTTTGTATTGAGCAGAATAAAACAACAGGATTTAAAGGGAAATATTAGATTACTTGTGAGGGTTTCTGAGAAACAGCTTGGTTGGATATTTTTATCTTCATTTCCTTGTCTTTTGCAATTTTAATTTGAAAAAATGCACATGCTGTGAAAAGTTCAGTTAAATATTTCATTGTTAATGCATGCTGCAGAAAGCAAAAAAGCCCCATAATACTCTAAAGATCAGCTCTTCTGCATTTGTTTTGGTGGGTAATTTGTTAGTGTAAATGAAAAAAAAAAATCAAAATTCCTACTGAGAGCAGACACTCTGAAAGAAGGCGAAAAGTAACAAAGCACCATAATGAATTCAGATGCTGCAGACAGAACTACTAAATAAATACACAAATGGGGGAGTCAGGGCTGTTGCCTTTTCTTCTGCTCTATAAACACAGGTCAGCAGAACTCAGATTGTTTCTGAAGCTGGAAGTAATAGCAGCTCCTATATCCTCGTTTTGAGTAAAACCAGCCATGACAACATGATCTCTTGCACAGCCTGTGCGTTTTAGCACATGGACGACTGTAAGATGACTCACCACGCTTTTAATTGCAGCTTTGATCATTAAATCTCTTTTGAATTACTGAAGACTCTATTTCCGCTTTCCAGTTACAAAAACCATCAGAAAAGGATTTGAGGTTTCAGGTCGGAAAGTTCAGCTTTGCTTTTTAAATCCCAGCCTCGTTCGGTGAGGATCCATAAAGGGCTGCAAACATCAAGACAAAAGCACAAAACAGATCACACCAGACCAATCTTCTTAGCCTTGAGCATCCTATGTTGGCACCCACCTCTTTATCTTGTCTGCCATTTCCAGGCCAGAACTTCTGTTGCTTTGGTAACCCACTAAAAGCACTGATGCTTTCATTGTGGTTGGCCTGCTTCTGGAACTAATCACTGTTTTCACATTAATGAGATGCTGGTTTTGTTTTTTCAGTGAGATGTTCTGCTCAATCGGCAAGGAAGGCGCCACTAGATGGCTCAAGGGACTAGAAGGCTGCTCCTGTTTCCCAGGAATCCCTGGGCAGGGCACTGGGTGCTGGTCCCCAGAAGGATGGGCCTCCACACCCAGCTTCTTTTGGCCATGGAGGAGCCATTTGGGAAACACAAGGGAGGACTCAGCTTTGCCC
The DNA here is from genome assembly GCF_041296385.1 of Aphelocoma coerulescens. NCBI lineage: Eukaryota > Metazoa > Chordata > Aves > Passeriformes > Corvidae > Aphelocoma > Aphelocoma coerulescens. Next base: position 31,310,483 of record NC_091020.1, read on the forward strand.
TGTTTGGAGCAGCCATCCAGCAGCAAGATCCCTGTGGCACCACACACTGACACCCCTCCTCCAACAAAGCAGCCTCCACTCTGTCGTGCCCTAAAAGAAGCAAAAGGGCAGATTTTGCCTCGTAAAAGGGCCCATCCTGTTCTGACAGAGCCCCATTTCTGTGCAATGTGTCAGCAGTCAACAGAGGGAAAGGATGATCCCTCACTGGCACACTGAGTTTGCTCAGTTCTGGCTTTTTTCCCTTGCACAGCCACACAGCTCCCAAAGCAGCTCGTCAGTGACTCTTAATTCAAGCCGATGATTAACACAGTTGGTAGTCGTAATCACCAAATGTTTCCCCACTGATGTAAATCCCTCCCCTGATGGAAACTCAGGACCTTGCCACAGCCCAGCCTGCAAGGACGTTTCCTCTGTGCAGAGAAGGAATTAGGCATTAGCGTAATGGACTTTTAAATCTCTCTGGTCATTGGCCCCAGAAAGGAGCATCCAACTGGATGCTTCTAGTAGTTAATTTGTTCCACAAATGGAGAGGGAATTTTTCTCTTTAGAAAGCTTTTTACTGGGACCATTTCTCCCCTAGCCAACATCAGTTTGACTTCTGCAGAGTCACTTCAGATTTGCAGTGATAAAAGGAGGTAAAGCTCATCTCCTTATTATACAGCTGAGTGGGTCTGCTCAGGGAACTGCAAAGAAAGAGCAGGGGAAATATAAGAGGAAATTACAAATAATGTTGATAAAAGAAGCAAAGAATCACAGTTCTTATCCAAGTGTGTGACAAAAAGTTATCCCAAAACAATTCCACTATTGTATGGTCTTTTCCTACAACAGCACTTATTTCATCTACTCCCACTCTTTGGCAACCCTCAGGTGGCCAGTCTTGCTCAAGTCATTTTCTTGTGGGGGTGGGTAGGAATTGCAACCTTTTTAATGCTTCCATTTTAATATTTTAATATTTTAATATTAAATTTCACAAATGTAGTAAATACAGATTGATAAGCTACAGAAACCTGGTCAGCTTTAACTGAAATGCAGCAGTACTGTAGCAAATTTATCTGGGATGTTTAGAAATGAAAAATGGGTCAGTACACTTATTAAAAGAAACCTTCTAGCTGCCAAGAGAGATTTTGGGCAGCCAAAGATTCATTGGTAGGAGTCTCCACAAACCTTGTTTTAGTCAGACTTCTTACAGCAGGGCAACATAATCAGGTGAAATTAAAATGGCCCCATGTTAGTCAGCAGAATGAGGGCCCAGCCTTCAATTAGTGCCACCACTACTCAGCCATGTGAAAGAGAATATAATGGATCTTGGCTGATTTCCTGCCAAGTTTTCCAGACCTCACTCTGCTTTTTTGACTTCACACGCAGTATCATGTTTAGCAGGACTAATGAGCCTGCATTCCTCTAATGGGCCCACCCCAGCATGTGAAGGTTTGTTTTGTTCTCTTTTTGATGATCTCCCTTCCTCAAGAAATCAGTGCTTGAAAAAGACACAGAATAAGGTCCTTGCAACACTTTCATTCCAAGTCCTCTGCTTTACCCTCACTTTTAGAGCACACAAATTTTTGACCAGCAATTTCAGAGAAAATCCACAGAAAACATCTTTCTGAAGGACTGCAAACATTTCTGCTCTTGCTGCAAGGGCCTTGAGCACCCCAGATAGTTACTCTTAACTGGGGAAACTGATGGAAGGAAACAGAAGAGAAATAAAAGCAAAAGCTCGACAGAATTCATACAAGAAATTCATGCTCTGGTTTCTAAAGAACAGGGCATGAACAAAAACAGTTCTCCTTCTCCAGTGAGGCATTTCAGCATCACCTCTGAGAGGTCTGCTGGAGAAAACTACAGGCTGGTTGGTCCCACCTCAACTCCTGGGAAGGTGACGACTTCTGGCATTTTTTGCTCCATTTCCAAACATCTGAGGGAAAAGAATGTGACTGGGAGGAGTTGGTACGTGTTTGTAGGGGAGCAGGGCTGACACTCCTTCTCCTCAGAGACCCTGGGGGCACGTTTTAAGTGTCTGAGAGCCCTTGGCAGCATGAAGAATTTGGTAGAGTCAAGTAATCAAAAGCAAGGGGAGATGAGCTTCACTTTTCAACATCACAAGAATCAACAGAGATAATGACTGCACTGTTTTCTTCAGACATTAGTATTAATAAAATTCACTCTGAAAAGGCCAAGACATTAAGTGCTAAGCAGATGATGAGCTCCAATTGCAGCAATTACTTATTGACTATGTAATGTGCCCTGCTTTTTGCTAATGTCATCCTTGTCCTCTTCTCCTTCTCCTTTTTCCCTTCTCCAAACATTACCCAAGTCTTTTTAGGCAATGGACTGTGGAGTGAGACTTCATGCATCCAGTGTTTTGTTTGCTGATTAAAGTCTCTCAGTCTCTCAAATTCCATTTTTACAGTGATTTTAATTTTTTTGCTCCCCCCTGTTGCTTTTATGGGGCTATGTGTAGGGTCTCTAGCCTCAATCCAGCTGCCCATTTTCACAAAGCCTGTAGAGACACAATTATTACCGGCACTTTTTATGCCTTTTGAAGGCATAAAAATGATCCAGCAGGTTCTGATATATAAACCACCATAAGGTCATGCCAGTTTGTTTAAGGAAAAAAAAAAGGTCAGAAAGGAAAAATTTAGGTAAGAAAGGCAAAAGCCCAGGTACACTCTTGATCTAACAGATCATGTGGTCTGAACAGATTTCTAATGCTGATTTCAGTGTTGAACCTTGCTGCCCTGGTGGGGTGTTCCCATTAACAGTAGTGTGGAAGTTTGCTGAGCCATGAGAAGTTTCCAGTGCAGAAAGTTTCCTGCTGATTTCACTGCTAATTTCTGCTAATTTCACTGAGTTTGAGAAATTACCAGAATACAGGTTTCATTAAGACTTGCTTTTTTATGCAGATGACAAAGAGAAATTGGAGCCAGTGGTGTCTTTGCTGAAAAGACTCCATTAGACTGCCATTAGTTGCTAATAATATATCATAATTATTTTTACAGGGTTAAGCTTGTCTCTTTCCTCATCCACCTGCCTTGCAGAGATAACCTCTAAGAATATCCTGATGGACTGTCAGGCTCCTACTCAAAAGCTTTCCCTTAGCTAAATTTTCTAAACAATTCAGTACCTATTAAAGATTGGGAGAATACAGAGACATGGCCCTTTGTCTTCCCAATTTACATTCTCATATAACTCCACTCAATGCCTAGTCAGACTCTGGAATAATTTGATTTTTCTTCCATTATTACTATGCAAAGATGTTCTGTATATTAATGAAACATCCATTCATTCTTCATAACACATTTGCCATTAACTACACAAACACTTGACTGTAGTTAAAGAATTGTTCATCAGATATGTCACATCTCTTATTTGAAATATCCATTTTATTTATTGTGTGTGGCATGGTTTTCAAAAGTTTGACCCTTAGTAGTGCATATTTCTACTTGAAAATGAAGAATAAGCTCTCTGCTGAGACACGTATTTTTGAATGTACGTGTGTGGTTGGAAATACTAAAAGTTGATACTTCATTTTCTTCTTAAGTGCTTTGCCTTGCAGTGAAGCTTATCAGTGAATCTGTCAGGTCTAGTGGCAGCATCTGCTGCCTGACCTTTATGCAAGTGTGTTAGATGATTTTAATCGTAGAGCTGAGCACCACTGCTGGATAAATATGAACAGCAGAGCAGCTGACTTAACTAAGCCTCACCAAGAGGCTTCTTCTATTTTTCTGCTTAAAATCCTGCTTCTGTAGGCTGAGTCCTGCTATGCACTACACTTCTTTAAGCCTGGAATTAGCTCCAACATCCCGAGGGGAGAGGCAGGCAAATGGTCTGTCCCTAGGAGTAGGCATTGGTGACTCGACCAGGAAACACTGATGAGATTCTCCAGCTTAGACCTGAGTGTGACACGAACTAAAATCCATGAGCCTTCCAGCAGGGAGAGTCTGGCACAACAGACCCATGGCAACTTGGGAGAAGGGCTGGCTCAGGTCACAATAACCAGCAAAGCTGCTTGCATGAGAAGGTCAATGACTTTTTCTGCCACTATGGAATGATATCTTCACACAGCATGAAATGCTAAATACTCATTTTCTCAAACTGCATTAACATAATTTAACTAAGGGCCATGTATCTGCATTCTGGACTATTTTTCATTGCAGGGGCTTCAGCTGGTGACATGACCTCACCAGCACATTTGAGTCCCCACTGCAGAGACCGTCTGAACAAAAGCCAAGTTTAATTATAATATGAAAATTTCCACAAGGAGAGTGAACCAGACTTCCTTGTACGAAACCAGAAGATGCTGCAGTGCTCTCCAGAGAACGCCACAGGTGTAACCAACAATAACAAAACCCAGACTGGAGCAAATGGCAGTATTTTCTGGGAAATGTCTCCCAGAAAAAAATAGATGAGATGGGAGGGGGGTTTTGTATTCTATTTGAATAATGCTAAATTTGCAGACATGGAATTTGGGAAGAGACAAAAACTATTAATGCATTAACATTCAAGTTTCAGGAGAAAACAAGAAGACATCTCGATTTGTGGAAACATCAAAACCCAACTGGATGTGGGCAGCCTGCTTCAGCTGACCCTGCTTGAGCAGGGAGGATGGAATGGGTCATCTCCAGAGGTCCCTTCCAACCTAAAGGATTCTGTGATTCTGTGACACTAAAAGCATCAGAATAGTTTTTTTCTTCATGTTTTCGAAGGGTTTGGGTATTTCTGCCTTAAGCAGGAGGGGAGATTTCTCTTCCAAACTCAATGCTTCTAGTTTAGAAGTGCTAAAATATTTTCAGAAGTTTTAAGCTGTTTTGAGTTGGCATTTCAGAATGACACAGATGAAGTATAATTTTTTTAAGCTGGGGTGACAGAGGAATAAAGCCTAAGTGACTTCCAAAAGAAAAGAGATCATAGAATCATTAAGGTTGGAAATGACCTCTAAAATCATTGAGTCCAGTTTACCCAGAACCACCATGTTCACCACCAAACCATATCCTCAAAGGGCCACATCCACATATTTTTTGAACACTTGCTGGGATGGTGATTCCACCACTTCCCTGGATAGCCTGTTCCAATGATTTTTCAGTTTGAGTCAAAAAGAAAAAGTTTTGTTTGTTTTGCCAAGATAAGTTGATTTTTACTATTATTTTTAGGTTCAGCCCTAGAAACAAGATAAGAAAAATTTCCATCTCAGCTTTTAAATACTGTTACAAGAAGGTTCTTGATCTCTAGTATGAGCTGTGTGCCAAAAAAACCTAAGTGAAACCGAACCACAGGAACATTGTTCTGGGTTTTGGGTGCTTTCAAAGCTCAGAGATGCCCCAAAAGTAATTTATTCCAAGCAATATGAGACATAAGCAGCCTTAATTTAACATTTCAAGTTGTGAAAGATGAAGTGTCAAATTTCCATCTCTTATTTTCTGCTTAGATTTGTTCAAACAAATCAGCATATTTCAGGAACATTTCCACTTTCTTTCATCTACCTGGTTGTTCCAGAAGGCTTAACATGTACTATTTCCTTTTCTTATCCAACCACTTGAATAACATCTGCCCTCTTCGTCAGCTTCCTAAAATAACCACCTTTGGCATGTTAGAAAAGATTTTTCATTCTCTGGTACAAAACAGCAGTCAAGTAATGAACTGAGGGCTCAGCCCAGCAAATATTTAATTTGGCAAGTTCTAAGTTTTAACTTGTGATATCTCATCTTTGCATTCAAATGTCCAAAACAGGTGATACATGAGTAATGCAAAAAGCCAGAAACAAACACCACAGCATTTAGAAAATAGCTGCAGGGGTTTTTGCTATGGAAATTATTTCTGCCTAAAACATCAACCCAGAGTAATTGTATATTTTGTTTAGAGTGACAGCTGAATTTTTCATGTATTTGCTGCCTTTTGATGGCAGATAAGTGGGAAGGAAAATGCACTCTCTGAAGGCTTTTATCAGAGAAAATCACAGTCAGAAAATTGTACCATGTAGCACAGCAATATTTCCATACTTTACTGCACTTACAGAGAGAAAACTGTTATTAAGGCTAACAGGGTGTCATATAAAAAGAGATGTTTCTTTTCACAGATCCTTTATGTGGCCAGAATTTTCCACCCTACAGTTGCAGGGGTTGGGAGGCCATTGCAGCAGAATTTAAAGCATTAGACTTTTCAGTGAAGTGCAGCTAATGTTTTAACAAGGAGATCCAACAAAATTCCTTCTGGCTCTGTAGACTGTGATAAAACCCAGGATGGGACAGACCCACCCTGGGGAATCTGTTCACCTGTATTCCCAGGGGCCAGCATCCTGAACCAAGGAGGGAGCAGAAATCCATCTCCAAAGCCTTGCCTTGCTGTGCAGAGCTCCGTTGTTCCCAGAAGATAAGGATCGCTCCTCCGGTGCCCTTCACGCCTGGTTTGCTGGGCAGACATTTCAGAGAGCGTCAGTAAAGGCAGCTGGGCAGCTACCCACTGAAAGGAGCTTCAGGACAGCCATTTGTTTTGGGGTTCTCTGGAGGACTTCAGTCTGCTTGAAAGGGAAAGAGCTTGTAAGGGACCAGACTGGAGAAAAACGGGGTGGGCTCCAGCAAAGGAGGTCTACTCCTGTGGTCTACTCCTGCTGCTGCACTGACTCACATTTACTGAACCTAGCAATGCCCTAATTGCCTTCTGCTAAGCATGAGCCCTGACTCATAATAAGAGCTGCTATTTCTACTGTTAGGGATGAAATTCCCAATGGACAAACCCCTGCAGATTCACAGGAATCATCACAGCAGCTGTAAAACTGTTTCATCTCCCTATGACTCAATCGCGCTGCTAATATTTCAATTATTTGCAAGTTTTCTAAACAAAGCTATTCTGGGATGCTTTGGAAGCTCCAATCTTCTTCTCCAAAGACCAGCAGTTAGTCATGGCTTCATTCATCAGAAGCCCCTTCATCTCAGGAAGCAACTCACCTCACCATTGTTCTCAGCTGTGCTGCAGCTACTCCTCCGCATTCCCTTCCCCTGCAGGAGCACAGCATCTCCCAGATCCAGTCCCCAGTGCCTTTCTGTTTGCTCTCTCCATGCATTATTGCAATAATAAAAGCAGCAGCTCCCTGAACCAGATTTCTTCTCAGCAGAGGGGTGAAAAATATCCAAGCCTTCTCTGCCATCTTTGCTTGGCAAGTGACAAGAAGCTCTGCACCCATTTTGTTCATTTAAAGCAATTTGAAATTTAAAAAACAACAAAACCAAAAAAACCTCTCAAACACTCTTTCTAATCCCAGAGCAGTATTATCACAAAGGTGTACCTTCATCCCACTGTCAGGGAAAAATTAAGTGGAAAAAATGAAGAAAAAATTCTCCCTTTTCCCTGACTATCCCAAACAGCTTGAAGATGAGGGCTGTGGCTGGTATCACAGCAGGCCCCCAAGGTAACGTTGCAAACAATTCCCAACCCAAACCTTTCACTTTGCAAGCACAGAGCAAGCTCACAGGCTCCCCACAAGACCACGGAGGTTGCCTGGCTTGTACTAGGGACAGTTTGTTTGCATTAGGAAGAACTTCCTCATGGGATGTTGTACAGATTGACCCCCAGCCCTGAAGAGGGAAATCTGAACCTGCCATTAATCAAGTCCCATAACTCGTTGTATGCAAGTAAAACATCCTGAGCTGTTGTTTGGGTGTCCCTGTCACAAGATCCTGTCAATGTCTGTGCTTCTGATGAAACCTCCTTGTGGTGGAGTAATTGTTTTTGTTCTCCACACAGGTAACTGTTTGCTTTTTTGTTTCACATTATGGATTTCCTCTTTTAATTACCTGAACTCCACTCAGTGTTCAGAAATATCAAGCACAGCACTATGAAACATTTTTTTCTGGTCCTGCCAACACTCAACTCTACATCTACTGCTTCAGCAATAAATTGTTTTTACTTTATTTGGGATACTTCAGCATTCCACTAGGAATGGATAGAAATGCTGCAGATTTTATTTTCTTCTTAGTAACTGATCAGAGAGAATGGAGATAGCTCTCTAAAAAATAAAAACAGAAAACAATATCCTCATAAAAGCTCTTGGTTCTTCCTCAAGTTGAGCTTAATTTTAGCTTAATTTTAATCTAATAGAGAAAGAGAGAATGGTTCTAAATGGACAAAACTGTCAGAGATCTCACTGTGCAAAACAGCAGCCAAAATCACACATTTTTGACACACAAACCTCTTATGAAGTCATGACCATTCTCCTTTATGCTCCTCTTCTTCCCTTTAGAAAATTCGTTGTTTCTAGTTCTTTCACAAACGAGGTAAATACAATATAGAGTAGGACCTTAACAAGAAGAAGGAAAATGATACAGGAATAGATACTGGACATGGCCAAAGGCCATCTCTGAGGACTCTATCCACACTACCACTGAGATATTGGGAAAGCCCAAAGGTTGACATGGATGCATGTAGTTTTCTTACATTTTACAGGTTTTTTAGTTGCTGTTGCTTTACAAGAATAGATCCAGTAGGGTTATATATCCAGTGTATTTCATTCTGGACTTCAGCAGGTAATAGACCTGTTCATCTTTTCCAAAAAAAACCCCAAAAAAACTCAAAGAAACCCCACCTATTTCCTGCACTTCTACTTGGAAGATATCACTTTTTCAAGTGGTAACTACCGAAAAGTAGAGTGTAGGAATGTGAATAAGTGATATTACACAGGTTTTTTAAAGAGAAATATTGAAAAGACCTTGCAGATCACATAGTTCATTTCCCTGGGAATTAAAGACCAAGAGGTCTTTATGATGTTTCAATATAATTTGAAGCCAGCATTATGTGAAATAAAAATTATCTGAACGCTCTCCTGTCTTGTAAATGGGATTAAAAAAATAAAACAAAGCACACTTTCCATCATGTCATGTGATACCTGATCACAGAATTTCAACTACTGCTACCAAAAGTACCATTTCTCCATATTTATGGTTTTTTACATAGTTCCACAGGAAAATTTAAAAGTTTACCTGCAGAGCAGGATATCAGCATTGCTATGTACAAGCCCAGCTCTGTGTACCTGTGTGTGAAGGGAGGGAAACAAATTACAGGCACTTATCACCTTGGTTTTCTGACTCCAAGAAGGTGAAATGAAGGATCTTTTAGATGAGCAAGACATTCTTGCACAAAACTCGCTCTCACTGTGTAAATAACTTCAATATTAACAATTCATTTCATTCAAACTGAGAAGTGGTTTGAAATAAAGGCACTATCATTTCCCATGACTATCGTACTTCACAAACACCAGGAGACACTGAGATCACTGAGATGGAACTTCTTTCATTTCACAGGAGAAAATGCTACTCTGGAAGCAATCAGTGGTCAGCAGAACATAATAGCAGCTGACATTTCAGGTCAATATGAAAGCAGTTTGGAGCCAGCCAATTTGGAAGTGTTCCAGTTTGTCACTTCATTGCTAACGAAGACAATGTTGCAACATGTTTTGTTTAATATAAAAACCAGGATAGAATCATGAGAGAATTATTTCCCTCCCAGCTTCACCCCCCTCCAATCCTCTTTCCAAATGCAATTGTTCTATTTTTAAAAAGCTCATTTGTTCTTATTGTTCTTGCATCAAGCTGGCAGCTCACCCATCTGTCTCCCACTGTGCTTAAAAAGATGTCATGATCCTGCAGTCCCAAACACAGCCCTGATGTTTCCACTGAACTAAAACACATCTGCAACGACAGCTTTCACTTAGGAGTAAAGCTATTTTTGAAACAATGACAACCTCACCAGTCAGACTTCAGATGGATCTATCAAAAAGAAAAAACAATAAAAAAACCCAAACCAGTGCCACCTTATGCAAGGGACCAGGATGCTCATCGGTTAAGACATTAAACAAAGTTTATTTAAAGAATTCCCAGCTTCATCATGCATGTTGTTTGAGAGCAATACCTCACAAAGGTTGTTGGGAAAATGAGTCTGCCTTTAGGGCTGCCCTTCACCCAAAATCCCACAGTAATGTCTTGAACAAACCCCCAGTCCGAGGATATCCCTCAGATCCATGATGGTAATATCAGGTGAAACACTCCTTGAAAATTACTGCTTGTTCCAGGTCAGCCAGGAAAGAAAGTGAGCAGGTAACCAAACCAGTGCGCTAAAGTAACCATTTTCAGGGATTTAAACAGAATTCTTGCAAGTGACTGAAGTGACTGATCCACTATTTTGCAGGTTCATTGCAGGGATAAACAGTCTCATGGCCAAAATCAAACCACATGTGCTTTTACTTGCCTAATAGCAGTGAAATCTAATGGAGAGAATCAGAAATGTAGCACAACATCAGTCCAAGTCCCCTCATATTCTCTGCTGCCTCAGGTTTTGGCTGTCTTGTTGAAGGCAGCAAGGCCTTCAAACCTGGGATTGGCTCTGCTGAAACGCAGTCTCCTCCAGACAAACAGCTCTGGTTTTAGATGAGACCTCAAGTGCAAAGCAGCATAAACACTGAGAAGCTTTCAGACCTGGCACAACCTCCATCACAGTTTCTCACCCTAAACACGTGCACCCTGGTTCTCTCAGCAGATTCCATCACCATAGCTTGGGATTCAGCTAAGAGGCCCCAAGACTCTTTGGCCTTGTGGAAAATAGAGATTGAGGCACTTTTCTCTCTCTTAAACTTCTTCCCTGTGAATCAAGTCAGAGGCAGAGTAGACACACACTTGCCCTCAGTGTGTTTCATGGAATAAACAGGTTTGACAGCTGAGAATTTTTGGCAAGAATTGCAAACAAACTTGCATTTTTTAAAGAGGCTTAAAGCAGACAAACAGCCAGGCTACTCTCCTCAGAGAGGAGCAAATCCTGAGGAGACCTTTTTTTTTCCTTATTGCATTAATGAATATTCTGTCACTTTAGTAGGCCAAACATAATTGTTCAAACTGCTATGCTGAGACTAATTGCCCTGTCATTTACAATTAGAGGTGTTAATATGGTCATTAAGATGTTACAAATGGCTCCTGAGCACCCTCCCAGGTCACCACGTGTATAGAGCACCCTGGGAAAGTAGCAGAAGGAGTTAGAGGTTGGGTGAGGTCTTGGTGCCATGAGAAACCTGACAAGGCAAGAACACACCACAGCCTGCCTTCCTTCCTTCCTTCAAAGCCCTTGCTGGCTGGTCAGCAGTGAAAACCAGGCCAGTTCAGAAAGGACTGCCACCTCTGCCACACCTCCCAGCCCGCTGACTCCCTCGCTTCCAGATGCTGCAACTCCACCAGCCCTTTCCTCCAGGAAGCCAAGCAAGGCATGTGGTGCCACAGCCTCCTGGCAGCAATTAGTCATCAGAATTAGACTGAGAGTTCATGTATAATCTTTCAAATTGAAAGACCATCTTGTAATTAATTTCTTCTGTCCACAGAGCAGCTGACACACTAGAGAGGGGACAGTGAAGCCTTTAATCCATGTCCTATGGCTTAAGAGTGCAACTGCACCCACTCACACAGAAAACTTCTCTCTGTTAACTGAGATGTTAAAACGTGGTAGGTGTCAGCTTGGTGAGTGCAGCCTGTGGACTTGTGTGCCATATTAGCTGGAAGAGGCTGCATTTGCATGGAAGACTCCAGTCTCCAGCTACATTCTACTTTCAGATGGTCTGGAGACATTCTGTTTCAAGAGGTCAATTTTTAAAGAGGCAAGAACAAAAACATCCCTCTCTAAAAATAAACCAACTCCTGTGAAAAGACTTGGCGTCCCCATGTCAGGTTTCTGCAACTGGGAGAGAGAGAATAGTCAGTCTGGTGTTGGCTTCCAGCCACAAGGAAGTTCATATCTAATATAACCAAGCCACATTAGAAAAAACTGAGCAGATAAGAAGCCAAATGCAACTCAAACCACAAAGCCTCCATTGAAAATGTGTTTTGACTTCAGAAGGGGGACAGGAAAAAAGAAGAGAGGATTAGAGATTCAGAGCCCAGCGCTCCTCTCAATTGCCCCAGATTTACACCCATTATACTCCAGAAGAGTTGATCCAAACTCCTCTTTGCTGTGAGAAAGGCAAGTGCTTAACTTACATCAGCTGCAAAAACATTTCCGATTTCTTATCTCCTTCCTAATTGCCATTCAGGGGACAGTGTGATGTGTGTCACGTCCAGCCTTTACCCATTTAGTCTGAAGGTTAAAAATGTCACAACGGGTGTGGAGTAACCAGCATTTCAAAAAAAAGTTTGTAGATACAGAAGTCTGTTATTGCAAGTCCAATGAGAAAATAATGCTCTCTTTGTACTTGTTTTCTCTTGACAGACAGCTTAAATTAGGTTGCTGAATAACTTGGTACATGGTACAACAGTAAACCTGTCACAAAAGCATGTTAATCAAAGCACAACTGATACTTGACATCCCCCGGTGAAAGGCATTTTTATAGTGTTTCATTAAAATTGAAAGGAGGATTAAGAGGCCTATTTCTTGATTAATGTGTCTCTCTGACTGGGAGATGTAATCCTATCCATAACCTCAAATTACTGGAAACCAAATTAAATTTCTGCCAGCAGATCATTCCGAGCACATATGACACAGGGCACAAAAGTGTTCATTTCTTTACACTTTTTATCCAACCCTGAGACCCTTTGAGTTGCAAACACCACAGTGGGAGCTCCAGTGACACTCCAGGCTACGGGAAGAGAAGAGGCAGCCAGTGTGGAAGAAGCACAATGTCGGGATTTCTGTCAGGACACATCCTGGCTCTCCTTGCTGCCAGGTGACGGGGATCCTCCTGGGAACACCACTCTCCCTGGTGACCAACAGTACGATGAGAAGTGGACTCTTCCTCCCCACCACCACACCCTGATTCTGTGACTGAACCGAGGCCAGGAATTCAGTGTCAGGAGTGCACATTCCCAGCTGGTGCAGGGACAGAGCTGTGCCGGGTAGTCCCAACTCTTCAGCCCACAGGGCAGCCGGCTCCCTGCCAGCTCCCACAGCCTCTGGGACATTTGCTTTCAAAACCCTTGTATCAGCAGTGCTTGGAGCCTGTGTGTGCCCAGGAGAAGGAACAAAAGATGATACAACCCACACTAATTTCAGCCTCCCCTACACCAGACAGGGCAAAGGCAGTACCAGGTCAGAAACTCAGCTGCAAACACAGCCCCGGCCACCTGCCAAAATCCCCACTTCACAGCATGCTCTGCTCACACTCCGTGGCAAAATCCTGCGTGGCTAAATCCCAAGAAGCCTGAAACAGCTGGATATCCCGTTCAAACAAAACAGACCTATGCCTCGGTAGTCCATCACAGCAGCATACGGCTGCATCTCCCTCAGACTCACTGTTTCTTCCAAGAGCAAACTCCAGCCGGGTTTTTGCAGCAGACCTGGCAGCCATAATCTGGCTTCTCAAAGGAAGATTAGATAAAATCACTGGCAGCTCTTCTGTTTCAGCCGCTTCCCCCTTGAAATATTCCCTGCCTGACTCAGCCTGACGGTTTATCTTCAGAGGACAATAGATGAACTAGAAGCCTAAATTCCAAAACGCACAAGAGTCGGAATCTCAGCTGATGCTCCTCATATCTCTGGGCTTCAGTAGTCCTCTCACTCCCAAGGCCATTAACACTTAGTGCCAGGAACAATTTATTCCATTAGATAAGGGCTAGAACTTTTCCAAGCACAACCTACATGCTGTGAGATGATAACAAGTCACCTAAGGCTACATCATGTTTCAGCTTTGATCTCCTCTTTGGTTGGTCCAGGTATCACTTGCCACATCTTCCCTCTGAAAGGCAGTGCTGTGTTGCAGGGGGAAGCCCTGGGATCTCAGTCTGCTGGGAGGCACTGCCACAGTCCCCACTACTCACCATCTCTGCCCACCCAGTGATACTGAGATCAGCTTGGAGTCCTGCTTAGCCATGAATAGCTGGAATTATTTGCTTAAACAAAACAAACCAAAAAAACCCCGAAAGACACATGTAACACTGAGCTCTGGAAGATGGCATAGCATTAAACCCTTGTTTTTAAAACAACATTCAAATATGTTCATATACCTGACTTGCATTCTGAACAAGTAAACTTACTCCATATTTCTGCAAAGAGGATGAGTTTGTAACCCATCCACCCCCTCCTTAGATTTTTCATTCCCCACTGACTTCTCAGCATCTCTGTTCTAAACACCTCCGTTCTCACCCCTGTTTACAGGATCAGGTTAAAGCAGTCTGTGAAAAAAGGCAGAGTTCAAGAAATGGATGGGGCTGTGTTATCCTCAAAGTGTTCTAAGGGCAGTAAATATCAGGACTCTCCTCTCCCTCCCATACACGGCTCAATGTACACAACAGGAGAGCACATCTGAGAGATGAGCTTTGAGATACAGCCTTCTATAGTATCTGCAATAATTTAATAAGCTGTAAGCTGCTCCCAGAGCACGTTCATGGGAGAGAGGGGTTGTTGTTATTTTAGCCTTTGCAGCTTTGCTAAGCTTTGAACTCAGGGTATTGGGTTGAACAGCAGTAAATGCACTGAGAGTTGACTAATATTTTCCATTACACCATTTATATCACATAATCTTACACCTGACATTTCTTATTCTTATACTACATGCACTGCTTAGAAAAAAAAAAAAAAAAAGGCATGGGTCTTTTGTTGCTATTTATAACATGCCAATAGATCTTAGTGAGTTTTACCAAAGGGCAGGTTAAAGAGTAATTAAAAATCTAGTCAGATTATTAAAAAAAAAAAAAAAAAAAAGGAAGGATGTATCAGGCATTCAAAATCTTCAGGGTGAAGTCCTCTGGAGCAGTATTGAAATAGCCTTTTTTGGTTTTGTTGTTAATCTCACTTTGAAAACTGAATTTATTCTCATGAAATAACTTCCTTATTTGCAATCTAACTTGTAAGAAAATATTTACACCGCATACACTGGCTTATTTATCTATTAAGTGAGCCATATGGCCTCAAGACTGGCAATTTAAGTGGGAACAGACAACAAATAAACGGTGCAGAAAGCTAAACCTCAGAGAGCCACAAAGGCTGGTTCAGAGATGAGCTTGAATTGAGACAAAAAGAACCATTTCCCAAGGCATGAGAAGAGTCTTACACAGAGGTCCTTGGGGAAGCCATGGGATCATCAGAGGCGTCTGTTGCTCTATTACAGGTGTGTCAGTGTGCAGAGCAGACCCCAAACCTCTGGCCCCTGCTGTATCCATCAGCTCAGTGACCTCTGCCCACCACGTGCTGGACCATCAGCCCCCCTCCAGCCCAGCCCTGCCGCGATCCCATCAGCTCTGGAAACGGGAGGAGTCCCAAGGGAGGCCCAGCAGGCTGAATTTTATCAAACACAAGGACCCAGTGCTCCTGGATTCTGGCCACCCATGGCAGATGGACAAAGCAGGCTGAGGCTGGTGCAGCCATTTGCAGGAATCTGGCAAAGCTGAGCACAAACCAGCGTCCTGAGGGTGCAAAACCCGCCTGGCTGCTCGCTCCCTTGGGCTTCTCAGATTTCTGATGCTGGTGAGGGGGGAGGGAAGAATGTAAAACAAGATTTCTCTAGCTGCCCTAATCTATGTTATGCCCCTTTTAAGCTTTCTCCTCACATTTCTAAGTACAGACATGGCTCTCACTGCACAATGTGGGATAGATACCAACCAAGGACATGGATATCCCACTTATTTGCACTCAGTAGGAAACAACAGCAGGGTCAGTGGGGAAATGGGAGCTGCCAGGGGAAGGAAGGGGCAGATTTCAATTTTCTGCATTTCAGCAGGGCTAGGAAAGATTAAATGGGTCACCCCACTTTGAAGGGTTATCCCATTATTGAAGTTCTAAGCAGTGTTGGAGCATAAAGGTTTTGGGCACAAAAATGTCTGGGGTTATCTTCGGAAAACAAATGTGTTTTAAAAGGCTTGAGTCTTAACAGAGAGTCTGAGTGGAGGGAAATACTGGAGTGATGGGAATTTTAAAAGGCCCAAGGTATAAGCATTTACACAGCAACCTGATTTGGAAACCAAGAAATAGGAAGACAAGTTTAGTTTGTTAAAAGGTTCATTTCTTTTCTGATTTCTATAGCAGAGTGTTTTTATCATGTGAAACGATAGTCAGTGCCACAGCTAGTTAAATATAACAAGTGGGAGAGAGAAGGGAAATAATTCTGAAACCTTTATAAAATGAAAGCTTTCTTCTAACTCAGGAGTAATAAATAAAATCAAGTATTTGCCCTCAGGGAAGAACTTAACTCCAATTCAGCTAAAGGAATCTTTTGCCAAGGCATGGCTTTGCCCTCACAGACTGTTACCGTGCCTTCTCTTTTTGGGAGTCAGAGCCACTCTGCATTTAATAGCTGTGCACTACCAAAAGTCACCCTGAAGGAGCCAACAGAGCCAATAAAACCTGGACAAGGCTGATTTCTAACAACTGCAGTCCCCTAAAGCAGGACTTCAGCCTGCAAGGCTTATCAGGCAGCTGCACAACCCATCGACCATCACACCTCCATCCATCACAGCACCACGAGGAGCCTGTTCCTCACAAGAATGCAAAATTTGCAGAGCTTTTTTGCTGTGCAGGATGGTTTCCCCAACTTCCACGAGAAGCTATTCCAGGTTGGAGGGCTCATTTCAGAAGGGGTTCCCAGCAAGCCAGTTTATCACACTGAGAACCATTTGCAATCCAAGTTCATTTTCCCCATCCATCTGAAAACCACACAGAAGCCAAACAAAATGACATGTGAAGGTCACAAGTTTCCCCCTTCTTCTTTCACCACAATCTTCCTTCCTTCAAAAGCAAAACAAACCCTGGAATTAAAAGCAAATCAGAACCTTTTATGATGTGGGGAAGGACAGTGCAATGAGTTGAATGATGGCAAGATGGCCAATGACTTTCTATAATAAGTCTTAGATTAGCCACAACTTCAAGTGCAACAGGCCAAAACTCTTTTTAATTCCATCTATATAAAACCAAAGTGACTTTCCAGTGACCTCAATAGAGCTGCTCCAAATTTACTACGGTATGATTCAAAGTAGTGTGGAAAGGGAATGTATAAACAAGGTCCTATTCAGGCTGGCTTGTGACAAATGGTGACATTTTCTTCTTGGAATAAAACCTGTCAAAATAATGTAATTAAGCAGAGAATGCCTTTGCCACACAGAATTTATTTTCAAACACCAAAAACATCCTATATAAAGTAAATCCATGTTCTTCTTGTTTTCCAGAAGTCTCATTTCCAGCATGGCTTCCTCTCCTCCTTGGAAGACTTCCTGAGCTAGGCTGCATTAACCTCAAAACACCTGAAATAATCCAAAAGTGTGTGCAGCAGTAAGGGGGTGCTGAGGCAATACTGCAATCTTTTTTCCCAACCTGGCTCTTTCTGCATTCCTGTTTTCCCTGTATGTTTACAAAAGGTAAGTACTCTTCCAAAAGTATTACGCCTCAGAGCAAGATAAACAAGCCATTGAATAGATGCACCTATAACTGTTCACAGGCTGCTCCAAAGTGTGTTACAACTCCTTTGCAAAGAAAACAAATCACACAGAATCATGCTCACGCTGTGAAACAGTCCGGGGAAGACTTGGGAGTTGTTTCTAAATAAAAGCTTCTAGCACAGCAGCTGCTGTTGAGGGGTGGGATTGTTCATTTTGGGTACAGCTGCCTCCTGCTGCCTCCACAGCTCTCGAGCTGTTGTTAGCAGCTCTCACTGTACAGAAGACCCTGAAACTCCATAGCTCAGGCCCCCAAGGCAGCAGGATGCCCCAGAGCCTGCAGAGAACAGCAGCTTCCATTCCTTCCAAACACTCAATCAGCAAAATGACAAAAATCCCTCACAAGCAGCAGAAATGAGAATCTGCAAATAAACATGCAAAAAACCATGCAAAACCTCCCCTTCAGTGGGAAGAGGAGGTTGCATCCCACGTTCAGGTGTAGGGACTGAGCTTTCCCAGAAAAAAGTTCATCCCCACAAGGCCCAGCTAGGAATGTGCCTACAATAGCATGGAAATAATAATACACCAATAATCCAATTCCAATAACAACACTGGAAAACGCTGAGTTTGCCAAAGCTGATTCATGTGTCTGAGGGTGGGGGGGGAACAAAAGGTGAGTTTGACACATCTTGTTCCTGCCTCCTGTTTTTCTCTGCTTCTTTGAATTTTAAAATCCAAATGCTATAATTGGAATTGAGTGAAAAACAGAACTTGTGTCATATGAGAAACTGACATTCTGGCATGTTTTTCCATTGAATCAGAACCAAAAAAAAGTTAAAATTTCTCATGAATCCAAAAGAAATCCAGTTTTGAACGCATCCATATTGATACATTTTAAAATTTTGTTTTGAGAACATCAAAGCAATGTAACAAATTAAATCCTGCTAAAGTATATCAACATTTTTGTGTGAAGAATCCAAACAAACACAGAAACAAGGATTTTACCTTTCCAAAGCAAAACAAAAACATTTCTCGGCTGCAAATATCTGCACGATTGACACCTCTCAGTGAAACATTCTGATTTTGATGAAATTTCATTTTCTGACAGAAAATTGTTCCATCAGGAATTTTAATGAGCTTTTCTTCAATACAAACATGTCTGTGTTACTCATGCCTAGGAGAAAATGTCACTTTGCAGTATTTTGCTTGGTTAGGTGCCTCCCCATTAGGATGAGGATTTTACACCAAGTCTGCCTTGGTTTCCCCACATTCCCCCCTCCCCATGCACAACATGCACATCTATCATCTGATTAAAAACATTATTTATCTTTATATATAAACATATATTTCCTAACAAGCCAAGACATTTATAAATAACTTATAATACTACAGCTGAGTGCTAAACATCATGATTTAGGATGAAAGAAGAAACCTTTCTGATCATTGTCCTTTAGTATTTCAAAGCCCATTTTTCATGTTTATTTGCTGTCACTGGTGATAAGTGATTGCCTTGCTGTATTGCATTTCCCCTGCAATGGTGAGTTGTTTGCAAAGGGAATGGAGGACAAGCTGTCACATCAAAGAGAAAAGACTGAAACCCACCAGGAGGTGAAGCAGGGGTTTATTGTCTTTTGCCCTGGGTTTTGACAGTTAATTAGCTCTCATCCAATTTATGCTTGTGTGGCAGCTACACCAGGGTCACCAGCAGCAACTCCAAGGTGAGGCCAATGCAAAGGATACAAGACAGGAGAAGTTGCAACACAGCCCCAGCAAAGCAAAAGGCTTCATCTCCCACCCCCAGCCGTGGCTGATGGACTCGTTCCCTAATGAAGCCTTTGACTTGTTTGTTTTTTCCCCTCACCACACCGAGGATCCTTTCAACAGCTTTGGGCACTGAGGAATTGCAGAAGTGGCTGCTAAATTAAGCAGTCAGAGTAGCAGCATCTGTGGAAAAACGCTGCCCCTTCAACTTTCTTCATGTCAGCTGCCTCGGGCAGAGGACGAGGAGGAAGATGACAGTGAGGAGGTGGTAATGAAGGGCTTCACTGAGATGCTCAGCAGGGTTGGACTTCACTGCCTGCTCTTCAGGACTTTTCAAAACCTCAGCCACATCTTCTGGCACTCAAGATTTTTCAAGACTTGACAAAGCAAGCGTTCTTTTCCCCTCTCATTACCTGTTCCTCTCTCTGCTGCTTTGGTGGGTTTTGCCACCTGCCCAGGTTTTACTTCCACTGATAGTTTGAAACCCCAAGTGCAGAGAAAAAGCAAAGCCCAAACTGTGCTCCTGGGACAGGAGCACAAAAGCAGGATTTTCACATCATGGAATAAAACCTTTGATGAAATCACATCTTAGCTGCAATAAATTCTGGGAGAGTGCTGCCCTGCTTGATGCCTAGTGAAATACAGCAAGGTCTCACCTCTGAAAAAAGGCTCTGGATGAATTTAGAGGTCAGGTAAATGTCTCAGGAATATGACAGACAGTAGCACCAGGAAAAGAATTGGAAATGAGATGCAAATTCACTTTATATTAAACACCCACTGAATGGGAATTTCTAGACATAACTGAACCAGTCAAGGCTCAGAGACTGGAGAGACAGCCTTGAATACTACAGAGCTCCTTGGCAATGTCCAAGATGTGCCCCATTTCCAAGTGAAATCTTCATACCCTGTAGAAAGAACCTGCTGCCTCAAAAAATACTTTTTTTTTTTTTTTAATTACCTGTTCAGACCTTACCCAAGCAGAGCAAGGCAATTTCTAGGCACACAGGAAGCATCTTTCCTGCAGAGACACTCCTAAAGAGTCATCCTCATTTAGGCACATTAAATATGGAAAGCACTGCACTAAAACAGCACTGGCACAATATCCAGATTCCTTTCTCAATAACCCAGCTTCCCTGTGGATGGGTCCTGATTGGATCCAGGGGCTGACTCAGGGCTTCCCATTCCCTGCTGCCATGATGGGATGCTCTACATGTGCCCCATCCAGTGCTGCCACAGTCCTTTATATTCTCTTTGTAAAATACATTGAAAAGTCACCAACAAATTGAAAGCCTGAGGCACAGAATTATCCAACTTTCTATACTAGAATCACTTCTGGAGAAGTGTTGCCTAAGTGAGCTGGTCAGCTACAGAAGTCACCCCAAACAACCCCCTGCTCCCAACTACTGGAGTAGACTGGGATTTAAGCACTAGTGAGATGTAGCAACAAGCTCATATGAATCACCTGCAGGAACTGATCTTGGGTCTCAAGAGTGCAAAAGGCTGAGAGATTCCAGCTAGGCCTGAAGAGCCAATCCCCAAATATTGGGCCAGCAAGAGCAGGGGAGCCAACACTTTGCCCAAACCCACTTGGAAGTACCAATAGAGTCACTCTCTGAAATCACTGTATCACAGAAGTCAGAATGATTTGGGTTGGAAGGGACCTCAAAGATCTATTCCCAAGCCCCTACCATGGACAGGGACTGCTTCCACCACACAGTGCTGCTCAGAGACTCATCCAACCTGGCCTTGAACAGTTCCAGGAATTCAAAGCACAAATGCCTCCTTCCCCTGAGGACAAGAAGCTGAGACCCACCTCTTCTGAGCACCTACAGCTAGGTATGATGATTCTAGCTCCTGCAGCCCACTCCTAATGCCATCTGAAATAACCCTCCACTATGCAAACCCCCACTGCTATCTTAATGAAGGACGGATGTGAGTGCAACTTTCATGAAAGTGGTCTCATGAGACACACACAGCAAGCTAAACAACAGACTAAACTTAGTGCGTGGGCTTGTGGCTTTGTGTTTCTCTCAGCTGTGAGTCATTGTGTGGGGTAGAAAACTGCCTTCCTCCCCCAAAATATCATGGAAAGTAAGCAATGCCTCACATTACAGTAAGGGAGGCTCTACACAGCAGGGGCCAGGATTGTGTTACTCACAGGGAGCCTGAAGGCTTGGCAACATCACAGCCAAATCTGTCAATGGCATTTCACACAGGCCATTGAGCAACCAGCAGAAGAAAATCATTTTCAGCTAGTCTTGATCCAGCAAGGTTCAGATAAGAAATAGGTTAAAGACCCTTTCAATTCAAGGTCACCTACCTCCTTTCTCTTGGGTTCCTTGAATGCTTCTTTCCAATCTCCTCTCTTGCTCTTGTGAGCACTGCACAGCACAGGTCCTTCCCCTGGGATGATGTGATGTGAGACTGCTGCCTGGGGACTTGGATGCAGCACCTGGGAAGGCTGCCAGCTGGACAAGGCAAGCAAGCACCTCTTGCAGATTAGCAATGAGTCCAAGCAAGCCTTTCTTCTGCACAAATTTGGAAGTTTGAGAGTTGGAGCATGCATGCTAAACACTTCCCAGAAGATTTAACAAATTTGCATTGGCATAAGTTCAGTGATTCAGCCCAGGACTCCTCACCCTCACAAACAGGTAGATCAGGTACCCTGGTGTGTGTTACCTGAGCATGTCCCTGTGAAGCACCAAGAGTTGCTGCACTGCTCTAACTCAGGCAATGAGACTGTTCTGCAGCAGGAGCATTAAAAAAAAATAAGGTACTGAATAGTCAACTCAAAGGGAAGGCAAGTCAGAAACCCTGAATATGATTCTTTGGCTTTGATCAGGAGATGGCTTTCCCTGTAGGTGCTTGTCTCCACCAAGGAAAACACGTTTTTTAATACCTCCTCCAGGATGTAATGCATAAACAGGAAGAGACAGCCACCAGGGAGAGGTAAGAAATATGCACTTGTGTAGATTGACAGCAGTTTTCTGTGTGTTACTGCATAAAAACCCTTGTCCACTTTGGGACAGTGACCAGAGCTGCAAAACATGGGCCCTTGTGTGTCCTCCCTGAACCAGCAGTTAATAATGCAGTGCAAGGAGTCAGGAAAGTCCCAGATGCCATGACCAAGGCTGGTGCCAGGCTCTGCTGGAGAGAGTCCCAATCACACAATGCAGGAGGAGGACTGTGTCTTGTCCAAAGTCTTGCAAGACCAGCCAGGATGGGCTTTGTACCCACACCAGGCTTTTCTTAGATGTTTTTGGTACTAATTTCCCCCAGCCCATACCTGTGAGAAGCACCAAACACTCCTCCACTATCTCTCACTGAGGATTATCAGCATCTTTTTTAGGTTTACAGAGGCTGCATGGCAGGAGCAGAAGCTTGAGGCTGATCACAGCACTTACCCACCTTCCTCACTAAAAGGCTTTTTCAAATTGCTGCTGCTGCTTGAAGAACCTGAACACACAGGATAGCCAAGACCCCAGCACACAATGACCTGCTTTAAATGTCTCTTTGCCTTTGGGAAAAACACAGTGAGGCTTTTGAGAGTGAATTACAGAAGGAAAAACTTCTAAAGGAAGATCAGTAGTTGGGCATCCTTTCCCAGTACAAAATCACATTGAGGACATTTTTGACATGTGCATGCATATCTTTTTCAGCGGAGCTGTGAGTGAGACTCATGAGAGAGGATTGAGGGGGTCTTTGTGCTACCCTCAACCCAATACTTTTATAAGCATCGCTTTTGATTTCTGGCTGCACTGCAAATCCATTATGGATAAGGAAAGCAGTCCTAAAACACAATTAGGAGATGGAGTCATGAGGTTGTAGTCTTGCAGCTATGAAGCAATGACCTCAGCACAAGGAAGAGATAGAAGATACACTAATCCCTGTTAAAAGGCAAAGCTGGCAAATAATGCTTTTTAAATCATTGAAATCTGCTGCACTCTGAGCCGAGAGTGCGTGAGGCTGGAGGAGAGCCGTGCCAATGGATTTCTCTGCTCCCTGGGGCTCAAGAGGCACCCTGCTAGCAGAGACACTGGAGAGCTGGATGAGCACTGCGTGTCTAAACAAGCACACAAACACACACAGTTTTTGGTCTCAGTGCTCAGGGACTAGAGGGGCTTTCTGCCCGGGGCCTCCCTGCTGAGGAGCAGCCTGGTTCTCACAGACCAGGCACAGCTTTATGTTCAGGATGGCACAGCTCCAAAGAGATGCTTTATTAAAAAGTTTTTCCCAAGCCTTTACTCCTACCCACATCTTTAGGGCCTTCTCAGTGCTACAGGGGAGCTCAGAGCCCCCACAAGTTCTCAAGGACCCTCTGCACACAAGTTACAACACAAGATCATCGAGGGCATCACTTTTCTGGCCATTCTTCTCCCTCTCCCCCACACCATTTCAAAGCTTTCGACCAAGGGCAAAGCTTTTGGCTTTGAGCATTCTGTGGAAAAAAAATGATGCAACCTGAGGGAGGAAGAGATGTCAGAGGAGAAGCAGTAGAGCAGGGAAAAGTCTCTGTTCACCACAGGTCTGCTGGCAGCCGGAGATTGCGAGGCACAGCTGGGAGGAGAAGTGCCACTGCACAATCACTCAAAGCAGCAGTGTTTCTTTTAGAGGCATTCAGATGCCTGGGCATCCTACCGAGTCTCCAAATAAATAATATTTGATTGTGACAAGTGCCTAACATGCTTCTGAATGCAGCAAGAAAATAATGCACCGACATTATGAAAATATTAGGGAGGCATAAGTCAATCCTACTCATCCTATGAAGAACAAAAAAAAAAACAACAACAAAAAAAAGACCCAAAGCCCACTCAACTGCTTAAATAAAACGTCCTCACCAGCATCAGCAATCATAAAAAACCACTTTTCTGGCAAGGCTCAAGCCACCTGCAGAGAATTCACTTTCCTTGTCTTCTGACAAGGAGCTCAAGGAATAAAAATGGCATCCATCCCTCTTTCCTCTATATGCTCCGTTCTGCTCCATATGTTGCTGCCTGATAGTAAATGAGAAATTAAAAACATTAGCACCAGCCTCTGCCCTCTCCTCCCCCACTGCTTTCTCCCTGCAGTGGCTGCACAAAATCTGCTGGCCCAAGCTGGAGACAAAACCATTTAACTGCTGAGCTCTGGAGTCACATATGAGCTCTCTCTTGTCTGCCTAGTTCATAGATGCCAGTTTTGCCAAGCACTGACTGTCTTTCTGAATTATTTCATCTTGGAAAATAACACTATTGACAGATTGAAACTCTCCCCATGGATTATTTCTTTATTTATTTAAAGCTGAAAATAAAGATACAGAGACAATCATAAATTAAAACTAAAACCGTTGAGTGTGAGGCAGGCAGCAGTAAGCTGTAACATTATATCCCAGCCCTTCCAAAACAGAATTTGTAGAGACATTCTCTTAAAAAAAAAAATCTGAACTAAATTTTCCCAGTAAATTCTAGTCATAATCTGCAACTGCCCTTTTACTTTCTGTTTCAGATCACTTCAAAATCATCTTCAGCATGTGCCATGTGCAGCGGGTTCCTTCACAAAAATATTGTAAAACAGGACGCAAACTTTTTTTTTTTTTTTAAATACTTGGGAGCAATTTAATTAAAAGCCCAGGAACTGAGGGAATTTATATAATAGTCAGTAGGCACTGAGAGGGTTTTTTAATTATTCCTGTGGCACCCAGGGTGGAGGCAGGAGCAGGTACCAGGTGGCTTGGAGGAAGCTGTCCCTCCCCAGCACACACTGTAAGGGTCAAGGCCGAACAAAGGGAGAGGAGGTCACGGTGAAACAGGCACGGTGGATGTGACAAATCACTCATCACCACGTGCAAACACATGATCTCTATAGATTAACCTCGAAGAAGATCCATTATAATCATCCCATCTTTGCAGGCATCACAGCCTTCTAGAAAGGTTTGAGTGCTGAGGGTAATTAAGCTTTGTTATCTGGCCACCACAGCGACAGCCTTGACTCTCATAGCCCAGGAGCCTGGGGAGATGGAGACTCTGTCCATGACAAAAGTCACACTATGTTTTCAACAAGAGCTTTCAAGAAACGTTGATCCAATTTCTCCACCTGTTGGGAAATCAAATTATTGGGATCAATAAAAGAACTGTGCAAGCAATAGGCCTGGAACTTTTTAGGCTTGTGTGTGAGAAAAACTTTCCATGGGAAAGTCCCTGTGGGAAGAAAACAAACAGGCCTGAGAAAACTGAGAGGGAGTGAAAAACTTGCAGCTGTGCTATCCGGGAGTGAACAAGGGAGGTGAGCACAGAATTCTTTTGATCATAACAAGACTGTGGAGACTTGCCAATGTAAGTCCAATGATGTAGAAATAGAAATGTGTCTTGATAAGCTTTAAGCCACTTAGGAGCTAACAAGCTGGTATACTATATAAGTGCCTTTGGACTGCTAATAAAGGGAGTTCATTTATCAACCATATTGGTTTGGACTGTCTCTCTCTCTCCCCCCGCTGGGATCCGGGCTCCTCGTCCCACGGAGCTTCTAACACCCACCAATCTTTCCCTGTCTGTCCATGATCTGAAGCAGCAGCAGCAGGGTGAATCTTGACATCTGGCACTACTCACACAGGGCTGAGGTTCAGGCTGCCCTTTGGGGTCCCTGTGCAAGGTTTGGGACATCAGCCTCCACACCAAAATGTTCCCACCTAGTGGGTAAGGCCATAAAGTGCCTTGAGCAGAGCTGATTCCAAAAGCCTCAGCAAATGTGCAAAGGAAGGAATTAAAATACAGTCTTTCATCTATTCTGAGAGAAGAAGCTTTCTTTAAATTTAAAAATAAAAGCACTGATAGCTGCCCAAACTGCCTCAGACCTCTTAACTGCCACATCAAGAAAATTTATGTCTACGTCTACGATTTACTTTGCACACTTCAGCCCAGCACAAGCCAAGCACGGGGAAAACTGTCTCCTAAAAGGAGACACTGTCTTCATCACATAATAAAACCAGTATAACCTGAGCAACCACTGCTCTTTCCACTCTCTTCCCTCTCACAGAACCATGGCAGCTATTTCCCAGGAAAGGATCATGGAGAACGGGATGCGTGGAGCTTGCAAACTGGGGAATGAAAGAGGTGGCCATAGCCTATAAATACAAGGTACTAGAGAGGAGCAATTCAAGGATCAAAGTGAGAAGTCGCATGAAACTGGAAATGGAAAAATCCATGCTGAGTGTGAAGGAACTCATCAATGCAGAGAATTACAAGGCAAATCATTTACTTGGAGAACCTGACTAGATATGCACAAAAAAACAAATGAAAAGACACTTGCAGGGAAATAATTCCCTCTCTAAATAGAAGATTGTTCGTGGTACACTCCAATATTCACTCCATCTCTGACAAAAGGCAGAGATTCCTTCCTAGTCAGAAAACCTAGAATAGCATAGATCAAAAAGTGAGTCCTACCTAGTAAGGCTTTGGACAGAACAACTTTCAACTACCTGCCAAACCAAGCATTTTTAAATTAAACATATTTTTGCCATACAGATTAAAAGAGAAATCTAGTAATATGAGAATGCTCCTTCTCACTTGTCAGTTGTCTCTCCAGCCAGAAGGATAATGTCACATCATGAACAGATTCAGGTGGAAGCACCCAGGTACTTCCACTGCGGGAAGTGGGAGCTTTCAGTCCTCTGGTGGAAAGCCCCAGAAATTAATCTGGGGGTGCTTCGAGGGTCTTTGATAGTTTATGAACCCCTCCAAGACATGACAGCACAGTTGAGCCAGTTCTGCCCCATCAGAAGGGACGAACACCCCCAGGCCTAGGTCTGAATGTGACCTTCCCCAGGGAGCTGTAGGGGAGGACAACTGGCATGATAAAAAGCTTCTTATCCGGCTCAAAGCCCGGCTTGTAGCCACCGGGGGTGAGTGCTCACCCCCTCTGTCTTACAGACATCACCACCACACACCCAAAACTTCACCTCCTGCCCCTCAGAGGTGCAAACCCGGCCTCAGCAGAGCACCCACAAATGGGTGATGGAGTCCTCAACCATTCACAGTCCGGTGTCCCACAGGGTGCATCCCAGCACTATTTCCCTCCCTACCTTCCAGCGTGGTTACACTCGCGGGCACAGGGAAATGGGGCCAATTAAACCAGGACCAAAACCAGAGATGAGGTGTTCTTCCTGGAGGGAGCAGGGGAGAAAGTCAGGCTGAAACAAAGGGAAATTCCTTTGGATCTGCAACGCAATTCCTTTCAGACCAAGGTCTGCCAGCTCAGATATGTGAGGTACCTGCCAAGCCAAGTTTTGTGATGTGCCGAAATTAAAGTGCTACAAGCAGAGCCTGTGTAAACCTGACACACACAGAAGGGCAGGCAGACCCCATCCCTCCCAAATCCAGGCACACTGATCCCTGCCATGGCCTGAGCTCCAGGCCTGCAGACACACTGGCAGATGGCCCCAGGGCTTTCCCAGGCCTTTGAGGCTGTTCAGTCAAGTGTAGATGTTGTCTGTGAGCCCCAGCGTTGCTTTAGCTTCTCTGTTTGAAGATGTCTGTAGACTTGGGGCCCAGTGCTAATGCAGCACTGGGGCAGGAATAGCTCTGAGGGAAGCTTAAGACCAGGATAAACAACTTATTATGGGTAATGATTTTCTCAGTATTTCAACCAATGCAGTGCCAGTCACCCAAAGGCAGGGCAGTGAGTCTCAGCATTACCACAGGCATAACAGAAAGACCTTTTCAAGGTCTGTCTTCCTGCTAATATTGTATCACTTTATATTGTATCCTAAAAATTGTCTGAATGGCAGTTCAACAAGCCAGGACTTGTTTCACAGACCTACCATGGTACTGATGCACACGAGGTCAAGAAATATAAATAGAGCAGATAATTAGAAGGGAAGTGTGAGGTGCTGAGCAAACACATCAGGCATGGGAAGATTTTCTGCTCTGGAAAGGTAGAGAAACTGCATTTACTGGACTACCTTGTATTGGTTTGAACACTCATGAAAAACCAAAGACCTTCAGGCTTACAAATACAAGATTACCAGCCTGTAGTATTGCAGCTCCTCTTTTAGGGTTTGAACAAGGGGCTCTGTATAGACCTGAAAGACCAAACTCACCAGTGGCATAACACAATGCAGGCAGCCCTTAGCAGAGCATTTCCTTAGAAAATGAGATATCAGGGACAACCCATGGGACTAACAGATCACATTAATTGCTAGAAGAAATGAAGAGAAATGCATTACAGCAAACAGAGCTGTGCACAGCTTCCACCAGCAGAAAACATCGGGCTTTGCTGTCTTGTTTAACCCCCTGGAAAGCAGAGCATGGATAACTCCCACTTGGAAAAACTCAGTTGCCCTGTCTGCTGGGAGAAAAATCCTTACTTTGACACAGAAGCAAAATATCAAAAGCTTTTCATTCAGCTTGCCTTAGCTGTGACTTCTGCTTGTTTCTGTTTCATTTCAAGATCTGGTTAAATTTGGTGTTTCACTTTCTCCTCAAAAGCTGGCAACAGCCCACTTGTTTTTGGGTGCACCTTTGTGTGTGAGGGTGTGGAGGACAAACAGTGCAGTCATACCAGTAAGAGACCCTGTCCTGTGACATCAGGCAGCATTCAGATGCTGCAGAAGACACACAATCCACATAATTCACCGCGTCAGCAGAGTAATGCAATGCCATTGACAAAAGCCCTACATAAACACCCAGCTGGTAATATGATTATGCCCTGAGGAAAAAAGATTGATAGTCCTGGTGATTTTACTGTGCAATAACCACAGAAGCCATCTTTGTCCACGTAGTTCTCTAATCCTTTCCTGAAACATTGCTAAATACCCTTGCCTGACAAAGGTGAGCTCTCCAAGTTAATAACACATCACAGAAAGAGCGAGCTAAAACCTCTGTGTTCAGCTGGAAGCTGTAACCCTTTTGCTCACTAATGAAGCTGCAGACACCAGAGATATTTTTAGGATGCCTGCAAACCTCGTTATAATCCACAACAGAAAGTTCAGCTACAATAAGAAGACACAGAACGTTACAGAAAAATAAAAAATAAATATTTCCCAGCACTATTAAAAATGTCCAAATAGTCCACACAAAAAGCCTTACCTGACATAAGGCAAAAATTTAAACAAATACTCTTTAGTGTTGTAATTTCTGGAACAAAATTTATTAGCAAATTTAAATTAATTCTGCTCCAGGCGTTAGGATACACTATCAGTTACTCCTTTACCCTCCACCCCCTGGGAAATATTTCCCTATTGCTGTCAGTCAACTGCTTCAATGCTTGGAGTTTACCAGCTGCATAACATATATTGATTTTTGATGAATGACATCTCTCTCTGGGCCATTACGGTTTTGTTTTCAAACCTTATTTAATTGTTCGCCTATTTTTCAGTGAAATAAATGCAAAGTGTTTATTCTCCAAAGGCTGTAAACAGAGATCTCAGGTCTAGTTTCTATGACAACCTCACTTGATACAGCAAACCTAGATTATCTCTAATGACAGACATGAAGTTTAAATTGCACATTCTGCACAAACAGTGCACTGTTGACCTTTTATTGAAAAATGGGATACAGTGTGATTAGCATAATGTGCTATGTGAAAGGAAAAATTGTGGAATAATGCAGATCATACTTTAATCGTAACTGCAGTGCTAATCTCTAGCAAACTGTTTGCCAGAACATGAAGTTTTAAGAATCAGGATTTTTCCCAGGCACCATTTTCAAATTCTGTTGATTAGTAATGCTATCACATTAAATAGTTATCAGATAACACTTGCTGCTTCTGCTATTTCTCTCCCATTGCAGTTTTTAACAGGGGAGTAAAAGTGGATAAGCTTATGTAGAAATATGATACAAAAATTCCAGCTATGAGAACTATTTTTAAACCTCCTGAAGGCATTTTTTTCTCATGCTTACAAATTTGTTTGGAAGTGAGAGCCAAAAGACACAGTCCTTTCTGTCAGGTGCTGTCTTCCAAAACCTGCATGTTTTCCTACGAGGGAAATTTGCATGTATGTTAGTGAATAAATCCCACCTCATCCACAGAGACAGAAGCTGCAGGAGACATTCTGCTTTGCAAGAGCAGAGATGGAAAACATCTTGCCTTCATATTCAGCAAGTTTTGGCAGGCTTTGATTTTGCCAGCTACGATTTGTTGTTGCTCACAGAAATGTCTGCAGCAGTTTAGAAAATGTGAATTCTTTGGGGAGTTTGGTGCATGAATTGAGGTTCTCACTGGAGCTGAAAGAGTCACATGCTGCTGCAAGGGGACAGCAGGCTGTTAAATCTCTCCTTCCCTCTGCAGAATACTCTTATTTCCTTTAAACTTTCATGAAACAATAGGACACATTTCTATTTGCTGAATGATATTTCAACTCACTCGTATTCAGCATAATCAGTGAACAGTCTGGAGACAGCCAAGCAAACAAAACCCTAATTAATATCAAAATACAGTTATAGATGGTAGAACTGAGAGGTTAATGAATTGAGAATGAGGCAGAGAAACTTTCATCTCTACAGTACCCAAAAGTAATGCCAAGTTATTCTTGCTTTATTTCCTGCATTTAAAGAAAAGAATTAAAAGTAGCATTTGCTGTTTTTCTAGAGAGTGACAAATACAGAGGAAAATTATGAAAGTAGCTTTCCATTGTGTGGTAGAAAGTGTTGGATTATTCAAGCCTGGTCACGAACACTGAAGAGTCACAGGCACTCAGCTACCACCCCTTTTTCTTCCAGAGGATGATATTAAGCAACTAGATCTTATTAGCATCACATCAAGGTGGTCTCTTCATCCTCCCTATTCAGCAAACAAGCTAAAAATGATTTTCAGGTGCTTGTCTACAGAGCAATGCCATTAGAGGAAACCTATTCCCTCATTTCTCTCTCACTCTAATGGATTTATGCCATTAATCCTGTCAGCTGAGTTGTTTTTAAGCAGCGGTTAAGGCAGCAGCAATAATAAAGGACTTTTTTTTTAGTCCAGGCAGCCCCCAGTGTACTTGTGTTCTGTGCAGCCATTCACCATCACTGCTATTCTCTGCATATCAAGATATCTCTGGTTTTCAGTGTTTTCCCTTTGGCAGCTTTACATTTTTCTTAACAAGCATTGTCTTCCACTACAGCAGCTGACAGGAAGGAATCAATTAATTTGAAAGGCATCCACTTGCTTCCACACGGAATTATTGCACTTGTAAATGTAATCCCGTCATTTGATACACCAGATAGCAAACTGTGTGTTTGGGAAGGTGATGTGTCCCATGCTTAGGTATTTTTAAACCCTTCAACACTGCCCAAACTTG
Source organism: Aphelocoma coerulescens (assembly GCF_041296385.1). Classification (NCBI taxonomy): domain Eukaryota; kingdom Metazoa; phylum Chordata; class Aves; order Passeriformes; family Corvidae; genus Aphelocoma; species Aphelocoma coerulescens. Next base: position 31,341,821 of record NC_091020.1, read on the forward strand.
TCCAGTGAAATTTAAACTTCACTGTCTCATGTGATGGCAAAGAGCATTTGTGGTGCTGCTCACCTTGCGGGTTATGGGACAGAGGCCATTATGACCATCTCTGCACAGCCATTCAAAGGTCACCACACATTTTATAAATCTTAAAAAAAAAGAAAAATCAAGGTAAATATTGACAAAAAATCGGCAGCAGGAGCCAACATGTCTGAACAGTAACTTTACAGGCAGCCTCCCTACCTGCTGCTATGTCTAAACACAAATAAATTACTACTTTTAAAGACATTGTAAAGCTCTCATCATTAGCCTCTCTGTCAGACAAGTACATTCCCTGGACATTTGCTTCCACGGGTCAAAAGAAAGGAAATACTTCCTTGTTCTTCTGGCATATTTCTTCAATTTCCCTAGTAATATTTTTAGTTAGGATACTGACCAGTTTTGGTACCTCCAGTTAGTTCTTCTCCTCTGTTTCACAGTTCCTTCAGGCACAGTTTGCATAGCTCTAGTCGCTTGCACAAATATTTAAAACCAGCAAGACAAACCAAGCATAACAAATCCAGAAATAAAGCAACTCCCACAGAAGCTAGTGTTTACCCAAAAGGGAACATGAAATATCCCACACCTCCCTCCAGACAGCCTCTTCTGTCTCTCTAAGGTGGGATCTGATGGCGCTGTGGGCAATAAGGACCAAAGAGCCAAAGTCATGTCTGTTTCTGCATTCCCACCTTGGACCCTCTGTTGCTGAGCCTTTCCAGCCCATTCTGTGACCCTGGAAGGGCTGCAGCTGCTGCGGGCTGGATGCAGGTGCAGAATTGGAGATGATGAAGGTGAATTTGTCAGTCCCATACTCATCATACAGAAGAGTCTGGACAGCAGACACAGACACTGTCAACCCCACCACGGGGCTGATGTGTGGTCAGGAATCACCATCCCTCTCTATTGTCCCATGTCTTCAACAAAGCTGGGATATGGCTGCCCTAGCAAAGTGAATAAAGAGTTCAATTGGGCAAGACAAAAAATAACCAACAAGCCTAAATAAATTTTGCCATCAACATAAAGCATGCTGTTAAGAACACAGAAAATTCATGCTGGCTGCTACAATCACCTTCCTGCGGTAAGTAAACATCTCCTACAAAAAGTCAGACAGCTGAAATACCATTTGTTTTGCAATGAACTTTTAGCCCCATAGCTCAGCCAAGCATCCACATTTTGTTTTCCTCTGAAACATAACCAGCTCTGCAAGATGCCAGACAGCTAGGAGAGCACTCCAGGCTGGAAACAAAAAGATACTATTGTCTTGGGACTGCCACAGCCATTGTTCCTACCTATACTCATCCCACCACTTCTGTAAGGCTGACAAAACAGTTACAGAGAGCTCTTCCACTCACAGCTGCTTCACAAGGCTGCAAATCGAAGCTGGAGTTGGAATAAGGCAAGCGGCAGAAATGAAGCATAATATGCTCAGTTGCTGCTGTAAAGACCAGAATCAGGAGCCCCAAACAGATGCAAGACTCCAGACTACATTTACCCACATTTTTATATAGACACAGGTAGCTCATTCTGCAGCTGAAACGGGATTGCCATTCACTTAGAAAGATTTCCAGTGCTCTCGCCAGCACAGGAAGCTGAGAGATATCTGAAGAGGCACCCAACCTTTAGCTCCCAGCCATGGGTACCTAAGACCCCCATTTGTGAGCACAGGGAATAGTGATGGCTCTCAGATGGCACCCGAATGTTTCTGGGGCTCCAAAATAAAACATCATGCAATTCAAGTTCTGTAGTTAGTGTATGCTATTGTTCTACAGACCAATCAGGATGCTGTACTCTCTACCTCTATGTTCTTTGATCCAAGTGCAAACAAGATTTTTTTTAAGTAAAAATCAGGTTGATGTCTATAGTTGTATTTTTTAAAAGAGACTTCTAATTTTAAAGAAAAAGTCGTAAGAAAGGCTTCTACCCTTCACCACAGCTTCTGCTTCCACCACTGGTGGCACTTTTTTCAAATACTCTTGTAATGGGTACAGACTGTTCAAGACCTGCAGCATCTATCACGGCATCCTCTGAGATGAGTGTGTTGGATCAAGGGGAACTGCTGGAGCTGGGGAACTGCTGTCCCATCTGTGGAGGAGATTCTTAGCCAGGTCAAGAGAAGCATGAGGGTAAGGTTTCTCAAAAAAAAAAAAAAAAATTCTTCAAATCTTTATCTGCTCCACCATTTTTCTTGTTTTCCAGCAGGGTAATGAGTTGACACAACACCATAAATGAACGAATGTGAGCAGGCAGACCAATCCCCAACTGGGTGATGTCGTGCCGTTTGGGTAGCTCCCAGTTGTGCTGGATTCCTGCTATATTGATGGATTGTAGAAGGATTGGAGCATTATATCATTATTCAGAGCCTGCAGAAAAACAAGATGAGAGTCAAACTGCCAGGCATGATAGGAATGTTAGGCAAAGGTGTCTGCAAACTTCTGCTGACCCCTTACACCAACTAGGTCGAGAGCTCTCTTATTAATGCTAATGCTTTTCATATTAGTGCTCACATAAAGAAATCCCGCTGACTGCTGGGGTCAGGGAGTTCACAAGATGTGTTGGCCACATCAGCAATACACTGATGATTGTTTCTGACATGACCCCACAGCTAATGAAGGGCCATTTGTGGGGGAATTGCTTTTCACACAGAAAGAGGTCTGTGAAGAAGGTATAAAACACATCTGGAGCAGGACAGGCTGCTGTTTGTGTGATACAGTAATGAAAGAGATCTCCACCCCACTGAGACACCATGTGTCTGTGTCAGTGACATATGTCCCTGGGTTTCTTCTTCCCATTCCTGCCACTTAATTTTCCCATGCACAAAACACTGCTCCCGCTCCTTGTTGCTAAATGACCAACACCCCTCTATTTCTGACTTCTCCCATCAAGTACTTCACCTGTAAAACTGGACTTTTTGAAGTCAATACTACAGCTCAGCATTTCTCAGCCTACTACACATCCTGCATGTCTCTCCTTTGGGGCCCTGTCAACAGTTTTTCAAGGGATAAAAGGCTCAGGTGCACCCCAGGACAGGGGTGGCAGCAGCAGGAGGTACAAAGGGCTCACCAAGTAGTCCCAACCTGTTGTATCGCTGTGTAACCCTGTGTTAGACAACATTTCCACTTCCTCTGGTAAAAATCCATTCCTGTGCTTGCCTGGGTATGAATCTATCACAGAAGAGCAGTCTGGAGAGGGCTTTAGGAAGTCATCCAGAAAGGGACACGAACTCTGGGGCTTGTGACAGATGTGTCTCTAACCTATTCCAAAAACACTCTCCGAAGACCCCCAAGAAGCTGGGCCTGAGAAGCCATCCTTCATGTCACTGTAAAGCAAGGTATCCTCTATTACTGTGTCTTTGCAGGATCTCAGGAACATCCTTCATGGCACGTAAATTATCCTGTTTTGTGATAACCTGAAGGCTCTCTTCCCTAACAGATAACACCTTATCTGTTTACAAAAGGCCTTCACAGACTTGCATGTTTAATTTGTTAGTGAATAATGGCTTCATTACCTAATAGGAGGAGCTACATTTATTATGGGGGACTGCAGAACTATGGAGAGTTTAATAATTTTCACTCCAAGGAGAACAAGTTACCATAATAATGTATAAGCATATAGGTATTACATGATTCTGAGGAGGAAGGGATTGCACGCAAACCTACAGAATCAGCCAAGCAGAAAATCTAGAGATCACAAGCAAGGAACAGTCATGCTGAGAAATTTCTCTTCATCACCTAGAAAAGGACCTGCTGGGGAAAAAAGAATTCCATATTAGGAAAATTGTCAAGATGTCAGGTATTCCTTTTCACTCCTCAGAGCAGGGTGAGACCCTGTCCTTCTCAGCAAACCTTTTCTGTTGGATCTGTTGTTCTTTGCACAAATCTGGTATCATATCAAGCAAAGAACAGCAGTAGCACAGGCTCAGGTTTTCCACCCCACCAGAGACCTGCAAAACCTTGGGTTCTTCTGTTGGAGCTGTTTTTCTTTGTGGTCCAGGAGGATTATGCAATAAAAAGCTCTTTTTAAAATTAAAAAACACTTTTTCCACAGAAGGTTTTAATTTTCATGAGCCATTGCTCTCCAGCACAAATGCATTTAGTCAACATTCCCAGCTGCATCATTAGCTTCCCACTCAGGTGGGAAGGAGGGGGAATGAGGCACGGGTTCACAGCTGCATTATTGCTGCTGGTAGGGTTGCCATGGAAAACAGAACTCCAAAAGGCAGCAGAGGACAAAAACTTGAGGTCAACCTTCAACCTCAGCACGCTTCCCTGGTGTGGAATGGCTCTCATGAGGTCACTTTTTCTTCAAGTGGCTAAAGTTTCTCCTGTAAGCACCTACAGCTCAGCCCACAGCCACCAGCAGGGATGGAATCAGTCAGGAGGATGTGGACCATTCCTCTTCAGGCAAACCAGTTGCAGCTGGCAAAGTGCAAAAGTTTTTAACAAGAGCTGAGCTGCTGCCTCAGTCTAGGGCTGGCACATTAAAATCAGGAGGCCATGTGTCCAAAAGCTTATCTGTTTCATTCAGCTGTATCAACTAGCCTAAAAAGACATATCTCTCCTTACAGCTCCCACCATGGAAATGGGAGTCATTTATCAAGAAGGACTTTTCTCTGAGCTACCTTGACCTTTTCTGTTTGATGCTGCTTTTTCGCTGTGAGTCCCCATTTAGAGGAGAGTCACACAGTCTAATTTTAAATGCATTATGAACTTACATGCCCTATATTATAATGGCACCACAAATGCAGAGAGATCTTGGAGTCCTCCATTTAGATGCCACTGCTATATCTTACCTACAGCAGGTATTTCTCTTATATGTAGATTTAACTACGGAGTTAAGTGGATTTATAATTATTTCAGTGCTGTTACAACACACACCAGCATGTATACTTGAAGCAAGTTCATAAAACTTAAAATTATCTATATTTTTAAGGAGTGCTGGTGGCACCATTTGATGTGGTAATTATTGATATTGGCTTCCTGTAGGAAGAGCACTCAAACAACCAGCTAATTTCACACGTAAGACAGCTGTCACATGGCAATGGCATTAAAAGTCACTAAGCTGATCTATATTCAAAGCTGTGCCATAGAGGTGAAAGGCCCTGTAGCCAATTATTACTCCTCCGAGCCAGACAGTCCCCAAACACAAACAACATATGCAGATCCATCCCTCCTTGTCTTTAATTAGACCCTGCCTACCCTCTGTAGCAACAGCAGTAGAAGTGAGAAGGGCACATGTTAGGCAGTGGGGAGATAATCACAAAGAGATCCCAACGAGCTCTGTCTGGCATGTCCTGCTGGCACCTGCATGATTGACACAGGAACCAAACCCAGCATCAAGAGACAATGGTTGTAGTCTCCACACTGCAAAACATACGATTTTCATGGAGCTAATAAATAAATGGCATCCTGTGCAGAACCTGCCAAGTCTCTTCTTTCACTGCAATGATCATGTCACTGACAGATTAATGATTACTGTTTTTTCTGGTAGTTGTGGGTACACAGGAGTGCAGGTTTGCACCCTCTGCTTATGAGGAAATAACTTTAAAAACATCACTGGCACAATCTGCTACAGCTTGAGTGAATCTGGTGAATCTACCCCATTTGCAGTGATTATGAAATTGGGCAAAAGCTAATGAAAAAAGTCTAAAGAAAGGTGCCAGAGCAGCCACACTATCTTAGAGACTTTTCAGCCAAAGATCTCACCTGGCTGTTGTTGCAGGTTCTGACATGGAGGACTCCCATGCCCATATCTATCCTTACTCCCTGCAAGGTTTCACTGGCTCTGATTCCAGCCTTTCTGGTAGAGTTGGTACAAGTCTGCTTCTGGATCCAACAAGAAACAAGATTTTCTTAGGTTTCCCTAGGAACCCACTCTGCCACTGAAGGGAGGGAGTCTTATCCTTCTGTCAGGTGAATCCCCACCATTCCAGCTGTTCCGTGCTCACCAGCCTCCCTATTTGGCAGAACCAGGTTTCTGACATGGAATTGATACAACCTGCTGAAGAATGTGGCCAAGAGATGGTCAGCCTGGACAGCCCACTAACACAGTGCAGGTGTGGCAGCACCATGCACAGGGATTGATCCACTGAGTATCTACTTCCCAATCCCAGAAATCAGCTCTAGAAAGGAAACAACCCCCTGCAATCAGCAGACAAGAAGCTCAAGATCAAACCAACATGCTTGAGTCATTCATAGTCATTCTCACAGAAATCTCTATCCTGCTTTACAGTACACTGACTTCAACACTTACTCAGAAACAGATTTAAAATTTCATTTCTGAATTTCAAGGGCAGCAAATTAAAACAACATCAAAGGAAAAGGGATCGGAGCATAAATAAACATAGCTGCACCCACAAACTGCAAATAATCACTTATTTTTATACACTGCAAGTTGGAATCTATGCATGGTTTTTTCTGTTTTCACTGATCTGCATGAACCTTAGTGTGGATTTTAAAAATAAATGGCAGCTTAAGAGTTTCCAAAACAATCCTGTGAATTTCACTGTGAATGAGTCAAGAATGACCAATACTTAAGGAATGAGTAGCAGGAGAAGTCTTCTGCCTTTTCCCTCAAAAACAAATGGAGGAGATCTCAGAGCAAAGTACTGGAGTGCAGGGAACAGGAAGGGAGGGTCTGACACCGTGCCCTCAGAGCTGTGGCTCAGACTAATGAATTATCTCTGCTTGGTTAAATCTCTGGCATTGCTAATCAGTCAAGAAGCATAAAATGGAAAGTTCATTAGCAAGATCATAAAAGAGTCAGACTGACAAAGATCACTCGACTTGGCGATAGGAAGGTCAGTTACAGGCATCGGAAAATCACTTTATTTAAGGAAAATAGGTTTGACCAGAAGCAACTCAGAGTCCAGAAAAGACCTGCCCTGGGATTCTGTGCAATGGTCTGCTTTATTTCTGGAACATAAACAGGGAAACATTTCCTTTGACAGTGGATAAACTAGACTTTCTTTAATCAACATCGTGCTGGCCCAGGGTAAGCTGGACAGTATCAGCTTTCCCCCAGGCCTGATTCATTCACCTCCACCCAGACCCGGACAGACCACAGCTCCCCTGTAGGAAACACTTCCAGCACAAGTCACAAGATGGTCTCAGAAGCAGAATTTGCTAATTGTGTCAAATTACATGTGAAGGGTTTACAATATGGATCACTGCCCACTTGGGATTTAAAGGAGATTGCTAAAGTAATTTCGAGATTCCAGGATAATTCAGAAACTCTGTTCCCAGGGGTTACTAAATGCTCTTCTTGTTACTACTTCAGCCACTCTGCACTGAGGGTTGGATTTCTTTTCTTCAGGGGTAGAAGGAAGAGGAGGTGAAATGGTGGTGGTTTCTCTTTGGAATAATTAGAAGGAAAAAACCCCAGAATTCTCCATGTTTAACCTCATTTTCTAAGGAAATATGGAATAATAAGGTTTTATATGGATCCTTTCCACTTTTGAGGTCACTACCTTATTTCAATCACATTTGGGAGACAAAATAATGGCAAAAGGATTCATATGCATCTCATGGACATGACTCAGGTAAAAAGCAGGCAAGAAATTTTTACTGCCCCTCAGGATAAGAATACAACCTGAGCTCAGTTAGGAAGACTGCAAAACCAGGAAAAATTCCTCAGCACCTTTGTAAGACTTGACTAACCCCCACAAGAGACACAGAACAGCGGAAAATTCCGTCACAGCCTTGACACACGCAAAAAAATTCTTCTAGTCCAACACTTCTACCTGGAGATGCTCCATCAGCTGGAGCAGCCAACTTCCAGCAAGCATTTTCCTTTCCAAAGAAGGATCAGCCAGAGTGGACAGAAGCAATTAAGACAGAGAAAATTAAGATGATTGTCATTGTTTCTATACAAGTCAGCAGTCAAGAAAAAGTCACTAGTCAAGGTTTTCCTGCCTCAGACCTGAACCTTGCCGGGTGTCACTCTCCCTGTAGGTCTGAACTGCGTCAAGTTCCTTTTTTTTCACCCTTGGAAAACCAGCACCTTCCCTTCCCTACAAGCAATTGTTGCAGTGCACATCAGGAAGGAAGCATTAAATAAATGTGAATGGTTTCTAAGCACCCTGCTCCATGCAGGATTAACTTGTTCAGGATGCATTTGGAGAACGTTCCTTTATGTTTATCGGTGTCAAATCTAAAATGCAGTGGGGAGAAGTATCCTGACCACAAAAGAGCTCGACAGTTTTACAGCTAGGACACATAACACAACAACCATTTAGCCAGATTAAAGCATACTGAGAGCAGCATCAAATATTGTTTAGAGCACATAAAAACTGCTTTAATATTTAAATGTATCCCGTGGCTGGGCTCTTTAGATTTGCTAGATTCACTGGGGCTGCACAGCTATTAGCTTCTACATTTCATCTTCAATTCCTCTTCACAGTAGGAGAAACATAAAAATGAGGGTCACTGCTTGGTCATTTCATTACCCCTGGCAGAGAAATGTGCTTTGCACAAATGAGGAAATATTTCAGATGTAGATTGTTGTAATGTTGGTGTGACAAAATAAAACTGGAGTTAAAAAATAATAATGATATTATAATGGTTATTTTGTAGAATAACATTAAAATAATATGCAGTGTAGCAGTGGTTCCCCTATCAAAGAGCCTGGTGTATGTCATCGTCATCATTTAAAAGGTCCATTAGCAAGAGCCCTGGAAATGTATGGCTCAAGGTCACAACCAGACTAAATGAGACTGAGCAGTAATTCAAAAACATTAAACTGTTTATGGTTGGAAATCTAATAAATAAATCCTCAGTACATACACACACACACACACACAAATCTTAGCAGCAAACTCATCTACAACTCTTCCTTTATTTCTGTGAAAACAGAAGCTCAGTGAAAGAAATTTATAATCTGTTTAAAGCCAGAAATGGATTAGATAAAATATCACTTGGGGAGCTGTGTGACTTCATGCCACAAACATGGATTAGGCTGCACAAACTGTTTAGCCATGGGTGCCCTTGTGACCCAAACAAAAACTGTGCCTTTTTCCAAGCCCTGTGGCCACAACAGACCAAAAGATGGACAAGACCCAGGCAGGAAATGCGGGCTGAGCAGGCACAGGGCCCTCCACTGCCTGTCTGCCTGGGAACAGCTCCTGTGACCACAGGGAGAGCATCACTACAGTCCTGAGGAGGAGATTTAGTGCAGAAGAAACAGGAACACAATGCTATTTATTAATCATGACCTGAGAGGAGAAAAACAGTCATCTTACTAACCCTCAGCTCTACTTGCATTATTTAAAGCATGACATTTAATCTATATTCTAAATACCTGAATAAAAGAAACTTGATTTTCTGTCGTATTCTTCTCCCCAGGAGAATTAGTGTGAGGTCTGTTCCTCTGCTTCACCAACTACAAATTTAGATGACAATGCAACATCCAAGAGAATCACTTCTGGCACAGAATGAGAAATTTTGTTGAAATGGAAAGCCCAGCATTACTTACTACAAGGCTATTCCTCTACAGCTGCCTGGACTGGCCCTGAGCTCATCCCTAGATCCTCACAGCAGTCATGTCACTAGTCTTGGAGGATTGGGGCATATATCTCATGATGATCCTACCAAGAATTCCTGTGTATAAGAATCACTGAAGCTGGGGATATTCAGCACAATCAAAGTCATAAAAATGTGGGGAAAGCCACTGAGGTGGTTTTGATGAGAAATACTTTGGAATATTTAGACATATATGCCAGAAGATTCCCATATGAGCAATAAATTTTAGAATAGCCTCCAATGCAGAGTATGAGGACCTAAAGACCCAAGCCCAAATGAGTATTAACAAACACAGGAAATCTTTTCCAGTCTTATTGTTTCTGCTTGAAAACCATTCTCCTAAAGCTCCCAGTTTAGTCCCATTCACTTTCATAAGCCTTATAAAAATACCACAAATGGAAACAAGATTCACTAACACAGAATCACAGAATTGTGATGGAAACACATGATGAAACACAAATGCAATCAATCAGAGAAACTGATTCTTAGGGGGGAAAAATGCAGTGTACTCTGCTGCCATTCCTGTAAATGGAATTCAGCTTCCAGGTAACTTAAACGTCTCGCTGACAGAATGTTTTATTGGTGTCCTGGTGATCTTGTATTTCATTTCCTAGCTGAGTGTGGGTGCAAGAGAAAAGGCCTTTGCAAGCAACTGTGCTAACACTTTGCATCTGGCTGTGCTCAACAGCCATTTGAAGGCTGTCAGTGCCTGGAGAACGGTGGCACACCTCTCTGGAACTTTAATCCATGGCAGGAGCTGGGTGCACATCCAAAAAATTATAAGTTACATATGAAGAAAAATATTACTCTGTTAGCAGTTAAGTCACAGCCCTGCAATGAGTAAATTGCGAAGCAATGCAGCTCTGTCTAATGACTATCAGTTGACCAAAAAGAGCTCAGGGATACATAACACATACAAAAATAGAAGCCCATACATCTTGATTTAGAGACGTTGAAGGCATTTCCTCTGATATGGCTTTGTAGTTTTCCACCAGCACCTTTCATCCAGGCAGCCCCCAGCTCCCATGCACGGCTCCTACATGCAAACCCCCTCTGCCTGGTGGGTCACTCAGTCAGGGCTCACATCTTCCCTGCAAACAGGGTATGATTCAAAAGTGACATAATGCACATTCATCCCAATCTCCCAATAATCCCCTTTCACCACTTGTGGAAATGCTTGGTCAATAAAACGTAATGACATTATTGCAGTAAAGTCATTTTCAAGTTAAGTGCCTGGCTCTCTGTCTCTGGGACCCCACCAACAGTCAGGCTCCAATCCAGCAAGTAAACAAAGGCTTCAATTTTGCAAATGAAAATCTCATTTACTAGAGGTCAATCCAGATTCCATTTAAATCAATGTGAGCCTCTGGTCTCTAAAGATAGGTGGACCAGACACCACAAATGTAGGACCTCTCCTTTCACTCACACTTCTTAAATCCTTCCTCTGCAGGATTTGTCAGGTTCCTCACGGTGCCAATGCCTCCGTGTGTCACAGAGTCACCAGGCAGTCAGGACGTGCTGTGGCAGCCTGCAAGGCTGGTCTCTGAGCAGACTGCACCCTGGGGAACTGTACTGTCCACCAGCTGGTTGTGCTGGTGGTGCCCAGCTGGGCCAGCCCCAAATCCAGACATCATGGAGACACAACCTGACACCTGCAGCGACACCTGCAAGGCTGGAGGTGGTGTGCTCCAGAGAGATTCAGCTCCATCATCTGCCCAGTTTCACTCATGTCTCAGTTGCTTCATCTCCCCCATGCACCAAGGCAGAGTTCCATGTCATGGGGCAGGGAAGGGACGAGTGACAGACCCCAGCCCCGGCTGAGCCAGGGGCCACAAGGCAGCCCAGCCCATCATCCCAACAGCAGGCGCTGCAGGGCAGGCAGAGCCAGGAACTGCAGCTGCCGCAGCACTGAGGACACACAAACCGGGGAGCCGGCTCCAGGGCAGAGCAGAGAGAGCACATCTCACTGGGATGTGCACATCTCAGCAGGGTAACTTCTCCATGGCTGCCACCGGCTTTTTTGGAGCCTGCTGCGTCTCCAGTTAAGAAAAGTACGCCAGCAACTAAATAAAAAGCTTTTAGAGGAAAAGATTTTCAGGCTGGGATCTGACAGGGTTTCCTGGAGCAGAAGAGAAAAGTGCTACTATTTATGAGATGGTCATCAATGCTACTTTCAAAAACACCAAGTGTCCTTTTCATTCCTTACAAAAACCTCAGTTGCTCAGGATTGGAATTGCTGTTGAATTCTCTCCCTTGTAAAGGAAGAAATACTGAAAATGAATAACCAACAGCAGAGCTGGGGAGGGGAAGAAGGACTTTCCCAAGAAATTAGAGGAGCAGCAGAAGGTGGTTGCAGGGGAGTGAAATCAGGTTGTCCCAAAGTAGGTGGCACTGGGAATGGGAAAGCAGTCCATAGCCTCTCCCACACAGCCACCAAAGCTCTTACAAGCAACCACCCAGAAACTCTAGCTAACAGCAGCCTGACATGGCCCCAGCCTTTATATTCATCCACCCAAACCCACAACCCCATCCCAAGAAAGCCACCTGACAGGAAATAAAGGTAACTGGAGGCTCCCATCCATGCTCTCTGTACCTCTGCAGGTTCCAGCTAAGCAGTTCAGCAGACACCAACATTCACTGCTTGACTTGCACTGTGCCACCACAGGCTGCTCGTGGTTATAGGGACAGAGCACAAGGCCCACAGCTCCTCAAGAGCAAGCCAAGGACCCAGGCACAAACATTTCATGGATATTTCAGGTGTTTCTAACATCTCCTGTTCTGTAGGAGGTGTTAGATCATTTCTGTCAACACACACCCCCACTTCCAGGCAGGGGCAGGGGGGAAATAAATTTACTCTTCATTTATTCTTCTCTCATCAATCCAAACTGCCATCGTGTCACTCCAACTTGGAAATCTGAGGGGCTCCCATGGAGACCAGACAGTCCTTTTCCTGTTTTATCAGTCCCACACACCAAGCTGTCTCCTCAGCACCCAGCCCAGGGACCCACCAGACAGGGAGCACCACAGAGCCCCCAAAGGAGCTCTCAGAGCAGAGCTTCGGGCTGGAACAGAGACAAATCCTAAAACCCCAGAGCAGAGAGGCAGTGACTTAATGACAGTTCAGCCCATGAATCCAGAATAGCAACTCGTTTGTTGTCTGAAGCTGGAATCCACTTCGTGTGATGACAGATAGCTTAGGAGAAGCAGATCCTGCCTGCCAAGAGAACTTCAAAAAGGACAAGGGGAAAGAAGAAATCTGGCTAGAAACCAAATGCTTTGCTAAACCTAGATAACACACTGTTTACCAACAGCAAACTAGATTAGAGGGGGAAAAAAGGGATTTATGCAGATGTTCTTAATTTAATAATTATGATCAGATATGGCTTTGTTTCTTCCATGTAATTTGTGTAATACAAATAAAATACAAGGGCTCTCTTCCCCTATAGGAAATGAGAATTATTAAACATTGCACCAAAAAGCGAAGGAATGTGTTTATTGACATGAAAAATGATCCTGCGGATGCAAAAGCTTTTGTATGTTAATTGCTAAATGTCAGTGCAATTTAGAAAGTGGCTGCAGAAGGAAAGAATTCCTTTCCAAAACAGAAGTGGCTTTTCCTCATCCACCATCCTGATTCAAGACTGCATCTTGAAAGTATTTACGGCTGTGTTTTGATCGGTGACACTGGGTTAGTACCCAAAAACATCCTCACTTCATATTGATGTGGTTACTTGCTAGGAGGCATAAAGGAAGTGAAGGATTTCCTCCCAGTTTTATTACTGAATGCTCAAAATGTTTCCTGGGGTAAACAGCACTAAAGCCATCTGGTTTTTTTCTTTTTTTCTTTTTGGAAACAAAAGGAGAACAACGGTAGCAACCAATGAATGGAAAAATACGGGTCTAGAGCAGTGCTGTGAAAAAGACCTTCCTCTGAAAGAGGGAAGGTGAACAGCCACAGGTGTCTTTGGCTGATAGATACACTCAGCAGCTCTGAGAGTCTCTGAATGTGGCATCTCTGGTCTTCTGTCCCGTTCTGCAAAGGAGAAGAAAAATACAAACTGTGTGATTCAGCTGCCAGATAGTTAGAGATGCTTCAGTAAATTAAACTTTGGACTGGAAAATGAGGGAGCTTCTTAACATCTTTAATTACAGCCTGTTGATTTACTGCTCCAGGGGGGGAAACAAACCAACAAACCCAAACCTTTGCAGTCCTGATGGAGAAAGACAGACAAAGAAAACTTACCATGCATTCATGAGCATATTTGCAGAAAGAAATGAATACACTCTATCCAAAACCTGTTTGTGAGGCATGCAAACCCTGAGAGGTGCAGAGCAGCCACCAGCAGAACCAGCAGTTGCACTGAGTTAAAAAACAGGACGTGTTTCACAATGATAAAACAACAGAACTTGCAGAACACCCTGTGTTCCTTCCTCATCCAGCATCTCCTGGAGAACCTCTGGCTGTAAAACCTCAGGACAGTTTAACCAACACAGAGGAAAGGCTGATGTGTCATGGGATGCCTGCCAAGCTTTTCCTTCCATGTGCAAAACCTTTCTCTGCCAAACCAGAGCCAGCCACAGTCCTAAGTCTCTCCTCAGAAAATGCTATTTCCACAGCTCTGCAAAAGTGGTCCTCGCAGCTATGGACAATCCAAGGCTTTCCCAGGAGGAAATCATACAGTTTAATGACTTGTCTGTAAGCTGGGCTCATTAATAAAAATTTATTTATTCCATTTATAGAGCAAGGGACAATGAATGCAGGGATGCCAACAGCCCTGCAAGGCTACATGGGAACAAAGTGCCTCTGGAAGCACCTCTGCAGCTGCAGCCACACAGCCCAGCATTTGTGTTCCCCTGGCACTGCTGGGGGCTGCAGCTGTGTTTCTCCATTAACCATGGTGGGATTCAGGCAGAAACACCAAAGGCAGCCCTTGGATCTCTACTGTCTCATAAGAAACTGCAAAATTTAGAAGAAGAAAACTGCCACCAAAACGATTTAAAGGCTGGGGAGGAGGAACTGCTTCCAGTGAGAAATTTGATGGGCAGGATTTATTGAGCTTATCAAAGAGAAGACCAAGGGTGACTTGATTACAGGGTATTAAGTACCTCCACGGAGAGAAAATACCAGTCATAAACGGCTCTTTAATCTAGCGGGGAAAGGCTTAACAAGAGCCCAGGGCTGGAAGCTAAAGCCAGACAACTTCAAATACAAAATACAGCACAGATTTTAAATAGTAAGAGCAAGCTGGCAAAGGATGCAGTGGATTCCTCAGTCCATCCTGAAAAATGCTGCACAGCTGCCTCCATTCCCAGCAAGGGCCAGGCCTGCAAGGAGCACTGCTGAGATCCTTCTCCTGCTCACAGCAGAGCTGGAGCCATGGGAGATGTGGTTGGAAAGGGAGAGGGACTTGCCTTCCCACACCCACCCTGTGACAGAGCACCTGGCTGTGCACCATGGCCAGGTGAGATATGTGCAGCAAGGAACAGTTACTTCTACAGAAGAGGAAAAGATTCATTGCAGCTATTTAACAGATAAATTTGAAGTCAGCTTTCACCAAAAAGAATTCAAATTTACTGTAGCTGATTTTGGCTTTCCACCTGCAGAGCAAGCTTGAAGGAATATCCAGAGAAGATTAGAACACAGGGCTTTGGCTACTGCTTTATAAAGCACTTGGTGTCCTAGTCATGTTTGGGATTCTTCCTCCTGCCTGACTAATTACTTCTATTTCCTGTTTTCTTTGAAATTGCTACTATGTTCTGCATTGCTGGAATCTGAAATATTGTTTCATGGAACATGATTGTATTTGTGCATACCACAAACTCCAGAGATGCCAAATTCCTTTTTGTGCTACTGCTCCAGCTCTTGAAAAAATATTTCCCGTCTCCAACAAATATCAACACCTCTCCCCCAAGAAAAGTGTGAAAGCTTCAAACCCATATAAAAATGTTTCACCACAAAAAAAAAAAAAACAGTGATGAAAAATTACATTTCTCTATTTGCACTCACTGCCTGCCTTTTTCTGCACTCAGACAATTTGGTGAAAAAAAACTTTGGTGGCCACTCATTTCATGAATTCATTTCATTTCAAAACATGTTCATTCCCTTCAGCTGAAAGAAAAGTCTTGGAATTAAAGCAAAAACCAGGGAAATTGTGGATTTTTCCTAACACTGCCACTGATTAAGAGATTGGCCCACTATCACACAGATGATTTTTCTTTTACTGAAAAAAAAGCAAAAAGGTTATAATATTCAGTTCCAAGGAATTCAGATTTTTGTGCTTTCACATCTGCAAAGGGATGCAGGGTCAGCTCAGGGGAAGCCAAATGTATTCCAGCTCTTTGTTATGTTCTCTTGTACAGCAGCTCCAGGGTTTTTTGTATAAAAAAACTGGGATTCTGCAAGAAAACTCCCACTGAAATTCCATATTTTAGGTACTTCCCTGTCCCCAGCCAGTGTCAGGCTGCAGCCTGCACATGTGTTTTATAGTCTTTGTCTCCTCCTCATATTCAGGAAGGTTCTCTGCTGCCTTGCTTTTGTGTCCTTCTCCCCACACACCACTCCTATTCTCATCATTAATGGTTGATAAATAGCTAATGAGTGGCTTGGACATTAGGGCCTCCCTTTCCATCTGGGCTACATGCTATTTTACAGGCCCTGCTAAATCTTTATTAGATTTGGGTCCCATTATTGATTTAGGTAGATGAGGTCGTTGTAACCTCATCTCAAAGAGAAAGGAAGCAGGAGAAGCCAAATGTAATTCAGCTGTTATTTTCTGTAGCACTGCAAATCAATAGGAGGGAAAAAGTCAAAACAAAACCAAAAAGTGTCCATTAAAAAAAAAAAAATTCGTAACTGGACCTTAAACCAAATGCAATGGTCTTACAGGCACTTGGAAGCAAGGAACTGAGATAGGCTATAAAAGTTAAGAGCTTTTCCCATTTTAGCTCTACAGAATAGGTGGTAAGTTCTAGTGAAGAGACAATGTTAATAAAATACCAGGCTGTTCCTAGGGCAAAGTGACACCTATTTATAGAATAAGAACACTTTTCCTAAGATTCAGTGATGGCTTAATAAAAGGGCATCTTTCACTTAAGTTATTTTTATTCCTGTTAAATGGCCATATCAGCACATGCAGCTCTAATAAAAGAAGAGCTCAGGCTTTATACTAAGCACTTTTGAGCATCCTGTAAGAGCTAACTTAAGCACAGAAATCCCACAGAAAGTCTGGCATTCAGGGCTGGTCCCTCTGAAAGATTTCAACACACTGTCACCACTTATAATCGCACCCATGTGAACACCAAGAATGCACACAGATTCAAAAAGACCCTGCATAAATGCATGGAAAAGAAGCCTGCAGGTAGTTTTGGAAAGAAATCCTGGCATAGATGTGTACAAGAGTTGTGTATTCATCCTTCCCTGAAGCCTGTTCCATACATGGAGCAATGTGAGGTGAGGACAGCACTGACCCAGCTGCTGTGTGCCCAGAGGCTCACTGGTGGCTGTGTGCCTCTTCCTCCTCTTCCCAGCAGTGGTGTCAGGGCAGCCCTGTCCTCCCCAGCTCCATCAGACAGCTCACAGCTGTCAGCTCAAAGCAGAGGTGATCCCAAGCTGAGCACCTGCCCCTGAGACAGAGGTGCCAACTCCAGCTCAGCAGCTCCTTAGTCATCCCCATCTGGCCCCATGAGGGCCTCTCTTGTCATTCTCTGTTTTGGAGAATGCAACCCAGGGTGGCAAATTCCACCAGGCAGCAGAGCACTTAGCCAAACTCACAAAGGACTGGTGTATTGTACGCCTAATCCTTGGGCATTTTGGGATTCCCATCCTAAAGCCACATACCAAATCACACAAAAGCGATTTTCACCTGGACACGGGGTTGTTGTTCCCTCCTAATGCACCGTGACAGGCTGCCGGCTGTTCCCAAATCACAGTTCTTTGATCTCCCAATTCTAAAGGAATATGAAATTCAAGACTGCTGGTTGCATCCAGGAGCTGTCAAGTTCCACTAATCTCCCTCCCTCTCACATGACACCCAGCTGGTGTTTACCTCTGCAGCCACATTCTGGTGTGGAATTCCAAAGTCAGGGAGCATGGAGCTGCCGTGAGGGGCCTTGGGTCGCTTGCACAGAGTCAACTCCTACAGGACTTTGTCCAGCTTATGCCTGAGCCTGTGCAAACCACTCTGTCCTATTTGGCAATGGATTTGGTTACCTGGAAGAATTCCAGGCTGGCAGCACAGCCCCCTCCCTGCAGTGCCACAGCAGTAGCCAACAGGGAGACCCAGCAACTCAGCAGAGCAAGATCCAAACTCTTGATTCACTCTTGAGTTTCACCTGATATGATCAATGGTGGTGTGAGTGCTCCTTTTCTTCTTGTCCACTTATCACCAGCATTAAATGCTCATCAGTGTGTGATAACAGTCACACAGGAGTCTCTCTTTGTTTTCTGGTAAGAGAAACCATGACAGAGCATAATATATTGCATTTTACTGCACCTATAACCAGTCCCCAACAAAGCACTGCAACCTCACTGCCCACCAAGCACAGGAGCATCTCCAGCCCCTTGCTTTCAACCAGAGAGTCAACACCCTGGGAATCCTTGTGATTTCTATGACACTGGAAAAGAACTTGGAGAATTTTCAAGTTGTACACATCTCCAGGCACTCCTGCAAATGGTGCTGAGTGCACCCAGCTCACACCACAGGATCCCTGCTATTCTGCAGTCTGCAGCAGAGCACTAAATGCAATCCTCTCCAACAGAGAAGTCCGGGACACTTATAAGAAAATGTGACCATATCTGTCCAAAATGCAATCAAGAAACTGTGGCCCCAGGGGCAGAGCACCTTAGCTTTCGTTTACCATTTTGTGGTTTCACAGTTACACTAAAAAGGTCAAAACATCCCTTCACCAAACTGGTTTGAGTGAAAAGTTGTGTATTTCTATCTGGTGTCAAGGATCACTAGCCTGTCTCCAGCTCTTACCAGATGTGCAGTAAGACACCAATTCCTCATCTTCCTCATCTTCCAAAGATTAGAAAGGTCCTTGGATCAAAACCACAACAAATTATAGCAGCCACCATCACCACAGCTGAATGTGCAAGCCACCCATGCAGTGATTGAGTGTGAGTTGTATGCCCATGTGAATTTTCATTTTCTAGATAAGAAGACAAGGAGAAGCTGTAAAGTGAAAGTTTTTTGTTTGACCCAGTAAGGGTCTTTTTTCAAGCTCCACTCCCTCACTCCAGCTTAGGTCCAATTCTCTCTTGTTGGATTTAGCTGCTGCTACGGCCAGAATTTCCTTTTTGCCTCATTAGCCAGAGCAATGGCTAGTTTTAAAGCTTTGCTTACACTTCTTTCCTTCTCGCCATCCATAATGCTCCATCAGATATCATCATGGTTCAGTGAGAAAATAATGAAGAAAAATGTACCTTCGACAGTTTGCCGAGACTGCTTGCTCTGCTGGTCTCAATTTTGCTTTTTGTTAATTCCTGAAACACTCCTGCCAGGCAATACCTACTCTGCAGCAGGAAGCAGCAGTCCTGGAATCACAGAATCCAAGGTCTGTTTCCACACAGCAGCAGAGAGAGATGGCAGTTCTGATCCTTGGAGTTCACACTGGCCATGTCTCTACTCCATATGGATACACCTGAACATGTTCATGAATATGGAGCTGAGAGCTCCTCAGACACTTACCAGCATCTGTGGCAGGGAGCCACAAGCTGTGAAAAGAGCCAAAACACCCCACATGTTTTTGAAGAAATACACCATGTAGTTAACCATCAATGTACACAGCTTATTCCCTCCCCACCACCATTCATCCAAAGAAATCCTTGAGTCACCACTGTCAGAAAAGCAGTGACATTTCAAAGTAGCCACATGCAGATTAACCAGCACTTTTGTTGGCTCCAAAAGAGTCAACACAAGCTGATCTTCCAGCCCCAGACACACCAGGCCTCCTGCTGCTGTTTACGTGGCCGCAAGCAGAGATCCGAGCCTTACGTTCTCATCCCTCACCAGTCAGTGCCTGGGCTGGCTCCTTGCTCGGCCCAGACTCAAAACCAGCGTTGTCTGCAGCAAACACAGAACTTGTGGCCACCTGGGCCGTGGTGCATCACTGGCTCTCACTCAGAACAGTGTTCCCTAGAGTTACAAGCTGGGGTAAATCAGAGGGATCACAACAAAACAAGCATCAGTAGGTCATCTTTAATTCAGAAATTGTGCTCTGTATTCCCCACCACCATCATCAGACACCTTATCCTTCAATGTATAGACACTTTTCAACCTGCAGACCAAGAGCCCTGGGGAATCCTGAGATGATTCTACAAAGGGTAATTAAGAAAAGTGAGTCTGTTGTTAATGGACTTAAATTAGCTCTGTGGGGATTCACGTACTCACTGAAAAGTTTTTTTAATAAGAAAAAAAGAAGGTTTACATGGACACTCACTGCACAAAGAGCTCATTCTCCAAAGTGGCAGAAGTCAGAGACACCTTCTTGGCCCCTCTCCTGCACAGATCGCATCCCTGCCCTGTCTGTCCCCGTGCATTGCTGACCAGCTCTCTATGGCGTGACCTCCTGCTACGCTGCTGTTTTAAACAAGCTCAACCCGTAAGAACCAAAATCAAACAGCAAAAGACCCCCTGGACTGAGACCTAAGCAGAAGAAAACTTCTTTCCTAAAAGTAATGTTCATAAAATTGAAAACAAACTAACCTGGAGACAGCTCCTGTAACACAGTATCGCTGATCAAATATTACCACGTGCCCACTCCGAGGAGAAGCCCTGCGTCCCGCCACATGTGCCCAGTCCTCTCTAAACTTCATTAAAGTCTAGTAAAAAATAAATAAGATAAATATCATTTGCATTTATTATACGAATTAGAAGAGCTTGCCAGATGGGGAGCTCTCCTCCAGCAGGGCCCTTGTTTTCCAGGAGAGAAAAGCACTGGCACTACCCAGCTGTTTGGGACCTGTGATGTTCCCTCTCCTAGAAAACCATCGCCCCTGGCTTCTCCCTGTAATTAGTTCGTGCTAATACCCTTGGCTGGGCTGTGGAAAAGTCACATTCTGAAAGATCACCCTTGCGAACAGCTGTACTCAGGAGACAAAACGTCACCGCTCCAAGCTGTCAGCCAATTCATCTCCAGCGAAAGTCAACCGGGCCATAAATTGGGAGTTCTTTATCTCAGGACAGCAGACTGAGCAGGGCTTTAATTGCTGAGCTATGCTAATGAGCCTTGTTTGTGACACAAGGTGCTTCGTGGTGGCTCTGTTTGAGAGCACGGCACCGTCACCCCCCCGAGGGCACCCACAATCAGCTTAGAGCCGCGGCAGTCTGGATGCAGAGAAGAAATCATGTAAGGGCCCCCTCAGCATGGCACCTTATCAAAGGCATCATTAACAGCTGCTTCGTGGAGTGGCAGGAGCCTCTCCTGGGTCAGCTCAGTTCAGTTCGCTTCTATTCTTTCCTCCCTTCTCCTTTTTTTTCCCTAAATCGTGAGTTCTGTAAACATCGCTGTCAAATCATCTGCAGGGGAACAAAAAGATACCAAGAATTTAGTGTTTCCTCACAGATAAGAGCTGTGCCTGGTTTTAGAAGGAATTAAAACAAAACAAATCATGCCCGGGGAAAAGCAAAGAGACAAAAGAATATCAGCTGAAGTCTTTCTTGCTGACTTCTTGAGTCAAGCTCTACTTCACCCTGGATTTCACTTTTTTCCTTCTGGGTTAGGGGCTGCACTAAGGAAAAGTTATTTTAGCATTCATATTTTGGAAAATCATCAGAGAATCACAGAATGATATGGGCTGGAAGGGATCTTAAAGACCACGTAGTTTCAATCCCACTTCCATGGGTAGGGAACCTTCTGCTAGATCAGGTTACTGAGAGCCTGGTGTTCAACACCTCCAGGGATGGGGAGTCCAGAGCCTCCCTGGGCAAAATAATAGCCCAGATGGACACAAGGCTACAGATTTCCTTGTGCAGTTATCAAATGCTGTTTCATTTGCCCCATTAATGACGAGGTTTACTTGCCACAGAAAGCTCAAGCCACATTTCCATGGGTAAGGCCAGTGCTCAGCATCTTTAAAAATCATTAGTACTTAAATGTGGCATTATTATTCTTATGGTGCTACCCAGGGACACGTGCAGGCATCGCAGACCCCATGTGCCAGACGCTCTACAAACATCCATTTCCCCAGTCCCTGAGATCTTTTAACCTGGGGGCCCAACCTTGCATTCACTCACACACTTGAGTAACCACGAGCATCTCATGGCCCTACTGAAATCAACACAACTGATGAATGGAATGAAATCAGTAATTACCCATGTGCTTAATTATTTGCAGAACTGAGGGCTAAGTGCTTCATTTTTAGCTTTATGCTTGAAAATATTGGTTCTAATCTAGTGTGCCTCACTTCACACTCAATCCCACAAGGAACAGCACGGTCTGGCCTAATTAAGCAAAAGCACTTAACGAAGTGTTTAACTTTAAGCGTGTGAACAAACCCATTGACTGAACACTGCATTGCTTGGGTTGGCTCAGCCCCTTGCAGGATGGGGCCCTTCAGCCCAGGTGTTAGGGGGACATAACTGAGGGTGGGAAACACAACTCAAATCCCAAACCTGCCCAAGGCCACGTGTTCAGGGTGTTGGACACCCCAGGGCTCCCCTGGCTGCTGCCCAGCAGCGTGGAGGGTGAGCCAGGAGCCCTGGCAGGGCTGAGGATCTGCCAGCGCGTTCCCCCCTCCCATCCCAGATGGCATCCAAGTCTGTCCGTGGAAGAGGGTGCACAGAGGCAGTGCTGGGATTTAAAGGGAAGCTGCAAACGTTCTCTGTAATTGACTGACTGGAAGTGTTCATGCTCAAAAGCACATCCCTCATTGAACACTGGCCACAGCTCCCACTCTGCAGCAGAGAAGCAGCCGAGCCCTGCTGCAGCACGGATGTCCCCGTGGGCTGGAGCAGAGTGGACCTCCCTTGCTGCCAGACTGGGAGAGGCACAGGTCAGGGGTGGGGGCTGCAGAAAGGCACTTGTAGCCAGAGCTCTCTGCATCTCTGTTTCCAATTCTCTTTTTTGCCAGGCTGAGGAGTACCTGCAACAGGGCACGTGAATGAGGAGACCCAGCTCTCCCCAGACCTGGGCTGCCTGGGATGAAGCCTCCAGCCATGGCTTGCTTCTTACAAGCCCTAATTTTAGGCCTTTTAGGACACAAAAAAATGATAACACGCTCCCTGGAAAAGAAATCCCCTTGGGCCTGTGTAAAATTAGCAGTGTGCTGACTGTCCCACTTTCACTCCCGCTATGTGGGACAGCCTGGCTTATTAATACACCGGACTCATTTCAAGATCCTCTGCTTTCCCCCTTGCAAAGGGAGCCTGGAGGCAGCCAGACTGCTTCTCCCAGCAGTGCCAAAGGTGCCCCTCTTACCCTGACAAAGCCTCCTGCACACCTTCTGGGGACGCAGCAGGAGAGGACAGGGCAAGGTGGAGAAGCTGCAGGCTGCCCTGGTGTTGCAGGGGAGGAAGAGGAGGGATGTGCTCTTTGCTGGCACAAGAAACTCCCCAACAATGAGGGTGAAGCACAGCTTGGACTCTCCAAGGGGAGAGAAGATAAACCACAGGTACTCTCCATGCTTCAGAGCAGCCTGGCAAGGCAGCAGAGACTTCAGTGCCACTCCTGGAAGGAGCTGTGCCTCTGTCCTACACACACAGAAACACACACCTGGAAATAAAGAACAGCAGGAAAGCTTCTCAAACATAATTCAATATTAGTGTAAAATACAACCTCTACTCATGAGCTCAGGAGATTGGTCCCTTGAGACCTGTTGTCTGCCCAGGTCCTGACAGGACTCCCTAGGGTAAGGGAATTTCAGAGATGCTGTGAGATTTATTCCAGTGTGGAAGAAGAATCTCAGGTTTACAGTGTGCAAGGAGAAACCCCGGGGAGAAGAGAAAAGGGGACCCGACTCCCAGACACATCTACAAGTGATTTGACTACACACATTTGAGTCAGTCAAGGAGAGGGAACCTCAGCTAAAAGAACAAAGTTTTCAGAAATGAGGTTTTTAATAATGTCACATAGCCTGCTCTTTCACTCCAGACTACGACCTGCTCCAACATTGTTTTGTCTCACACTGTTCACAGTGACTATTGTGGGACTCCAATCCTGAGCAAGCTTCCCTGTTAAATACTGATTTAACCTCAGCTCAAACAAAGCCTCACAAAATTACTAATAGCTTAGGCTCAGATATGGAACCCAACAACGTATAAAGAGAGAGAAAAGGAAAGATCTGGGGGGAAATGACGTTGTGTACCTTAAAAAAGAGGAGTGTATAAACTGCCCTTGCCCCACACAGCCTCAAGAGCTAAGCCTAAGAATCAAATACATTTCAGTAAACAAAAATCCACTGGAATGGCACTGTTTTTCCCTGTGTAGGTTTTTTTTTTTTCTCCCATGGGAACAGCAAGTTGTGTTGCTTGGTTTTTTTCCCCTTTCTACGAGGTACATGATTCCATTTAAGTGCTTGTGTGTGTTTATTAATAGAGCAAAAATGAGTGAACAAGGAGCTGCTCTGGGGAGGCTGAAAGCCTGTACTGGAGCAATGAATCAGAGGAGAAAATCCATTTAGCAAAATGCTCATTTTAAGACAAGTCCCTTTCACATTTATTTCCCTCTACACCCCAAATGTAATCAGACCCAGTGACATGCCAGTCCTACTACACCCTGTACACGCTCCAGGCAGGACCCTCCAGCTGCATCTGTTGATGTTGTGCTACAAAACAATCAGAGAGTGGCCAACAGCAGCTCACACGTGCTGGGAAGCAATGAATGATCACTAGAAACAGTTAGAAAACATCCCTCACTCAGCGAGGCCTGAGTCGGGCTGTAGAGGAACCCCTGTTAACACTGGCACCATCACAGCTATTGCTGCCATGTCGTGGAGGGAAGAGATGAGACCTGAGATGATTCTGGCCCTCCACAATGTGTCCTGTATCCACAGGTGAGCCCCAGGGCTGCAAAGACCTCCTGGGCTGATGGGGACAATTCACAGCTCCTTGCAGCTGCTCTCCAGAGGCACAGGTGCCATCACCGCTCGCTCCAGAGCAGGGAGAGGGTCTGCTCTGCTCAGTGCTGCTGACAAACCCAGAGGAAAGACCTGAAGAAGTGCACACACAGAAACAGACACAAATGTGGGCACAATTCCCAAAGCAGAGCAAAAGCAAGTCCCCACAGCTGGCCTTGAAAAGGGAGTCAGAAGAAAGCGAGGCACACCGGGAAGATGCGCCAGCAAAGGTCACGGGAGAGGGAAAGCACACATTGTTCACTTGCTAACAAAAGGTGTTTGGTAATGTGAGAAGAAATATTTCAAGACCAGCTCATCACTTATCACAGGCCCCCCCAGCTCTGGCAGTGACACTTGAACTCCTGCCACCTGGGAACCCCAAAGCTCCCTGAGGACACCAAAGGTCACATGCATTTTACTCATTCGCTGTTTCCAAAGGGCATTGTTATTTACTTGCTGTCAGTACCTGTGCCCGGCAGCTTCAGCTCTCTCTTGGCTTTGCTAAAATAGTTTCCCAGCCAGTGGGAGGATGCTGCTGGATCCAGCAGAGCCAGGACAGCCTCTGATGTGGCCGTATCCCTCGGCAAACCCCGGCACCAAGCCCCTGTGCTTACAGGATCGCTGTTCCTATGTGCGCTCAAATGAGATTAGCTGACTTCAGACAGTGCCTAATGAAAGCTGAGTTTTTCCATGCCAGCATTCGCCTTTCCAGCCTGAAAACACACGGCTGGAAGATTGGCCTGGCATTCAGGCTGCAGCATGTGACTCTTTAATGAGGGAGGTCTATGAACTGCAGGACTAATGCACATGGGCGCAAAAGCAGCTCCCCGACGTGACCTGCTTCACTGGAGAGGAAGGATTTTTTTTTTTTCTGTGATTAAGGCCCACTGTGGGGAAACAAACCTATTCTTGGCTCTTTCACAGCCCTAGCAGGTGATTATGAACAAATTCTATAACCATGTTCTACCTTAGGAGTACCCCACCATAATAACGAGATAAAAATGCCCTGTCTCACAGGAGGATGCAGCAGGTTCAGGTATTAGCAGGATGAATGTCAGAGCAATGCTTGTAAAATATAAAGACTAAAATTGGAGCAAGCCCTGCAGTGTTGGCTTTGAAAGCCTGCGTGGAATGGCTGGATCACAGTGGTCTTTTGGATCTCTGAGCAGCACCTGCAGCAAACGCAGCTTCACTGCTTCCCTCCTCCCTGCCATCTTACCCACAACAGCAGCCTGCTTGGAAAACATCAGGAAGGAGAAGCCAGCAAGCAGAGCAGCTGTTACATGGCTGGGTGTCAATAAGCATTTTGTGCCCATGCAGGGCACCAAGGGACAGGTTTGCCCTCACTCCCACCTCCACGTACCACACTGCTGGCTGGGCTGTGGCTTCTCCTGCAGAAGGGCAGAGGGCATCTTGTTCCTGAGCCACCTCTTCCCCCACCTCTAACACTAAGGAGGAAATAAATCAAAGAGAGTGAGGTACTCGGGCACCAACACGGCAGGAAAAGTGTCTTTTTCCCATTTTTAATTCAGTATTTGCAAACTTATGCCAACAGCTATTGCAGCTAGACCTAAAGGTGCTGCATTGCCCAAGGGCTGAAGGTCATCCCTGCAGCAACAGGGATTTCCTTGGAGCCTGGCAGGTGGAGGCAGTGCCAAACCCCTTCAGCCCCAGTAATGAGGAGTGTCAGGCACCACTCAATCTCCTGGACACTCCCAACAGGCTGCATCACCTTTCCCTAATTTGCTTCTGAAAGAAGCAGCGAAATAACATTTTCTATCTGCTGTTTCAGGAGAAAGTCACAAACAAACAGGAAGAGAAAGTGAGTGACTAACTAGAAAATAATAACACTGGAGCTGGCCTGAGGAGCTGCAGCCCCAGCCCGTGTGCAGACTGTGCTATTTCAGTGAAACCAGTGTAAAGTCAGCTCTGTCCAGTTCACACAGTTCCACAGCTGATGCCAGAGAGTACCACGAGTAACTTCTGTGCAAAAGTTTTTGCTGTTCTCCCATCATTCTGATTCAGAAATATTGTCCTATCTGCTTTGAATTGCTTCACACTGGTGGGTTTTTTCTGGCTTATTGCTGCAACTCTCTCCTCGCTGTTTATACACATTATCTCCTGGTTTTCCACAGAGCAAGTAAAAGCCAGCCCAGATTTTCATATTTCACAGACCCTCTTTTTTTCCTTTTTTTTCTAAATCACTTCAGGACTCCCACTGTCCTGGGATTAGCCCAGCTTTTTTTTTTTTTTTTTTTTTTTGCAGCCGCAGAACAAAAATGTTATGGTTACATAAAAAACCCAGGGCTTTCCATCACTAAGAGCCATGGGAAGAGCGTGGCCACTGCCACAATCACAGCCAGAGCTGCCAACGTGCTTCAAACCACACTCAACTCACTGCCAATGTGGGCAGCCTCTGTGTTTGCTCTCTGCATCTACAGGAACTTAACAACCAGGTCATGGTAGCAGAAAAATGATTTGAATAACAACAGGTTGCTATGGGATGGTCATCACTGGACAGGGGAGAGGGGCACCTGCCCTGGGCTGATGGGAGCAGCGTGGCTGGAGGGGCAGCCAGACCTCCCAACCCTGCTCCCAGGCTCACTGCTCCTTTTGCCTAAACACAGGTTGATTTCTGACCTTAAACTACTTGATGGGCTTCCCTGGAGTATCCAGCACGGTTTTCATGGAAGTCTCCTCTTTACAAAGGGATAAAAATGTGTCTGATCTCTTCCTCACATGCTAGCAAACACTGGAGGAAAACAACAGAAGCCTCCATGAGAAAACATGTCAGCTGTTTTGCAGAGACATAAAAATCAGTGCTACAAAAAAAATGCTGTATTGAAGCATCTTAAAAATCCAACCCACGATCTTTTTTCTCATTATGAGGAATACTTCAGAAAACAAACTCCTTCAAGTAGATGCAGCTGCCTGCATCCAGCAAGAAAGAGGTATAAAACCTGCCCTCAGACAGCATTTCAGGCAGCATTTAATAAAACCCCAAAGATCTGAGGGCTGTTTGCCATACCATACAGTGTTTCCAGGAGTAGATCCAAACATTTAGATTTAAACATCTCTGACCTGTTTAAAAAACCTTGAAATGCAGGAAGTGTGGTTGTGTTTTGCCTGATGCAAATCTGAGAGGAAATGGGGAGAGAAGGGGGATGGAGTGAGCCAGTAAGAAACACAATGACAACCAGCACCACCACCTAGACAGTCCTGCATGGATTATACAGTTATGGATTTACATTTTAAAACATTAGCATGGTGTCACTGCCAAAATTGATCCATGGTAAGTCAAGGACGCCATGATCGCATTTGTGTAAATCCCAAAATTTAACAATTAACTTTATTTCCATTTGTTTCTACTCATAGTAACTTTGACCCTCATACACCACTCTGTTTCAAAGGACATCGAACATCTTGGGATTCCAGCATTGTGAGGTTTTGTGATGTGATGAACAACAATACAGCAGCTCTGTCTGCTGCCTTAAAGAGAAGGAATTCTGGCAATTTTAAAAACTCCATTAATAAGAAGTAACCCTGTTATGGGAATGATTTCACCTCTCCCTCCATTTGCAGATGAATGAAGCCCTCTCTCGATCCTGTTCCCACTTTTGCAGGCACTGTCATTGCAGCAGCATTTCTCCACACCACAGCCATGGCCATGACCAAAATAACAGTTTAAATGAAACCATCTGGATTCTGCACGGGTGAATTTATGTTGTGAGGTTTTCACGAGCAGCAGCAAAACATACCTAGAGATGGGTGAAACCTGGCACATGTCAAAATAAAATAGTGACATTTTTAAAATTTCACACGATTTCTGGGAAAAAGAAAGCAGAAATGGTAAAATGAGAGGGTTTAGATGTTTTATTACAACAAGGCCAAGACACTTGAGCTTTATAGCTCTGATGGCTACAGTTGCTGAAACAGCACTAAGAAGCATTTTGAACTAACCATAAGGTTTTAAAACCTTGTTCAAATACTGATGAATTCCATGTATTTGAAACACTTCCATTTCAGTAAAAGCTTACAAGTACACTTTTCAAAGCGTACATTTTGCCTCCAATACACAAGTTAATTCATATCTAGGCTCTCAGAAGCATCATAAATTTAGAGAAAAATCCAACCAAATCACAGCACTCTTCATTGTTTATTATCATTGCTATTTTTTAACCTGATATAAAATCAGTTCCAAAATCAGTTGCTCTTCTGTACCATGCACTTTCAATTTTTATAACATCTGGGCATTAAACTTAGAAAAAAGTTGTCCATTAGTTTAGGACACAATGGTGTTTATTTGTATTCTACTTATCTCAAAAGGGAAGAGCACTCCATCCAGAAAGCTAGAATAACTCAGTACCAGGACAAAACTGCTGAGAAAAGCAAAGATGAACCCTCCAGAAATTTGAATGGTAGAGGAACCTTCTCACAATTGAACACACTTATGAACAGGTATTTTTGCTTTTGTCAGCTGCTCTTTTTGCCCAAGTAACAAAAGTGGAATGTGTTGTCACTATCGGTCTTTGTGTCTCAATTATCTCCAAAAAATCATTATAAAAAATGAATAAATAAGGATAAAACTAGCAGGAATCTTCTCATTAATTTCAGTGGAATCAGGATATAATGAACTTGTCTTTTTAAAGAGTCAGGATCCAGGGTCATACTGGAAATCTGCATTTACATTTGTGCATGTACCTTTACATCTTCTAAGTAGCCTACAACATTAATTGTTCTGCCTGTTTAGAAAATGGGATTTAAATATTTCAAAATTAGTTTTTCTCAGTGTCTCATCTCTACATTCTCAATGTCTTCACCTCTGCTTTTACTTTCAGGTCCTTAAAGCAATGCCTTTTCTGATCTCCTTCCCCAGCAGTAAAATTTCCTCATCACCAGTCTTGTCCACCACTAGCAAGTGGCTGTCTGCATGCCAGCAATGGTTTGAAATGCAAACATATCCATTTCTCCCTCTAGAGCTGGCTCTGTCTTTGGAAACCTTGTTTTTTGTGTGAAAGTTTCATAAACAAAATTCCATGACACTGAATTACACCTTACTTTACTTAGTCTGCTGCTGGAATGGATCAAAATACCCACTTTTAAATTTCTCCAGCAGCCCAAGGGCTGTAGTAAGACAACAGTGCCTAAACTTGAAGTGTCAAAGGCCAGGTTGGACGGGGCTTGGAGCAACCTGGGGTAGTGGAAGGTGTCCCTGCCCATGGCCGGGGGGTGGAATGGGGAATGAGCCTTAAGGTCCCTTCCAACCCAAACCATTCTGTGACTCTGTGTCCACAGCAAGCACATTGTGTGAGCTGGCTTGGTGTCTGTTCACTGACAGATGGTGAAGTGTGTTTACATGTCCTGACACTGATGCCACAAGGTGCTGCACGACACCCACCCTTACAGACTGCACTGACTGAGGAGCCACAACAACAGCACAGAACCAACCGGGTGCACAGGGCATAACCTGGAAAGTGGCTGACAAAGCTCCAAGCGTGGCTGTAAACAAGGAACCATCACCCCTGAGTTTCCAAGAAGCTCCATGGTGATCTACTCTCAGCTATGTAACATCCTTCCTGGAAGAAAACATGAAATCATCTTCTAATAAAGCTGCAAATGACACAGCACGGCAGAGGATTAATTGAGGGAGAGGATTAATTGAGGGAGAGGATTTTTCGCTGCCAAGGAGTTGGCTGAGGGGAGGCAAGGGAGTCCCAGGCACCTCAGTAGGGTAGGATCAAATTCCCCAGCTCCATGGGGAACGTGCAGGAGGCAGGGCTTTGTTCTGGGAGTCAGAGACGCTCAAACAGGTGGGGGGACCACGGTGGTTCCTCAGCTGAGCTTACAGACAGGGAGGCAGGGCTCCCCAGTGCGAGGACATTGCATTAGCTCCTTCCCTGGATGTGCTGGCAGAGCTTTGGCAGCGCCTGGCAGAGCCCAGTGTTTGCTCCTGATCCTTTTTGGGGTGCCAGCCCTGGCACAGGCCGCGGGTGAGCCAGTCTGCTGCCGAGCGCGGTCCCCATTTAGCAGGGACGCACTGTCCTTCCCAGGGCCCTGCTGTGATTTAAAAATATCCTTTCCCAGACTCATAGCAAAGTCACAAATCTTCTGGTTTGCAGTTTAACTCCTAGGGCAGCTCATGACACAAATGCTGGGGAGCTACAGGCCTAACAGGCCATTTGGACTCCAAAGACATAAGAATTCCAAAGGCTTTGCATGGAATTTCAGATTGTATCTTTATTTTTAAAAGATAAGGGGAGGCTGTGCAGGGAAATACCACCCTTCAGAACCCACCCACTAGAGCCTAGTGTCAGAAACAAAACACTGAGCTACATGAACCTTGGTCTGAACCTATTTTTATGCTCCTCTTCAGTTGTACACAATGTCTGAGGGTAGTACTGTAGCAAAGGATGCAAATCTTCTGTGCTCCTGGTATTACTGGCGCAATTCCCACTGGAGGACCATGTTAAATTTAGAGCCCACAATTCATAAAGGAAGCAGACAAGTTGCAGAGAGTTCAGAAAGAAATATGAAGGATGGAAAAATAACATTTACAGCTGCAGGAGCTTAAACTGTTTAGCTTATGAAGAGAGGAGTTTAAGGCATAATTTGGTTAAAGAATACCAGTGTTCACAGGGAGAATTAAATTTTAAGATCAGGGTCCTCAATTAGCACAGGAAAACCTTGACACTGAAAACAGGCAAGTTCTGACTGGAAATATGAGGCACATGTTTACCAGTGTAAATAATGAATTTATTACCAAAGCCAGAGCTGAAGCAGACAGGATGACTCTTCATTACAGGGATTTTTTTAATAACATTTGAATGTTTTTTTCCTGAAAAGACATGTTGAAATTCAAACAAGCACAAACAGAACCAGCCTCGTGACCTGTATTATCCAAGGGAGCAAACAGTAATGCTTCCCTTTTTTTCACATTCATAGCCTTCTCTCCCTTCCACCAGCAGTCCTGACAGTAATTCCAAGTGTGTAACAGCTGAGAGCGTAATTCTGATCACAGATCCTCCTGGCAGATATATCTGCTCTGTGTTTGTAGATCACCAAGTAGATCTCTCATCTCTCTGCCAGGACCCTCTCACCTACATGTGCCCTGAACCATAAAATACCACCGTAGTCACACTGGTGCTCCCTCCTCTCTGCCTGAAGCCAGGAGCCAGCACACCATCCACCTCCTCACTGCCCTCCTCCTGGAACCCACCAACAGCAGACAATCCTTAGACACACCCTGGTCCAAGCAACTCCAACCTGTCCTTAGTTATCCATCCTGCATTTCCCCAGTTCCCAACGTCCGCCGCCCTCACCATGCTGTAAACCCACTCCTCTGTGTCCTGTCCAATGGGATCACGGAGAAAAAATTGTTCCCTCTTTTAAGGCCTTTAAGACCATTTTCATGCATCACTAAAGTCTCCTCCTGACTGGACAGCACCAATTCTTTCTCCCTTTCCTGAGAGGCTGCAGGTCTCATTAGTTTTTGCCGCTGGACTCCTTCCAAGTGCACCTCTTCCTGCTCGAAACGCCACTCCCAAACTCCACATGGGGCTGCAGGCCTTCCACAAACACACACCAAAACCCCAAGCTCTGTCATGTGTGCCTGAGAGCAGAACTTGGCTCTCTTTTAATCCCATTGCATTTGTCAGCCATATAATGTTTTGCACATTATCACCCCAATTATAGAGGCTTGTAGGTGATAATGAGATTGCACTGGATATATTCCAGCGAAGCACATTCTAGGTTTTACTAACTTCATTAACCAGGAAAAGCTGGTTAATGGCTGAAAAGTGCAATGATGCACATAATCAGACCAGTTGCTTTGCTACTACAATTATATTATTAAGATGGATCTTTGAGGTACAATTTTCATGTATAATTAGTGCTTTATCCCTCCAGGAAAAAAAAAAAAAGTAATTCAAAAGCACCCAAAGGTTTGAGGAAAAAATAGTTCTTACTGAAAACACAAATGAAGTTGTGCTGTCAGGGTCAGACTCTGAATAGGATCTGTGAGAAAACAGGAGTGCAAGAACTTAGAAACTTAACACAGAATCCTTGAGGATGTGAAATGCCAAAGTTGCAATCCACTGAGACACACCAGGAGCACCCAATCTCAGTTGTGCCCATGGGTATCCAGGCTGTGACTTCCAAGAAGACAACAGATCCCAGAATGTATCAGAAATGCAAAACACTTTGACTGATACAAAATTAGTTCCTGGTGTTTGACTTCATTATTCTTCAGTTTTTTATTTTCTTGGCCATCACTGTTCTTCCCAACAGAGACAACTTCAGATTAAGAAAGTCAGCACCACAAAGAAGGCAGAACAATGAAGAACCCTCTGGTTACTCTTTTTACCAAATAACAAAACAGAAAATTAGTGTAAATTTTCACAAGCAATTTCTAAGTGCAAGCCTGCTTTTTGGAATGCTTTTCTCTTTCAGCTAAATTGTACTTATCAGATTGACAAAAAATGCAATTACTGCTTCTCACTAGGAAATTTTTACAAATTTATTCAAGTTGTCAGGAGAAATACTATTATCCTCACCATGTGAAATTAATATATCAGGAACTTATCTACTGTCTTGCATGTGTGTATGACATTTATATGGATTATTGCAACTAATATACATATATATATCTTCTGCTTGGTAAAATTTCACACAATAAAAAAATCTTCAGAACTGAATTTGTGATTGTCTAAAAGTCCTTGATATGGCTGGCTCTGCCAAGGAGCTTAGCAGGAGACTTTGCTGGATTTAATCAGCCAGACAGACCTCAGAAATTCTGCTGGAATTCTTGTTGCTATTAGAAATATGCACTAGCATTTGCTAATTCAGTTCAGAACTGATTCAGAAACTAAAAGCAATAAATCTTCATGCAAGCACTGAGCTCTCAAAGATATCCTGGAGCAGTGATTTTTGGAGAGAAGGAATACATAAAGGAATGTAGACTGTCTAGCCAAAATTTTATTTGAAATACTCTTTTCAATGAATCCAGAGACTTGTCCAAACCAGAAAACCTCTGATTTTTGCCAAACACATTGATTTGCCTTTCCACTTCCATGACCCTGCACAGGAGACAAGAAAGCAGGGGCAGCAGGAGATGTAATCAGTGCAAACTCTTGGCCACCCCCTTTAAGTAAGGAGGAGTTTCATCACTGATATTAAACAGGAGTTAAATCTGCACTGCAAAACACCAGGACAACTCCCTGTGCTTTAAGAGCTCTGTGATCTCCTGAAATCTAACAAAAACTGCCAGCTTTGAGAGAAACTGCAGGTACTGTGGCAAGTCCTGCAATGGTAAGCACATACTTAGTGTTTGCTGAACTGGGGTTTCATTTATTATTACCCTGGAGTTAAAGGAAAGTGTGAAACAGCATTACCTGCAGGCAAAGCCAACTGACATTCCAAAATTCGATGTGTGAATCCAAAATACCCCCAAGAGGCACAAACCTGCCACAGCTGCTGGGGCAGACTCTGGCCGAGGCACATGATAACAACCTGCCAGCCACGATGAGCTCCAAATATGAACCCTGGCTGCAGAGGAGTCCAGCAGCCTGGGATTTTAACCTCAGCATTTCCAAATGCACAGGCCAGGTGACAGGGTAGTGTCAGCAGGTACAGACCATTGGCTGCAGCTGAGCAGCTCAGCCCAGACCAGAGAGCTCCTGCTCCCCAAATACTTGAGTTTGAGATCACAGAATGGTTTGGGTTGGAAGGGACTTTAAATCTCATTCCAACCCTCCTGCCACAGGCAGGGACACCTTGCACTAGACCGTGCTGGTGAGAGCCTCATGCAGCCTGACCTTGGACATTTCCAGGGATATCCAGAGATATTCAATAATAATAAAGTTCAGTAATATAGATTTAATTCAATTCACTACAAAATTGTAAAATTAACACACTTCCTGTGCCATTTGAGGCTCACAGGATCTTTTCAGAAGAACCTGGCTCTCTGTTTCAAATTGAGTCTGATTTGCTGTAAGAGGGAAATCTCATCTGACATTTAGGAACTGAAGCGCTTATAGCACTTATTACATTTCCCTGATACATTAATAAAATTCATAAACACAAACTGTTCTTCAACAAAAAAATAACCAAACCTACCTTTCAGTTTTCATAAAATTGTATGATTGTCTCATAAACAGTATATGTGAATTTTTGTGCCACTTTGACATCTCTCTCCATGAGCTAGTATATCCTCAGGAAAAATATGGTTCTGCTGATAAACATTTGGCTCTCGGCTTTTTTTGTGTCCTGCAGTAGTTTGGATGGGCAAGTCAAAACCCTGGCTGGTTCTCTATGACCTTTGCATTCTCCTTTAAATTCCATGCATTTGCAAGAGATGATGGAAGAGGCGATAGTGTCTACTGCTTATCAGCCACGATAATTAGATTAGATACATTTTTGATTGCAAAAATAGTCTTGTAATGGATTTTTTCTTTTTTTACAGCTACTATTTCCATCACATTCAGCAGTGCTCTGAAGATTTTAAAAAGTCAGTGTCCAGGAAGCACTTTGTCTCCTTCAGCTGGCAAACTTTTTTGGGGGGAGAGGAGGCTCAGTTTCTCTTCTCTCTGCACTGTCAGCCCCCACAGCATGAAGTCTCTTCTCCTCCTCTTTGCTGTCAGCCCTGGAGAGGGCTCAGCTGTCCCCTCCAGCCCCCACACACCCCGCTACTGCTCCAGCCACAGCCAGGCTGATGCTGTAACATGGCAGTCCGGGCTCTGCTGAATGCTCAGCTTCAATTGCTCTTGGTTCAAGGTGCCATTGCTAGAGATAAAACAGGGAAAATGATGGCATTTTCCTGGAAATTCGAGCACCCAACAGTCAAGCAGAGCCACGTTTAGGTTGCCCATATAACTTTCTGCTGTGATGTGCACATTACATACTTGATGACAATGATGTACTCTTGGAAGCACCTTTTATTTCCTGCTCTCAGCTCTTTCCGGGTGTCTACATGCAACCAGGCGGAGCAGCAGTTCTTACAGAGCTGGCTACTGCTCTATGCTGTCCTCCATTTTCAAAGGCTGAATCAGATTGAGAGACAGCTAAAAATGCACCATGTCCCCCACCAGCTCTGCTTGCCTGGGTAAACATTTGCTGCAGTTGCCTGAGGACTGTCATGTAACTCTAAAATGACTGATCTGGACAGTCACTCCTGCCCCCAGTGCGGTGAAAGTTGTGCTCTACACCCTGGAGAAGCTTGATACCCTGTTAAAGAAACACCTGATGTGTTTGGTTATGCTGGAATAGCTCACTGGGCTCAGCACAGATCAGGAGAAGGTGAAACCACCACTGCCTCCTTTGCAGTCACATTTCTACCTCCTTGAAGGATCAGCTGCTTCCACGCAACAAAAGCAAAAGCACACCTCCAAAGAAAGATTCCCAAAACCAAAGACATGTTTCACAGCCGGCTTTTACATCCCTAAACTTCCTCCCAGGGAGTTTTCTGCCATAAAAAGGGGCTAGGATAATTTCTGTATCCTTCTTACCAACACTGACACACCAGCTCAGGCCCTCCTTTTCCTGGAGTCTGGGAGACACCGTGCCTGGGCTCCCCCACCTTCCTCACACCACTGACATAGAGCAGAGGCTTCCTCCCCAGAGCCCCCCACCAGCACAAGCCCTCGTGCACCCGTCCCTTTTGAGAAGGGAAACACCAGAGAAAGCACTTCTCCCACAGGCACATTGAACATCGGTGCTGGAGCCTCTGAGCAGACCCCAAGCTGCTTCCATGGCTTGTGTTTGTATCCTCCACTGAAACCTAAGTCACCCGTGTCAGTTCCACCAGCTGCTTCCAATCTTCCAAGCAGGATTGCTCTGTGCTATAAACTTCAGCTTTCCAAACATGAGCATCATCTGTTAAGCCAAAAGCTTTAGATAGGATTCCTGAATGCTAGCCCAGGCGTCCAAGCAGCACAGGGCATATCTTCCCTGTGTCAGCAGACACCTAATGTATTTTTAGTGTTGTCAGAAACAAACCACTCCTTGATATTCCAGAGGGGGGAAAAAATCTTCTAGAAGTGATGGTGAAGCTAATATTTTAAAAGACCCTTCCGAGAACTTGCCAGCCTCCTGGGGGAGCTTGTCAACATCTCCCACATTAAATGAAAGCCACTTTAAAATCCACAGGGGTTTTAAAGAAAAGCTGGAACATATCAAAGCTGCTGGGATGGCAAGCTTCATAACGTGCACAATACATCAACACTTACAGACAGTAAATCCTCCCCAGCCTCAGGGGAGCTCACAGCCCCCCAGAGTAAGCCCCTTCCTAATGTATCTCTCAAATGAACTGCTAATCTCCTCTCTAAACTTGACAGCTGTCCTGCATGCACTCAAACCCCTCTGTGCTTAATCCTTCTATCATTCTTGTTAAGTCCCTTGTTAGATCATTTTTGCTGTAATATGAAGAAAGACAATCTTTCCTCCAAACCCAAACAAAGGCCTCACTCACCTGCAGTTGGCGTGTCCATAGATTTCATACATATATAGATGTGTGTGTGTGTGTGTGTGTGTGTGTGTGTGTGTGTGTGTGTGTGTGTATTCCCAGGAGCAATCTCGGGCTTTACAAATTCCTGTGGCCAGTGGGAACTCCCACACCAGTCCCCCCAAGCAGATTTCTCAGACCCTAGCAGATCTGATGGCTTCCTGTGCTCAGATCAGTTTGAATTTCTGACATGGTTTCTCGCTGCTCCAAGGGAGCAGAAAACTTTTCCCCTTGGCTGGGCAGAGTTTGGCCCGTGGTGTTGAATTCACAGTGCCAACAGCTATTTGTCACTTCTGCTCCAGATGATAGTTTGCCAGGGTTGCTGTGCAGCCTTGCCACAAGAGCTCACATGAGACACCACCAAGACAGCTGTGGTCTCACACTGCCCAAGTCCTGACAAGGACTGCCTAAAGGGGAGTTTGGCATAGTCAGAAATAATCCCAAC
Source organism: Aphelocoma coerulescens (assembly GCF_041296385.1). Taxonomy (NCBI): domain Eukaryota; kingdom Metazoa; phylum Chordata; class Aves; order Passeriformes; family Corvidae; genus Aphelocoma; species Aphelocoma coerulescens. The sequence continues at coordinate 31,379,362 of NC_091020.1, forward strand.
TTCCAGCTGAGGACAAAGCAGTAGTTTTTCATGCAGTTCTCAGTGTTTCAAATGAAGAACATTTCAAAGCACACCAAAACACCAATCCTTCCTAGAAGCAGCTACTTGTCCATTAGCTCTTCTTGACCACATATTTTGTTTACTGCTTGGAACTGATGAAGAGTTTCACCAAGACATTCATTTGTTCCAATTATCAACAGTGGGATTCCCTGCTCTTGCACCAGCACTGTGACTGGGTGACCCCAATCAGCTGGCACGAGTTTGGTGCAAGTCTGACAACGCCTGACAGCTCTGCAGGGACCTAATGCCTGAGTAGAGCTGTTGAGTGTTTGCTCAACACCTGGAGCATGAGGGTTCATGGCAAAAGTCTGGACAAAGAAAGCAATGAAATAACTTCTGCAACATACCTCAAACATGAGGCACGTGAGCTCTGCTGAGCTGTTGGTCAAATAGAGGGTGCTGTTACCGTGGTGCTGGTGACAGGGGTCTATCCTTCACAATTATTTTCCTAGTGAGGATATTTTTTATGCTGCTCCATGTTCTTCATCACTCCCTGCATTGGCAGTGAGGGGAACGGGACCCTTTTCCTCTCTGCCTGTAGCTACTTACACTGCTACATGTGATATGAAATTATTCACTCTGCCTCTTAAAACGTCTACAGAAGATGAGATACAGCAATTGCTCCAGGAAGTGATGCTCAGCCACTCTGACTGATCACCCTGTGCCCTGTCACCCATCTGTTACCTCTGCCATTCGCTGCTGGCTGCAGTGCAAATCAGGCCCTGAAACACCACTGAGGAGAGCAAAGGTCTGTCACATAACTGTAGCTCGGAGATGAGCTCTGGGCTGAGCCTGACACCCCATAACTGTGAAATGTCCCTGTGGTCACCCGGTGCAGAACCGTGTCCCACATGAGCACGCTCTGGAACAGGGCTTCCTTTGCAAATGTTTTCAGTACTGAAATGAGTCCCATTTTCCAACCAGAGAATTCATGCTCTGAAGAACTGCTTCCAGCCAGCTCTACTCCCTGCAGCCATCCTTATTGTTGCCTGGTCCTTGATACACCCACTTCCCAGGCACTTCATGCGGCTGGGGAGGCGTATCCAGCCTCGCAGTGCTGGAAGGCAGCCCCTTGGGAAGTATTCCTGATAGCTGAGCTTATGAAACCTGCCGATTTCAGATGCAAACAAAACACATTGGAAAGCTGCTTTACCCGCTAGAGGAACATCTGTTAGACTGACAAATCAGGGCCGTGCACAGGGGAGACAGATTTACTTCTGACAAAACTCCACCCACCCTGCTCAGCCCAGCAGCTCTCACCAGGGGCTGGAAATTAATAGGATCTTTGCATTGTCAACTCCTCTTGCTCAAATGGAATAGCACACGTGATGTTTCCCAAAGGAGGATATGGTTTCTGGGTGGCCTGATGGAATGGGAACCATTAGGGGCAGCAAAGGGGACTTGCATCTCCACACTACAGTCCCTTGTCCTGCAGCACAGCAGCTGCTCTGCGAGGGCTGGCCAGAGGGGTGAGAGCTGGGCCACCAAAACCTGGGTTCACCAGGCTCAACAGGTGGGTGCTGCGGGACACTGCTGCCTGTCCTGCTGCCCAGGGTGCCTCTGCATCCACCTGCTGCAGACAGAGCACTCACAGGCACAGCACACTCAGGCCCATCCCTTTTTAGGGTTGAATATTCCAGACTGGTCCCCCATACCTGAGCAGCACTCCGGTGAGCGCATGTACCTCCACTCCAGTGAGGGCACGTACCTCACCTGAGACCCCAGCCAAACCACCTCTAGTTTAACTAATTAAACGCCACTTACTCAGAGGGGTGCAAAGAAGAAATCACCTCTGCCCCACACAACTTACTAGCACCAAAGGGAAAGCACCTGCTGCCCTCCACGAGTTTACAAGGCTCCAACCTCTTCCCACTCGTACAGCACTGAACTTGTTCTGTCCCCGCATCGCTCTGCTGCAGGCGGAGACCCCTCCCTGCCAGTGCCGGGACGCTCGGAGCGGCACCGCTCCTCCCCGGCGGGCCCGTGCCTTGTCGGGTCCGGCTCACACGGGCCGCTCCGGGTCGTCCTGCGGCTCCAATCCCGACCCTGATCCCGGTCCTGATCCTGGTCCCGCTCCCGATCCCGCTCCCAATTCCAATTCCGATCCCGATTCCGATCCTGCTCCCATTTCCAATTCCAATCCCAATCCCGCTCCCGCTCCGTCTCCCGATCCCGCTCCCAATTCCAATTCCGCTCCCAATTCCAATTCCGCTCCGTCTCCGTCTCCCGATCCCGATCCCACTTCCAATTCCAATTCCAATTCCAATTCCAATTCCAATTCCAATCCCAATCCCGCTCCCGCTCCCGCTCCCGCTCCCGCTCCCGCTCCGTCTCCCGATCCCAGACCGCCGCACCTGCCGGACAGGAGCGCGCCCCGACCGCGGCCGAGCCACGCCCCCTGCGCTGCTCAGCCAATGAGCGCGAGGAATCTCTGGCCAGCGGCCAATGGGAGCGCGGCGGCCGCGCCCCCGCCCCCTATTTGAGGGGCTCCGCGCGGCCGCGCGCTCCCACAGGCGGCGGCGGAGGCGGGCGGCGGGAGCGGCTCCGGGAGCGGCTCCGGGAGCGGACGGTGCGCCCGGCGCTGCCCCGCACCGCGCTCGAGGGAGGGGCCGCTCCCATGGAGGCATTCCCGGGCACCAAGCTGGAGCAGCACCGGCACCTCCCGCCCGTGGAGTGCCTGCCGGGCGCCCGCTACGGCGGCCGGAGCCACAGCGCCTGCGGGAACGTCTTCAACTCCTGGAACGACTACTTGGGGCTGGCCACGCTCATCACCAAGGCCGTGCGGCCCGGCAAGGGCTTCGGCGCCGAGCCTCCCTCGGTGGTGGTAGCGGCCGCCGTGCCGCCGGCCGAGGAGGAGGAGGAAGAAGAGGAGGAGGAGGAAGAGGCGGCGGGGCCGTACTTTGAGGGCGCGCTGGACTTGCACGACCTGGACCTGTGCGGGCATCACCATCACCACGGCGAGGGGCTGCTGGAGGAGCGCTTCGCCGACTTCAGCCCCTTCCCCGGGCGCGGCGGCCCCGCCGCCGTGGTGTTCGACTGCTCGGGGGAGCACTCGGGCCGGGAGGGTTCTGCCCACGCCTGGGGCGGCGTGGTGGTGGCGGGGCGGCTGCCGGCGCACCCGCGGGCCGCCTCCCGCCTGCTCAAGCCCGAGCTGCAGGTCTGCGTCTTCTGCCGGAACAACAAGGAGGCGGTGGCCCTCTACACCACGCACATCCTCAAGGGACCCGACGGCCGCGTCCTGTGCCCGGTGCTGCGGCGCTACACCTGCCCTCTCTGCGGCGCCAGCGGCGACAATGCCCACACCATCAAGTACTGCCCCCTCTCCAAAGTGCCGGCGGCCCGGCAGCTCCGGCACGCCCGGACCGCCCTGGGCAGGAAGGGCCGCTAGCGGCCGGGACCCCCGGGTCTCGCCCCGTGCCCTGGGGCGGCCCCGCTCCCCCCCCCGCTGACACTGCCCCGGCCCCGGGGCGGCCGCTGCGCGCTGGACCGCGCGGAGCCCGGCGCCGGGCCCGGGGACTGCGCGGCGGAGATGCGCTGTGTTTGTTTATTGTAAGAAAAAATATATCTATATGTGATTTTTACGGAGACGGCGAGATCTGACTGGGTGGGTGTCCGCGGAGGGGGGGTCCGAGGGTTAAACCCACGGCCGGGGAGGTGGCGGGGGTCCCCGGGTTGCCCGCGGCGGGGCAGCGCCGCCCTCTGCCGCCCGCCAGCCCCGGCTCTGCCCGTCCCGAGCGCTCCGTGCCGGCGGGACATCGGGCGCGAGAGCTGTTCTTAATTGCCAGTTAATAGCAGGGTATTTAATTAGAGTACAACCCTCCGCCTTTCAGCTCTTAAAGCAAACATCCGAGCGATTTCCTTTGCCGGTTTTAAAACTGGTAAGGAAATCGCGATCAAACTTGCCTTCGGTAATTAACACCTGCTTCCCGAAATCGCAGCATCCGAGCTGGTGCGGTGCCCCGCCGTCACCGTTCCTCTCGTGGGTACCGATGGCGCTGGTCTCGCAGGTCCCCGTGTCGAATACTCAGCTTTAGGGAAAGTGTGAGAGGAGAAAACACCCAAGTGCGTGTATGAAAACGTGATGATTCTGGGCCAGGGTGCAAACGGAACCTTTTCTGCTGACAGAAAGGCAGTAAGAATGACAAGAGAGCAAGCTTTAGTGCAGCTGTGTTTGTGGTGGAGAGTGAGACCTGGACATGAAAAGAAAGAGACCTGAACAAAGCAGAAAGCTGTGATCATAGGAGAATGGAAGAAAGGGAGGTTGTGTATTTTCAAGAGTTCAGAGAATGTGGCTTTAACTCTTTGCAAGTAAAAGAGATCTATCGATGTGGTTAACAAATATTCTTAACACTACACTGACTGTACAAAGCATAAGAATTAGGCTGGAGTCCTGGACCACACTAGGTGATGGCAGTTCCTGGGTACTGAATATCAGCCAGGGCTATATCACTTCTAATCCCCAAGAGAAGATAAATTGCCTTTTTTTTTTTTTTTTTTTTTTTTTTGTGTGACCCAGAGGTAGGACAAGGAGCAGCAGCAGTTGGTGGTTTAAGAGCCCTCTGGAGCAGAAAGATGGGTGCTGGAGATTTTGGTGCAGAGGGGACATGGTGCTGTGTGTAATCCACACTTGTGTGGTTTCCTTTTGAACAGCTGTTCAGCAGGGTGGGAGATGGGGTCAGGAGAGCAGGACAGTCAAGAATGGAGTCAAAACATGTCTGGGATGGGCTGGGGATGAGGATCCAGGGTTCATTATTCATTGCTGCTATTGACTCGCAGCCACAGCAATTAGGAGGGAGAAACTGATTTTGTGTGGAAGTGTTCCCTTAAATCTCCATCAGATGGCTTCAAAGATGGTGTCAGGTCTAATTACCAAATGCAGTGGGGCTTGCATTAAATAACACAGTGGCTGCAGCTACCCTTGTGCCAGCCTCCCTCTCCTTGTGCTAAATACATTACATTTTGTCTCTTGCTCTGTGGGGAGTGCACCACGGGCTCTTCTAAGCTGTTAGAAGTTAGATGTGTTTGGTTTTGTGATTCCTGGTCCACATAGGTTAAATCTGTGTCCACCACACATTAGAATCAAGCTCAAGTGTGATGCTGTGGGAAGAGTTTTCTTCTGTACTTTTGTTACCTCCTTGTGGGAAGTTTGAAGATCCTTATATACATTTTAATGCAGTTGACTGTTACTGGACACAAAAGCAAGAAAGATCAAAGAAAATCTGTCTCGGGTGTTTTCTGAGGGTTAACTGGCCGGGCTGGATTGGAAGTGTTTGCCATGTCCCTGCCCCACCTCTCTGGTCTTTACATTAAGTTGCTGTGCAGTACCAGCCCTATTGCAATGCCTGGAAATCCCTCAGGATAACAGCAGATCCCGTGTCTTGGATGGCACTGGCCTTCTGCAGAGCCTGTGCCAGAGGAAAACTTGTATCCACGGCCTGTGCTGCTGCCTGTTGCTCCTGGTTCTGGTCTCCAAGTACTTGCAGCCTTGCTCTGGAAAGGCCAAGAGCTGCCTCTCGTCGCTGCTCCCCAGCATTAGGCATCTCATCAAAGGCTTAACAGGTAAAGTGGAAGAGTAACAGCTTCAAGACCAACTGGGGGTGGGGGAGGCAAAAAAAAAAAAAAAAACCAACAGACCTCAGACTATTGCAGAAGGATGACGAGATTCAGCAAAAGACAGCCTGACAGCAAGGCTCTTCAGTTACTTTATGTAATCATTCAACAGGACAATTTGCCCTTTAAAGATTTACAAGTGTGAGTCTAACAAAGACCAAACCTTTAAGGATATTTTGATTGGGTTTTTTAAGTAAGCTTCTGTGATTTCTGGCACACCAGCACGCTCCTTGTGGCACCGAGTGAGCAGAAACATGCTTGTTCTTGGTCACTCTGAAAAGGTTATTACAATAGATAGTGTTTGTATTGCTACTTTGACTCTTTAAATACTGGGAACTATTTGCATTGGTAATTTAAATTCTAGGAACAGCAAAAAGATTAATCTGAAAGCAGCCCAGGTTAGAACTGCATTGTGCTCCACAGAAGAGGTCTATGAAAAATGAGGTACTCTTTTCACTCTTCTACGGGCATTGGCAAATCAAAATATTATGGTCACCTGTTTAAACCAAATACTGTATCTTCAGAGAACTGCTTTATTACAGGGAAATATTCCTGTGCATGTAAGTGATGGAATCTTTTCTATAGTGATATTCTGGCAAGAGGAGTGAACACAATACTGGATAATCATCCTCAGCTGGTACTAGTCTTGGCAAAAAGCAAGCTACTTCTAATTAGAAACTACTTTCAGATGTATAGATAACTTGATTCAGCTGAAGTCAGGTAAGTCTGTCCCCATCTTTAGTGGAAATTTTATTTGGGCAGGTTGCTCTCAGTCTGCTGACCAGTGCCTCAGGTAGCTGCCTAGGACCAAACCACAATGGCTATAAAATGTCTTTTTTTCTTTCTTTTACAGTGCCAGTTTGACCCACCAGATATATAGATTAATTTTTGCTGGAGATGATTTGCTAAGAGTTGCATGGGGAGGAAGGTAATTCTAAAATGCTTGTTGCCTGGACAAAACAAGTCATACACTAAAAATGGAACAAGGTTTAGCAAAGGCCCTGCCCAAGAGAGAAAGGGCTAACAGAGCTTAAAGTGTGCAGCAAGGGAGGTTTTGATTAGCGAAATGCAGTGGAATAGTTTTTAGAATCTCCACCCTACTGTAATTAAATGCATTAATTTTATTTAAGAGGAGGACCAGGCAAAGTGTAGAGCATTTCAGTTCAAGCTGGTCCTGCCATGGCAAGAAAGGAAGAATTGGGTGTTTTTGTTATGCCACTTGTGTGCCTGCTTCTTGCAATGCTGCAGTAAACCCCAGGATGGGCTCTAGTGCCCGAAGAACAGGTAAATTTTGGATCTTGCATTTCACTGACCTAATGCCTGCCCTTTGTAGGCTGACACCATCCAGCAGTGCCCTTTAGGTACAGGAGGAAAACTTGCTTACATGCAGCAGTTCCTGCCAATGACAGCAGCCCAAGGACAGTGAAACAACAAAGATACATTTCATTTACAGCAAGACAAGCCTTCCATACCCTTGCTGTCTGAGATACCTCCTGGCTGCCTACCAGCCCACCCTAACATCCTCCTGGCCCTCCTCATGGCCTCATTGAGGCCACCAAGATTATGACATGTCCTGGGCTGCAGTTGTGGCTGTGCCCAGTCAGGAGTAACACCACTGCACCCTGACAGTTCTTATAAATAATGATTTTGTAAAAAGAAATTACATCAGTTTTTATAAGTAAACTCTATAAGTGCTTTAAGAGCCAATTATGCCCTCCTTCTGCTGAGGACCCTGATGGTCCTCAGTCCTGCCCATGGGCTGGGTCAGTCCCTGGGCTGCTCCTGGAGCAGGAAGGAAACAGCACTTTTCATACCTGACACTGCCTTGCTGGAGATGTGTTTTAATCCAGCAACATTTACACCCATTCAAACAGCAGCAGCCTTATGGTCTGCCTTCTAAATACAGCCTGAGACAGCTTGTATTCTTCTAAGGTTCACTGAAAATTTTAGCTGTTTAACTGAACATGACTCAAACAAGGCAAAGATTTACACAGAACTCATTTGGCTTCATCAGCATTTTCAGGTAACCAAATTTTGTGCTCATGTTTAATGATGGCAGGAGGCGGAGGTTTGAGCTGTTTGATTTGGTCAGTAGAGGTTTTTGATCTCTGTCAGTATTGTGTCTAAACTGATCAAGCAATGAAATAAACACACTGGCATGTCTGCAAAGCTCACATCTCCCCAGCCTCTTCTCAAGCTGCCCAGTCCTTAGAATGTGACACGTGCTGACAACATTATCATGATCTCAAATAAAGGAAATTAATAACCCAGATTGGGAAACAGAGCTGTAGCTGGTGCAGGGATCACTAACATTCATCCCTGTGTGAAAGTGTCTTTGTATGGATACAATTAAAACTATGGAACTCAAGGTATAATCACTATTTACATATTACAAAGGCTGGAGAAGGACAAATGTCATGCCCATCTTTGAGGAAGGCTGAAAGGACCATCTGAGAAAGCACAGGCCACGTGATTATTCCAGTCCCTGGGAAAATCAGAGGAAGTCCTTTCAGAATGCATTTTTGGGGACATACAGAAGACAACTGGGAACAGCCAGAATGGAATTACTGAGGGTAAACCATGCCTGGCTCACCTGCCTTCTATAATAAATTATCTTTGTGGACGAGGGAAGGAGCACTGGATGTTCTTCCCCATAACTTTAACAAGGCTTTCAACACTGTCTCACACAATATTCTTGCACCCAACTCAGGATGCTACAGCCCACATAACAAAGGGGGCAGAAAAACTGGCTGGATGTCCAGGCTCAGCACCGTGGTCAATGGGCTGGGCTGGAACCATCCTCCAGGCCCTGGAGGCAGCCACAGATTGACACTGAAGTTGGAGTTCCAGCCCACACCCCTGGGACAGGGCTGCTGCCCAGAGGGATGGACAGGAGCCTGGTGAATTCAACAGGGAGCAGGGCAGGGACTGCCCAGCCAAGGAAGGAGCCCTTGCAGTGACACACTGGGGGCTTAAATGCCTCTGGGCCCTGGCAGGGGAAAAGGTGAGCACGAGCCAGCAGATCCCAGGCTGTTTGAGCTGGACACTGAACTGTTTGGGCCTGGATCCCAGCCTGTAGAAGGGAGGAGTATCCCCTTCAGCTCACCTCACCTTTCCTGTATGCTGTTTGGGGTTCCATCCCCCCATACAAGGACATTGCCAAAGCTGATTGAGTGCAGCAGAGGGCCAACACAGTGTTCAGGGGCTGGAGCACACGCCTGGGAAAAAAGGCTGAGGGGGACAGGGCTTGTTCAGCCTGAAAGAAGGAAGGGGTTTGGGGGAGACCTCACAGCAGCCAGCCATTTTCTACTAGGAAGCTACCTGGAAAATTCCAGCTTTCCACAGCAGTGCAGAGAGAGCAGAGAGACACACGGTAGAAGCCAAGAGAGGTTTAAACTTTCTGAGAACCACAACAATGACCAGACAGCTAAAGCACCTCCCAGTAAGGAAAGGCTGAGAACCTGGGGTTATTCAGCCTGGAGAACAGAAAGTGTCATAGAGCCCTAATTGTGGCCTTGTAATCCTTGGGGCCTGGAAGAAGCATGGGAAGATTTTCTGGCAAATTTATTTTTTTAAAACCAGTCAGATGTTGGTTTTAAACTAAGGATGTTTGATTTAGATTCGATACAAGAGGTTTTTTACCAGTGAGGGTAGAAAACACTGGCAGAGATTGTCCATGGAAAGGGTGGATGCCCCATCCCTGGAAACATTCAAGCTCTGAGCAACGTGATCAAGTTGAAGATGTCCCTGCTCATTGCACTTGATGTTTGGACTGGATGACCTTTGAGGTCCCCTTCAACCCAAACCATTCTGTGACTGATTTTCCAGTCTGGAGCCAGTCAAACATTGGAAGAGGCTTCCCAGAAAAATTGTGCAGTCCACAATCTTGGAGGTCTTCAAAATCACACCGGAGAAACATGGTTCTAAGTGCCACAGGAATTTCACAGCCAGCAGTGAAGCGAACGCCTGGGTCCCTTTTGACAGCACTGATCTGAGACACAGAATGCAAAGACAGCAGGAGGTGGCTGAAGAACAGCAGCACCCACTGCTCCAGATCCAGTCAGCACCATTACTGGATGTTCTCTAGTTCCAGACTTTATGGGACTGTATAAACAACAAAAAACACAGTTATTTTTTTTTAATGCTTGGAAAACACTATTGCTCTGAAGGAGTCCCGTGACTCAACCAGCAATGAAATGAAAGGATCCAAAGACACAAAAATCAAGCCCTCAGAAGATGGCTCTGAGAACAAGTTTTTCCCAAGAAAACTACTGGCCCTGGATAACCCAGAAGAGGGCAGGAAAAGGACAAGAGGAGTATTACTTCTGTTCACACACCAGGTTTCTCAGGGAGAAACTATCCCAAGGTGTTCTCACTTTCTCCTTCAGCTGGTACAGAATAGGTCTGAGAACAGAAAAGGGTTGTTCAACAGCTGTTCTTCATGAACACATGGTGCAGGACTCACTAAAAAGTCAAGACACTGCAGCAGCTAATTCCTTAAGTTGTTTATTTATCATTGAAGAAACACACAGCAGCAAGTTCTGTGTTGGCTTCAGTGTGACCAGATCATTCCTCGTTGTTACTGCATCCCAGCTTTGAAGTCAACACAGCCATTACTACAGATCACTTTTTTGGAAAGGGAAAGAATTGACCCTGAAGACAAAGAATTGGAGGGGGAAATAGAACAATTTCTCCAAAACCACACATTTTAAATATGACAATATTTATAAATCCTTGAAAGGCATGAATTATCCAGTAATGGAAAAAGCAGTTGTGATGTTGGCAACAGAAAGTACATAGCCATATGCTTACCAAAACACTGAAATTGTAAAAGCTGCAAGTTTGATTTGTACACTGCAGCAGTGTGTACATTACTGGAACAATGACTGCAAAGTGGCCTCAGAGGCATTATGGATTCAAGTAAATCTACAGAAAATATCCCAGTGTAGCTAATTCACAATGTTTATTGTATTCAATTCAAATTTAAATAACTTACTGAATTTAGAGAGTGATAAAGTATCTCAGAAACCGCTTGCCCTCCAAGATACCTATGTAAAAGAGGGCTTTTCTATTTTTTTGGCTAATTATGCAAATTCTTTTAGCTCTGCTTTTTCAATAATTCCACTGTGTGAACAGAGGCGTTTTCAAATTCATGTCCTGTGACAATAGTACCCCATTCCAAACTAAGAAAGACTAAAAATAAAAAGGGCAGCCTGTTTTGGTGCAAGAGAGAAGCTGTACTGAAGACAGCTGTTGGGCTTGCTTCTTTTTATTTTAGCAACAAATGACCCATGAAATAAGCATCATTTGAAATTTCAGAAACTGGCATTCAATTTCCAACCTTCTGCTGTGAGTTTTGTGCATGATCAATCTATATGAGTAAGTAATTCATGCTTTCATGTTACCTCAAAACATTGGTTAAAGAATTCCAATTCAGAATGTTTATAAGCACAAATATAATCTGTGGATTCGATCAAATCAAAGCTAAAACATTGGTTAAACTCTGCAATTCCCACTTAACGCCGTACAGTGGTCCACCCTTCCTCATCTGTCTCGTTTTTAGTGCGGCGTACGGGCTCACGCTCCTTCTCTGTTTTCCAGGATCCTTTCTCCTTCTCCCCATCCCTTTCCCGCTCTTTGGATGCTGCTGGGGGAGCAGAAGCTGGAGGAGCAGCAGGAGCAGGGGCTGACCGCCGCACCGGTTCCCGTTCCTCCCCGCGCTCTTCCCTCCTGTCGTCAGCACGTCGCCACGAGCTCGCTACGGCACAGGAAGAAAGAAAAACAACTCAGTCGTGCTCCACCAGCAGCCTGCAAGAGTTCAAACAAACAGCCCCAACCCTGGCAGTGGGAGTTAGTGATCCTCAGCCCTGCCAACAGGGAATACGATGACAACAGCCAATCACACGTTTTAATTTTACAGGGAAGAACAGCAGAACTACTCAAACCTCTTCTCAGATTTGGGATTGTGGTGAGCAAGCCCAGTGACATCTTTAGAACACATTAAGTGCAGTAAGAATGTTCTACAGATGTACACAGTTTTAGGATGTTGTCATTGTCAAAAATACATACTATTATTAGCAGAATTAAAACACAAAAGTGTCCCTTTAGAAATGACTGAACTCTGAAAACAGAAAAATCCTTACTTAAGAACACTTGTGGAAAATGTTTAGGTGTTTGCTGTTATTAGGAAATTGCTCTTCAGTCTGCTGGAATCAAGAGGTAAAATGGTACTGAATTACATGACTCCACTGGTAACAGCATCTACCACCCTTTACTGTATGAAAAACTGTTCAATTCCACCAAAAAGGATGTTAAGAGTTCCATCCCACCTCTGTGTGAACAAAGCTGTGGCAGATGCCAAGAAGCCAAATACCAAAACTTCTTGATTCATTAAAAAAAAAAAAAATCTCCACACTGAGAATAGTCTGCTTTTCTGTCAGCAGCAGTCCCTCCTATGATCCCATGTTCTGTTCCAAGCTGCTCCCAAGTGCAGGGACACCCACATTTGGGGAAGAGACAAAATGAGATTTGGAACGTAAGAATCCAGAATTGGAAGATGTGGTGGTCCCTCCAGGCTAAATGGATTTCCTGTTACTGTATTTTTAGAACATAGCAAAGGATTAATAAATACACAAAATTAACACAGGTCTGTAATCAAAACAGGTTATTAATCAAAATTAATACCATTAATAGTGTGAAACCCCTAAGGCCTCATTTGGAAGTATTTCCCTCACATTTTAATGGTTTTAAGGAAAGGGCCAGAAATTACTTCTCTGGGATGTCTGTCCTGATAATCTAAACACAAAGACTTCATACACCCAGAACATAATCCTATGAGAAATGCATACTTGAAATGTTATCCACCTACTGTAGATGTGAAATGCTACTAAGATGGAAAAGAACACAACTACGAATAGTTAAGATTCACTGAAGAATTCTCAATTACGCCAAAGGTGCTTTTTATTATTTTGTTTATGGAAAGGCAGTTTAAATGGCTGAAAATATAACCTATTCCCATGTGACCCCCTCCCAGCACTGTCAGGAAGAGGGAGGCTCTATGGTGGATGTAGGACTTTAGGGACACTGAAATGAACGTACGCTCTTCCCGCTCGGATCGGAGCGGGGGCCCTCTCCTGAGGGGCGGCTCCCTGTCATCGCCACGTCGGTCTCTCATGTCACGACCACCTCTGTCCCACTCCTCACGACGACTTGAATCCCTCCAGCTGGAAGTTTCCTCAGCTGGCCCTCTCCTCCAACCGCCGTCATCCCTTTGGCCATGCAAAACATAAAACGAAATGTTAAGGTTTTTACCTTTGCTATGGAAAGGAGCAGTAATATATCCCAACACAGATATTTACAGAGCCAGTGGGTGTCTATTTAACATACTTCCAAAATTGGTTTTGTTTTTCTGGTGCCTAATATGGAATTCTCTTGAAAACAGGATAAAAATAAAAATTTAAAAGCATTTTAAGCATTTTGAAATTCCTCCTGTACAGAGAAACAGATAACATCATCCTAAAAATAACAAACCAAAAAGGCCCCAAAATGCCCTTAATCCATTTGCTGCCCTAAAGTGCTTAGTTTCACACAAACCAACCCTTGTTCCTTTCACTCAGCAATTCCACATTATTTCTGTATCAGCAGGGCCCTTTTTTTTTTTTTTTTTGCAGATACATTCTAGAAGTACTTAAACAGAGAAGTCAGACCTGGGACGCCTGAAACGATCATCTCGATCAAAATCTCTCTCCCTGTCAAATTCCCGCTCCTTCTCATTTTCATCCCGATCTTTGTCTCGATCCCATTCACGATCTCCTGAAGGTCTGGAGTCTCGGGGAGGGCCCCAGCTGTCCTCACGAGCCTTCTCTCGTTCTCTCCACCCCCCTGGAAGAAAGAAACGAAGTCAAAGGAATTTGTGACTGACCTCTTATCCCTCCTGTAGACAAAGAACCCTTTGCTTCTGTCACAGAAACTGGTTCTTCAAGTTTTGACCCGAGGATCCAACTCAAGATGTCTGTAAGAAGTTTGCACATCGAGTGGGAGCCACAGAGAAGACACTGTGCAAGCTGCTAAACGTAAAGCCAGTAATGCACAGCTCCTGTCAGGGCTGCCTGGAACAGTCCAGCAGAGTTGGTTGCACCCAGCAGTTTTCAGCCAGAAGCCACAAGGGTCTGGTGCAAAACAAGTGCAAGAAGAAGCAAAGGGTGTAGCTTACACAGTAGATTCCTTTGTGAAAATCTACAAGTGAGGAGATTATAAGCAAGCAGATTTTTAAAGAAGTTACTGCTTTTTAAAGCACTACTTTAACATATGAGTGTTGCTACCATCCCCTTAACTCAGTGCACCCTGAAATACTGCTCAGTTATTTATGAATGGGAGTTCTTTATTATGCAGCCTGCTTTGGCTTTAAATAGGAAAATTGGAGCGCAAGTTTTGATATTTATGGTAAGTTTTCTAAAGGTTTGGATTACAGAATTAGTGTCTATGAAAGTTGGTGTGGTGCCTGCCAATACGTAAGTGTAAAGAGCCAGGAAATCAAAATCATATCTAACATTTAAACATCATCAGAAGTTCTGAAAAGAATCAGAAACAGCTCTAGACACCATCAATGACACTTAAGAATACAAGAATAGTATAATTCAGTTTTTAAGAGACCTCAGGTCATCTAATCCAAACTCTGCTCTAAGCAGGACTTTCAGGAAGAGTTAAAAACAAAAAGGGAATGTTAATAACATTATCTCTGTACACATAGAAAGGGCTTATCAAAACCAGACCCACTTGAATGAGGTATCAAAATCCTCCTTTAGAAGGAGATTAACTTCAGACACACAGAATGGGTAGGGAAGGAGTGAGTCCAAGGTGTGCTAATCTAGTGAGAATGTTTCTCTCCCAGCAGAGCATTCAACTTGTATATTTTGGTTTGGCACACAGGGAAGTGACCAGTGTTAGTGTGTGACCTTTAGGCATCTTCCAGACAAGCAATTTTTTGTAATTTAACCAAATTAAAAGGTTTAATTATACTAAGTAGAGGAGTGTCCACATTAGCCAAATTAATCTAGATGTTTTCAGAGCTCATTCTCCCATCTCTGGCATCAAGTACATTACATCCATTATCTACTAGGTGAACACACACTTTGGAGGGAAGGTTATTCTATTACTGTATTTTACCTGGTTTACCAAATGGTCTCCAAGGACCTGGCCTTGAGTCTTCACCCCCACGCCACGGGCCTCTGTCATCATCTCTTCTGGAGAGCCTGTCATCGTCCGCATTCCGCCAGGGTCCCCTGTCGTCATCCCGCCGGGCCATCCTGTCGTCATCCAGCCCACGCCGAGGCCCTCTGTCATCATCCAGCCCACGCCGAGGCCCCCTGTCGTCATCTGCAGCCCGCCAGCTGCCCCTGTCATCATCCAGCCCACGCCTGGGGGGCCTGTCCTCATCCAGAGCCCGGCGGGGTGGCCGGTCATCATCCAGCCCACGCCGGGGCCCTCTGTCGTCATCTGCCGCGCGCCAGCTGCCTCTGTCATCGTCCAAGCCGCGCCGGGGGGGCCTGTCATCATCCAGGGCACGTCTGGGGGGTCTGTCGTCATCCAGGGCACGTCTGGGGGGTCTGTCATCATCCAGGGCGCGTCTGGGGGGTCTGTCATCATCCAGGGCGCGTCTGGGGGGCCTGTCGTCATCTGCAGCTCGCCAGCTCCCTCTGTCATCATCCAAACCACGCCGGGGCGGCCTGTCCTCATCCAATCCACGTCTGGGGGGCCTGTCCTCTTCCCCTTCTCGCCTTGGAGGCCTGTCCTCATCCCCTTCCCGTCTAGGTGGCCTGTCCTCTGCTGATTCCAGAGGACGCTCCTTTTCATCTGCAGGACCCCGCCGGGGCAGATCGTCCCCTCGCCGAGGCAGATCGTCCCCTCGTCGGAAAGGTCTTTCATCATCTCTGGGATCTCCTCGACGCCAGTCTCTATAAAACCACAGGGAACGAGTGAGAAGTGGAAGCTGACATCCAGGAAAGCTTTACATCAACAGTATCAAACCCCTCAAAGCCATTTCTGACTGCACCCACTTGGTGAGTGGTTCCAAACACAGTGTGCAGTTTCACAATACGCCTTCTAATGCTCTTCATTGCTATGGGAAAGCAGTAGGTCACTGTCCCTACAGCTTCAGTAAAGACTAAGCAGTTCATCATCTCCTTCAAAATTACAGTTTGGACAGTCCCCTGTTGGTTATCTGCTGCAACACAACAGAGAAGAGGGTTGGCTTCTACACCAGGTGACAAACTTGAGTGAAGTCTGAAAGAATCAGTATTAAATAACGCCACAACCATCAGTTAAGTAGGCCCCTTCTCCAAGCACATGCCACCCTTTACACACCATTTAGTCTACTGTCTACAGGATTTTACACATACATTTAGACCATAAACCCTGTTTTTGTCACCAGATTAATTTCTTTATTTCAGGAAATTAACCTTCCTCAGCAATAATAAAAAAGAAACAAGGAATAGAACATCACAGAAATGTATGGGTACCTGCTTCTTGGCACAAGAAGAGAAGCTGCACTGGGGTTGAGTCTCATGGATTTAAAAAAAACCCCAAAACATAACAAAAAGAACACCCCAAGGTTTAGAGATCCACTATGCTACTAAAATGTAAACAAAACCCAGCAATGACTTGCTACAAAACAACAGATGTAGGACTTGAAGAGGTGAGAACAAAGAGATAACAGTTTGTGACAATTCAGAGTCTCAAGAATTTTGAGGAATTGTGAGCAGTGCATTTCCTGGGTTTGGAAGAATAAGGGAGAATGCAATTATCATTGATCTGTGAGGTAAAAACCAAGCCACCAAGATTGTTAATTTCCATTTAGAGTCAAACTGGATAATCTTCCCCTTTGAAAAATCTGATTATTTTGCCATAAAAGACATGTGGAAGAATGGTTATAATGTTTATCAGATGAACAAGTATTTAATTCATTCAGATACCATTTCAGGGTCTTAAGATTTTTAAATCTATTTAAACTATTACTTTTAAACTACCACTACTCTAATCCATTTCTAGAAAAGCTGAATGAGAAATGAGTAAGACAAGCTGTATCGCTCTGTGTGGAAAAAAAATCCATTGACACATACAAATAAGTGCATTAAACACTTCACAAAATCACAGAATGGTTTGGGTTGGAAGAGACCTTGAAGATCATCTCATTCCACCCCCTGCCACAGGCAGGGACACTTCCACTATCCCAGGTTGCTCCAAGACACATCCAACCTGGCCTGGAACACTTCCAGGGATGGGGCAGCCACAACCTAAGGCAATATGTGAGTAGTGAAAGGCTTCACCCAGGAGTTTCATCCAATTGTTACATTCTGCAGTTCACGAGATAAGTGGATCACTACCAGGAATGGCAACACAGCTTTTAAGGAAAGATGGAATTCTATTTTGTTTATCGAGAGATCACACCCTTCTAAAACATTGTAAGAAATTACTATAGAGAGAAAGAGTCAATTACTTTGCTTCCACTGGAGTCAGAGTGAGCAGTAATAGATTTAAATTGCTTACTGGAAATTAGGCTTAGACACTTATAAAAATCTATATACCTGCAAGGCTAATTAAGCAATAAAACATACTGCCAATTGGAACCAGCAGTGTTATCTCCATCAGCACAGGCTTTTAAGAACAACTAGATGTGCACCACGCAAAATATTTTTAGCTACAGCTCATCCTGATGTGGAGCAAAAAAATGGACAAATGTTAAAAATCTTGTTTTCTACAACTGTATGAACAGTTTTCATTAATAAACATATCCAAAATAGATGTAAACAAGTGTGAATTTCTTCTTATTTTTAAATCCCAAGTAGCTTCAGAATATTCTTCCTTCAGAAATCTGTTCAACACAGTTCTTCAGAACTTAGTTTAATATATGGCATGTTTTCTGCTCTGTGATTCACTCTGGGACTTGCATAGTTACTGTCAAGTTTTCTAGATGGAAAATCTCAGAATTTCATCATCCAGGATACCTGCATTTGCTTGTCATCCTTCCCCATTCTGTATTTATAGCACTGACACCAATGTTTGAGTGGGAGAGAAATTGTTAATTTAAAAAGGAATCCAAGTAAGCAAGTTGTTTATCACACACAGAAGGTGTTTGCTTGCCTTCACATATCTAAGCCAAATAAAACAGGAATGTTATCTGAGCATGGTTCCAAGATAAAACCTCTCTCTCATTCCAAGATCCTTACAAAGCAACTTTTTAATAGAAGGTAATTTTCAGAGATGTAAAGGCATGAGATAATTACTCAGTTAGGGCAGCTTTAGCAGCAGCAACAAAATGGGAGTCTCCATACTTTGATCCCAATATAACCGGGGCTTAGTAACCCCTCATTACCTCTCCACTGGTGCTCGACGCCATTCAGATTCCGGCTCACCACCTCTTCTCCAGGAGCTTTCAGACTCCCTGTCACCCCAACGAGATTCCTGCATGTCAAAAGATATTAGGAACATTCTCTCTGAGTACTGTAAAATGAAGATATTCAACATATACTTTACTTTTGAGCATGTTATGCCACTAAAAACTCACTTCTCCCACTGTAGAACACTGAACTATCAGGAGTTTGAGTAACGAAAGTGTGGTTTTAACTGACTTTATTGTTTCTGGAAGAGTTGAAACAATAATACGGTTCCCCTTGTGCCACATACTTTACCAGTAGGGTAGGATATATGCAAATACACTAAAAATTATGAACAAGTGTATGAACAATTGAACAATAGCTACAGTCAGCCATAGCCACTACCTGTTGACACAATGGAGATGTTCTAACGGTTTCACTTTTCCTGGGATTTGATGAGAACAGGAATGAACTTAAGGAATTATTTGCTTTTGTGCTTTCTAATCTCCTCAGGAAATGTAACTGAATACACTGAAAGCTCTCTGTGGCAAGGACAGTTTTGTTCTCAATACCCAGAAGAGGTGAGGTATTAGTGATTCACAGCGGTTGCAGGGCAAAGCAATAATCAATCTGCATTCTTTTAAAATGATGTTAAAATGTCTCTCTCCATTGACAGACAAATTTTTATGCCTTAATTCCACCACAAGAAACTAGCTAGCTAAACCATCTAAAACACCTGATTCACATAATCGCACAACCTCTTCATAAGAAGGGTATTCCAGTTTTAAACCCCTCTTTGAAAAGTGTTTTTATTTGTCAATATGGGTTAACCAAGATCTTGCATATCCACTGCTCTGTCTCCTTAAATGCTTTTGAAATGACCTCAAATAACAATGGTGAGAAAAGAACCCCAAAACTGCAAATGGAATTTCTGGAGTGGTGCAGGTATCTCTCTCAGAACCTGAGCCAGCTTTTCCATATAATCAAGTGCCCACAGATAGGAGACCTCTTCTGTGAAAAATACCCATCATGATTACTTACCTGACAGACTATCAAAACAATTTATACAAGCTGGTAACTTATCTTCATGGCGTTACTCAATGAAATATGTATTAAACAAAGAGAAAAGCTGGGGGGGATGAAATTTAAAAGTAGTTCTCTTGAATGGCAAGTTCTGAAAAAGTGGGAGTTATGGTACTTACTTACACTCTTTTAAACAATTAAACAT
The DNA here is from genome assembly GCF_041296385.1 of Aphelocoma coerulescens. Classification (NCBI taxonomy): domain Eukaryota; kingdom Metazoa; phylum Chordata; class Aves; order Passeriformes; family Corvidae; genus Aphelocoma; species Aphelocoma coerulescens. Next base: position 31,398,631 of record NC_091020.1, read on the forward strand.
TTCCAAGTAACTTTTGTTTTGTTTCCTATTGGACTGGAATAACGAATTCTCCCAATCCAAGTTATATTTGTTAACAGAAAGTTGCACACACCTCTTGGTTTTATGTTATTGCGTATTTCTTATAAAATATAAAACTGCACTTTTATGTTTAATCTGGGGGGGATTTTCCTTGAATATCTACTTGAATTCCTGACTTTTGCACGAGTCACTGCACTTGCTTCCAATAGTTTTCTATGTTAAAGAAAATTTTGTCCAATATTCATTTTAGTCTTTATTAATTTAGTTTTTAAACAGCTTGGAGATCCTAGTAGTTTCTTTACTTTACTCTATTGCTAAACTAGAGATTCCAGATCCTGATAGTGAGCTGAAACTAAGTGACAGTAATTTAACTATTAAATTAGCCACTCACACTACAGCATCACAAAAAATAAATAAACCTACGATTTTGCAATGCTAACACCTTCTTCCAAATCTACAGAAGAAGGAGCAGTCAGAAAGAAACAAATCTGCAGGTATTACCCACCTTCCTTGAAAATGGGTCATCCAGACCTCTCCTTTCTTCTTCTCGACGGCGCTCTCTTTCCTCTATCTCCATTTCTCTTTGACGTTTTTTCTTCTCCAGCTCCTCCAGCTTTTTGACTCGCTCCTGGTACTCTCGCTGCTCCTGCTCGCGTTTCTCACGCTCGATGCGCTCTTTCTCCTCACGCTCTGCACAGTTGGAAACACACAGAGAACTTATTACCAACACAAATTCCATTGCTTTGCTGTATCCACACAAGGATTACACAATACAATCTCTCCCCTTTGACTCTATAAAAAGTAAACACAAAAAAAATACAAGCATTTCATATGATGTGTTTAGCTAACCACAGATCCTGTTTTCTGGAAGTCTCCTAAATCAAAAGCAATAAAGGAACCCTGATACATCCATTAATGAGACATCTTGAACAGTTAGCAAGAAAGAAAAAGGTCCAATACCTGTATGTTAATTCAATGTACACACCATAACTACCTCAATCATGGTAGAGGGTCCCTTCCTCAGGAAAGGCCAAACAAAAAAATCAGCTAACAGTGTCAGAAATTTTGATATTCATGACTGCTTCAGTTTTTGTTTGTTTGTTAAATACTGCATTATTATGAACTCTCAGACATAAAATCTTCATCCTCCAATTGACAAATAGGGCAGAAATTCCTCCTACAGGATGCCAACCACCTCTTCTCTTCTAAAGCCCTGAAACAGGCTATTAGGGCTACCAGGCAAAGAAATTCACAAAGAAAGGTGTGTGAGTCGTTTACAATTCCAGAGTTCTTGATTCTGACACCACTGTTCCCTTTCTTTTCTCTTTAAGATGTGCACAAACAAGTGGCCAGAACTCAAAACTAAAGGCTAAAATCAAAGACTCAATTTTTCATTAGCCTCCCTTACTTCATCTCCTTCTTCACCCATGTCTAGGCGCTACAAAGCTTTACCTTCCTGTCTATACTGCACAGGCAAGCAAGGAAGGTGCGACAACTGGAAGTTGAAAAGACTTCCTCCAAACTCATGAAGCAGGGAAACCAGACATTAGCTGTGTTACACAAATGGAATGGCTCGAGGATGCAAAGGATAAAAGAGTCACATTCTCAGTCTCACCTTTGAGCAGCTGCTCCTCCCGTAGCCTTTGCTCCTCTTCCTCCTTCTCCCTGTAGTAAGTGATGCGTCTCTCCTCTTTGCGCTGCTTCTTGCGTTCCTCCAGACGGTTCCGCCTCTCCTCTGCCAACCGCTCCTGGAACTGCTTGAGTTTATCCTGAAATACCAACAAGACAGCTCAGAACACCACAGCTGTAATGTCTATGAGCTGAGCAGTTACACAAATTGTTAAATAAAGCTACACAGAAACTCAAAACAACTGCAACATATTAATTTTGCTCCACTGAAAAACAACCTGTTCACCATTTCCATCTCTTCTGCAATTAATTTTGTGTTAGACAATACCCTCCAATTCAGAAGAAAGACAAATCATCATGCCCAATATTAGCCTTTTATCTGCTTTTTTGGAAAAGGGATTGCCTAACTAATAATTTATCTGTACCTAAAATACATTACCCAAAATTATCCCTATTATTGCAAAGAATCATATGCAGTTACTAATTTATATTAACATAACACCTCTTCTGCCTTTTTTTTGGTAGGTAAAGCCAGTTTTTACTGCAAACAGTCAAAGCTATAAACGGTCTCAGGAAATGAAAAATTTTAAAATGTACAGCAAGAAACAAAAGCATGGTTCTTTCCCTGAGCTTGTGGTCTGATTCATTTTTAAATTTTGGAAACACAAAACACAGCTTGAACAAACAAATACTTGAACGGTCAAAATAATTTCCAGATTCAAACATAACGATAATAAAAAAGAGACAAGTATTTCCACCTATTTTGTACCTCCAGTATGATTGTCAGTATTACTCCACCACCACAGTAAGTTCAAGTACTTCTGCAGACACAGCTGCCTGCCTATGACACCCAGTGATCCCTTACCAAGAGTATTGAAATCAACAATTTACCCCTCCTTTATTTTTCATATAAGCCAGTCCAGAAACTGTCAAAAATTTGAAGTGACAATACCCTAGGAATGGGTGCAAGAAATTTAATTTAAAAGTCAAAGCAGAAAATAAGCAATTCCACACTTCTGAACCATTTTAAATACTAGTTTGTTTCCAGTTTAATGAAGAATCCCTGGGTCTCAGTTTTAGTTCCTCACTTTAGGGGTGTACTTTGTTAACAATGCCTTGTCTCATGTACCTCATAAACTGTTCGCCGTGATGCTTTGAGCCTGGCTTCAAATAAATCTCTATCCTCCAACATCCTGGAGAGTCTGCTCTTGTGCTCAAGGGCTTTCTCACGCTCCAGCTGCAGGGTGGTGATCTGAAAATAGAAAATATAAAAGTATAACTTTACTATACCTTTGGATTCAATCTACCCCAGCCACTAGAAAGAGGAATTCTCTCTTCCTCTTTCAGAGCAAAGACAGAAGAAATTGCTGTCCACTAGAACAATGAAATCACAAAGCTAACATTTCAATCTTCCTTTCTTTTTTGGAAAGAGCTGGGGAAAAAAACCAAACCGTGCAAAACACACTATTTTTCATGCATTGCTAATGCACTTTATCAGCTGAACAAAGAATTCTTACCCTTTCTTCTTCCTGTTGCTCCCATAGCTCCATATCATGCACTCTTTGCTCCTCATAGGCAGTCTTTATCAGAGGAATTTCTTCCAAGCGTTTTGCTCTTTCAAAATAGTCAATCTGAGTAAAGATAACATCTTTTAGAATGACATAATGCACATAAACCCCTGCTTTCTGGAGAATCCTGCAATATATACAACAACCACACTGGACCATCAAAGGTCAACCCAGCCAAGAACCTGCCTCTACCACTGGCAACTAAGTGCACTCCCAGGCACGGATGCAGGAATAGAGACAGGCACATCACAATACTCTCTTCAGCATCACCCATTTTCAGCTCCCAGCATTTTCTGTGTTGGAAGTATTTTTATATTTTAAACATCAGTGGATTTTCTCTCTTGTCCTTCTGAACTCAAAGCTTTTCATATACAACAATGTACTTTGGAAAGAACTCCTGCATGTCTGTGGCTCACAGCATGAAGATCCAACTTCTACCTACAAACAGTTCTGAACACAGCTCCTGCTGGCTTCATTTGATGCTTCTCACTCCACTACCCATTGCAGGCAGTGCAAGAACAACTGCTCCCACCATCAGCTCTTACAACAGGTACACTCTTACAGACTTGGTACCACATCCTCTCTCTAGAAATCTGTCAGACAGAGGGGTACTACTTTACAAAGACATTTCTCCCACGGAAGCCAATCCACATCATTGACAATTCTTGTTGGCCTCCTGTCAAACTTCCAGCTCAGCTGCATCCTTTTAGACATAAAAAACCAGAGCTGCAGACAATGCTCAAAATGTAGAAGAACCAAGTTCTTCTGCTGGCAAAGAATGTTAAGTTTGGAGCCCATCATTTAATATGCAAAGCCAAAGACTAGGAGATTCTTTTCCCTGCCTTCCCTATATAAAGTTTTTAAATCTATCTAACCAGGACATAATTCAAAGGCCGTCTTTTGTCACACTACTAAGTTGGGGTTTTTTGTGAAGAACTTTGTAAAAAGCTTTTTTGGAATTCCAACTTAGTTACATCCATCAGATCAGCCTTACAAATATGTTTGCTTTGACAGCTTCAGAGAACTCCAAGAGGAAGCCCTTGCTAACATTCCTTTTATAGAAGCTGCACTGACTTTTCCAGGTAGATCATATTTACTCAGGTGACTACTAATTCTACTGTTTAATGTATTTTCTGCTCCTCTGTCCAGTATAAGCAACAGCTTTACAGGCCCACAGTGTCAAAGATTCTCACTGGAACCCTTTTAACTAACTTGTGACTTTCTACTTGCCATTTTTCTTCAAATGAGTTTTAAGTGACCCAAGTCACCAACTGTACCATAAAACCCGTTTCATTCCTGAATACAGCAGGAAGTCCTGGGTGAGTTTCACCTTGCCCAGGTCATGTGTTTCTATTTATTATGTCACATTTCTCACACTTTTATAGCTACCCGTTTCAGACAGATCCTTTTCTGCCATCTAGGAGGGCTCTAGCAGTGGAGTTTCCTCTGTTTCAGTGAGGACTAACAAATTAATTTAGCATCTCTGTAATGGTCTCACATCTAAACATTTAACCTATTCTGAAAATTTTTTAATTACAAGTCTTCCCAACTACGACTCAGTTCACATCCAGCTTAAGGGTCCTTTTTCAAATCAACTCCATTAATTAGAACGATTTTTGCACCAAAACCAGAAACCCAATTGGTATATAACACATTTACCTTTCTTTAGTATCAAACAATAACATTTCCAACATTATATATATGTGTGCATGCACATATACATATCAACACAGGAGATCACGTTCACTAAAAAACTATACTGACATTTGTACCCTTCCTACTTTGTACCTTTTTCTCCTGATTCTTCAGTCGTTCCTGAAGTTCCTTCTTTTCTTTTTCCAGCTGTTCCACTTGTTTAGCCATAATAAAGTCAGGATCCAATTCCTCGAGATCCTACAACCAAGTAAAGTTATCAATATAAAAGGGAGAAGAAAGTCCCACAAAAGGTAGTCTTTATTCCCCCAGGTCAAAAAGGTCCCATCCAAACCCAGAACTGAAGTTCACTTACACAGTCTCATTTTTAAGACACTGTTCGTAAGACAGTCATGTTTTTCAAGACCCATGAAATTCGGGTAGCCCAGCAATGTAACACTGAAAGCATAACAAAATAACTTCCCACTGCAACAATAAATCACCTACCTCAATATCAATATCTTTAAACGCTTTGGCTCCCAGTTCAGTCTTCTTAATCTGCTCCAAGCGCTCCCGAACAGTTTTCTTTTTGATCTGCTCATGCTCCTGCAGGATCCGCTCCTTCTCCCTCTCCTTTGCCTCCTGGCGCAGCCTCTCTTCCTCAGCTTTCCGGACTTTCTGCAGTTCTGCTTCCCGTTGTTCCAGCTCTTCCTTTTCACGTTGGATGTTCAGACTTTCCAGGCGCTCCTTTCTCTCCTCTATGGTTTGACGGCGCGCAAGGATACGCTGATGCTCCTTCCTGGAATTTTTCAGGAAGGCAGTGACTGCCAGCTGATGTTGTTCTTCCTTCTCTTGCTGGATTTAAATTAAGAATAAGACAACGATGTAAACAGCTCCTCTTTAAAAAGGAAGAAAGCAAAGCAAATGCTTTTCAAGGAAAAGGCAAAGTTAATTCTATTCTGCAAACTTGCCAGCTGAGTGGAATTACAACTGTGATGGCAAATCTAATCACTCACCCAAGTGGCACCCGAGGTAGCACCAACTGCCTAGAATCACGTGCACATGGAGAAAGTTGTCTGTAAAAGACAGCATTCTGCAACATGGCTTAGGTACGACAGTTTGACATTTTTCTGTCCAAAAATATTGCACACCCAGCTGTTATTGATATTGAAATCTGTAACTGCAATGGGTGCGTAGGTTGTTTTTCTCTGTATTTGTCTGAAAGCGTATCACCACATGTACTGTATTTCACCTAAGCTGTTTTGTTCTTTTAAAGCTTTGTTATTTTCCAAATACACTAATAAAAAGGAAAAGTACCCTAATTGACACAAAGCACTATCTGTGAGATGATAAAAAAAGTAAGTCAACAATTTAAACACTGTCTTTAAAACCATTTTCATTACCTTACAAAAAGCACTAGGCTTCTACACATTAGAACACAGACTGTTCTTTAAGCAGCCTTCCCACCCCCCAGCACTCCCCAGAGCACCCCCACAGTTCTTTATGGACATTCATGCTGTACACTTGAGGAGGTGTCACTGTGCCAGCTCAGGGAGCTGCCCATTTCCATGAGTCCAGCCAAACACTGCAGCTCCCCAATCAGCTCCCCACACTCCCCCAGCCATGCTGCTCCTGAAATGTGAGCACCCTCAGGGATATTTTTAGTAACCTCTCACTTCTAGGGCATTCAATAAAAACACTGAAACATCCACACTTTGTTGAAGATCTGCACACATTTAAAGATAAATAGAGGTACCAGAAACACAAAAGTAAAAAGCTTTAGATGAATTTAATGATTTTGTGAATTATAACGAATATGACAAATTAAAAGCTTTTAAGCACCAGATAAAAGCAGAAAGTTTTGACCTCAATAGTGAAGGAAAAAAGGGTATGAACTTGTTCTGTAGCTTTTCTAATAACCTTGATACTGTTCTCCAGTTTTACAAGTGTAATGACCATTACTGAGTTAAATGAGAAGGATTTACATCTTGTTCAGCTATTAACTGTACTAACATGTCAAGTGCAAGACTAATTGCCATTTCTATCCATGAATGCACAGTTAAAGCATATTTTTTCTTTCAAAATGACAATCTAATACAATTCACTAATCGAATTTTTTTGAAGGGAAAATCTACATCGAAATATTTTTATCTTAAACACTATAAAATCACCAATACATGTTCAACACAAGGAAGTGAGCATTAGGTGTCATGATAGAGTTCTATTTTTTGCTTTTATATCTAAAGAATATTACTTAGTATTTCAACATGTAGAAAGAATCTAACATGGACATCTTGCTATCAGCCTTTTTTCCACATGGAAAAAATATGTGCTACCTTTGCTACGAAATCTTTCATAAACATCAAAGAAATGAAAATTTACCACTGCTCTAGTAAGAAGTGAAGGTTTAACTTGCCACAACCAAAGCATGCTGGAAATCTGAGACTGATTTATACCTTGCTGCTACAGAACTCTGGAAAACCTGAAATGTGAGTCTGACCTTGGAGCCAAAAGCCCCAGGGAGGAAGAAAGGAAGTGACAAAGACAGGTCAGTTTTTGAGCTGTGGGATGTTTTGTTCTATAAAGCTATATTCCAGGTTTTTCACAACAGCAGTTTCTCCAGGAAGAATAAATGAAGCAGGCTCTTGGATTTTTAAAGACACATGCAAAATTTTAAACAAATCCTAGTTCTGTAGGCTCATGTATAGAGTTATTATTTGCTATATCCTAAGCCTAGTATTTTCAAGACCGGAAACTTTAAGCTCAGGCCTCTTGTGTATATTTTGCCATGATTTTAGTTATGACCAAACACTAACTAGCTGAGTGCTTTTAAGAATGACTTCTTTACAAGCACAAAAACCTGACTACCACTAAGCTGAAAAAAAAAGAAAGTAAAACGTACATCTAATCTGAGAAAACACATTCATTAAAATACAAGCCTTGACAACATTTTCATAAAACTTTAAATGACTTACCATTAAGTGAGGAGGCTTAATGACTGCAAGAGCCTTAGCCAGAGCTGAGGACATTGCAGTCAGCTGGTTTCTGATCTGCTCAGAAGGCATGCTCTGCAGCTGAGGGCCCAGTGGAGCATCCTCTCTAGTACAGTAATTCAAATCTGAACCAAAACTCAGTGTCCGGGTCGTGTGATCAAGGCGAACCTTTGCAAAGATAGAAAAAAAGGAAGAAAAAGGACAGTACTGTTTATTGAACAATTTCTCTGTTGCTCTGCCTATGACCACCATGAGTCAACAGAAGCTCCAAGAAGAAATTACTTGAAAAAAACTTTGCCATGCCATTCTATGAGAAATGCCAAATTAGTAGGAGAAAAACAGCACTTTGAATGAAGGTTTATTTCTATGGTTTAGGAAAAAAACAAACCCAAACAACAACAAAATCAAGGGAAGAGGCTGAACTTTCAAAGATTCAATGAAATGAGCACTGAAAGACAGATCACTCTTGCCTCTTGCTCCACACTGGCAACCAGTTCCTTTCCATCTCCTGCAATACACGTGAACCCAGACATCATTTCACACAAGTCTTTCTACAGCACTCACTTGTAAGTCACAATGCCTGGCTGCATCCACGATACAGCGCTCCAGCTGGAAAGCATCCACAAAAGGAACCAAGGTACACAGACGAGCAAACTCAATGCTTTGATAGATCTGGGCCACCTGAATGGGAACAGGAACAATAGGTACTTTTCCTCAATGAAAAGAAATCAGCAACAGAAGTTGTTGTACAAGCCTTAAAGTTAACTTGCTAAATTGTCAACAAATGAATGTATACATATTCATGTAATTGTAAATACTCTTGCAGGATTTTATTTCTGTACTGTATTTAGATTAAACCCTGTTCCTGAATAGCTGCTTTGTATGAAGGAGACTGGCAGCAGTAACTACATCCAGCTATGCTGCTAATTAGCCTTCAACTATTTCTTTAGCACACCAGAAATAACACTGCTCATCACTGGTAACGAAAGCAGGTCAATGAAATGTGCATTTTATAATAAAATTACATTAAAACCAAAACCCAAAGCAAAATACCCAAGACCTTACTCCAAAGAGAAGTTTTAAGAAACTTGGTAAGTAATGAAGAAAATCCAGAGAAGAGACTACACTACTGTACCCCACTATCAAGTATAGATACTACATCTGTACTTAAATGATGCACAAAACTGAAGATATGGGTTATACACTAGAAAAATGTATTTCAAAATCAGTCTTCTATTTGATGGAAAGAAAAACTATTTCATCATTAAAGTTTCCAACTTAATCTTCATCCAAAGCATATTCTAACTTATGTATACTTAAGAACATACATTTTCTTTACTCATACCTGCTGCAGAAGGCGAAGGATGGTGTTGTTTTGCAGGTGAGGAATGTACAGCTGTAATTCAGGTTCCTTTTCAGCTTGGTCCTTCACCCAGTTCAGAACCTATCAAAAGTCTGAAAAGTTACTCTATCTGCATTGACCTGTACAAACTTCACCATTAAAGTAACATTTCTGTTTATAGCTCTTGAAACGAGCACTTCTGTCCAGATACTGCCCTGTTTTACTGACGTGCATCCTTAGATCAGAACACTTACAGTTACAAAGCAGAGCTGACAGTTTTTGTATGAAGGCGACTGACAGTACTGGCAACATTTACCACACTGCTAATTTACCTTCAAGTTCTTTTTAGCACCTCAAATATCTTTGTTCCCACTATCAAAGAAAAAGAACATGATGTGCTTCATCAACTGCAGAATTTACACTACCTAATCAACAGCTCTCATATTATTCTACCTCCAAACACTCTACCTTTTAATAGTAAAACCAGTCATTGGTTTATCTTTCCACTCAGCACACAAGCCACTTGCCAGCTTATGCCCATGTGTGCACACAGTCTTCTCATTTTGCACCTTTACACAAATTAACTCAGTATCATCTCCACCAACAAAACCTTCTGATACATTCCCAAAACTCTGCACCTTTATGGAGCCCTCTGAATAGCACCCAAAAGACCTGAGTGAATTTTCATTCTATTTCAATAACCTGGCTTACTCTATCAGATGTCATGTACATGTCACGGTAATGGAACTTCACCAAATCAAGGCTACTACTGAAAAATCTGGCAATAGAAAAAGCTAGTTGATATTTACCACAAATCAATATTCAAATAACAGACTATTAGTCAAGACCAATACACACAGAGCCAGAAAAAACTTACCTTGCTGACACGAGCACTCAACTTGAGCGGGTGAAAGTCTACTTCAAGCCAATTGTAAAGTTCTTTCACTTCTGGGACAACATATTGCACTACATTGAACCTGACCTACAGTCAACAAAAAAAATCCAAAGATCTCAACATAAATACAATATTAACCAATAGTTATGCTTTAAGAATTTCATATTCAACAAGTTAAACAGGCAACAGATGTGCTTTTCAATACAGGAGACTACATATTTTTCATTACATTCTTAACTGCAGTGACAGTAACTCTACACTACATCACTTACTTAAAAATGGAAAAGTAGAAAACATAAGCAAGGTAAACAGACTAGAGTACCATCCTCAGCCATTTCTAAGACACAAGGCTTACTACACAAATGTAGGCCCACATCCAATCTAACATCTCTGTTCATGATTAAATTTCTGAAGCCTTAAATTGTGGGTTGGAGGCAAACTGAGAGGTGCTGCGAGAAGAATTAATTCATATTGTTAAATGAGCTTTGAACCTAAGTTTCAGATATGAGTGCAAATGACTCTAAGAAATTCAAACATTCTCTGAAACTACCCATTACTTAATATCTAATTTGTTTATGAGCATCACAGGAGGTCTGAGGATAGATAAATCTAACATCCCTTCAAATTAAACACATGAAGTTTTCATGATCACTTAGATCCATATTTTCCAACATTTGACATCTGACCTGTGCTTATCCAAAACACATTTAAAACAGAAAAATAAGCACTTGATTCAGTTAATTACCCCCAAAAAACCCTAAAGTTCTAGATCACATGTTTCAGACACCTCAGGGTTTCAAATCAGTATTTGTTGCTTGGGTGACATAAAGACAATATTGAATCTGGCTCTTTAGTGCACACGAGCATCCATTGCCACTGCCATTTCCAAACAGTCCTTGTGAATCTGCAATTAAGTCCCAATTAACCATACAGCCGTTTTAGCTTTAAAATTGCTGACCCACAGCTAAGCACAGTGCTCTAGAACAGGAGTCAGTGTTAGGAAGCTGCTCACCTGAGCCCCAGTACCTACCATGTCATTGATGAGGCTGGCCCGTGTAGGGGGGGCCTGCAGCCCCAGCAGCGTGGCCAGGCGCCGCTGTTTCTCCACGATGATTCCATCCATATCCAGGAGACGAGCAATGTCAGTTCTCTCTGGAGTTATGGGAATGGACAAGGTGGCCAAAAGGACTCGAGTGGACATCCTGGTGACAGAGCAGAAGCACAAGAGATGAACTGCTAGAGAACACTTACTAATTCCTGTTCATAAATGTGCCAATTCAAGACAGGAACGAG